>NC_080064.1:5087500-5387500 GCF_949987535.1 Balaenoptera acutorostrata | reverse complement strand
CTTGTTTCCTCACAGCCTTGCCAATGGATGTGTTGTCAACCTTTTTAATTTTTGCCAATTGACAGGTGAAAAATGGTATCTCAGAGTCATTTTAATTTGCTTTTTTGTAATTATGACTGAAGTTGAACATGTTTTTGTATGTTTAAAGGCCATTTGTATATCTTTTATGTCAAGTATCTTTTCATGTCTTCTGCCTATTTTTCTATCTGGTTCCCCTCTCCCCCGATTTCAACAGTTCTTTATATATTAAGGATGTTTAACCCTTTATATCTGAAGTATTTTGCAAATATTTTCTCCCACTTCGTCATCTGCATTTTGTTTGTGCTTGAGGTGGGGTCTTTTGTGGGTCTGTTTGTTATTTTGTTTGCCATGCCAAAATTGTGTATGTAAAAGTATTTAGTTTTATGTAATCAAACTTATCAATCTTTTCTTTTACTACATCTGGAAAAAGCCATAGTTAGAAAACTTTTCCTCATACCTATGTTATAGGAAAATTCATCCATGTTTTCCTCTAGTATTTTTATGATTTCATTTTTTATAGTTAGGTCTCAGACTCACTTGGAGTTTATTCTTGTGCAAGTGTAAGATATACATCTAACTTTATCTTTTTTCAAAGGGCTACCCAGTTATCCCAACACACTGTACTGAAAAGTTAATCTCTGCTCCCATGATTTGAGATGCCACCTTTATCATACACTAAATTCCATATGTAGTTGGCTCTGCTTCTGAACTTTGCATTCAATTCCACTGCAATTTTATCTCTTCATGCATCAACACCACACTAGTTTAATTACGGAGGCTTTATACTTCGTTTTAAAATCTGGTAGAGCTGCTCCCCCCTGTAACTTTTATTTTTCATGATTTTCATGGTTATTTCATGTTTGGTTTTTTCATATAGACTGAAGTATCACTTGTCTAGCTCCATAAAAAAAGCTTATTGGTATTTTCACTGGGATCATGTTAAAGTCATAAATTAACTTTGGAAAAACTGGCTTTTTTATGATGTCAAGTTATCCCATCCAAGACCAAGGGGTGTCTTTCTATTTGTTTGAGACTACTTTTGTGTCTTGCAGAAGTGTTTTAAAGTTTTCCTGAGATAGGAGTTGCCCATTTCTTGCTAAGTTTATTTCTAAGTATTTTGTCTTCTTTGTTGCTGTTGTTTCCTCTTTTTTTTAATTTATGTAGAAGAAAGCTATTGATTTCTGTACATCAAGTTTTTATCCTGCTACCTTAATGACTTATTTTATTATTTAATTTACTTTTATCACTGATTTTCTAGGGTTTTCCTAGTTCATTATCATATCATGTGCAAATCGAGATGGTTGTGATTCTTCTTCTCTAGCACTTGTGCTTCTAATTGATTTCCCTAATTGCTAATACCTCTAGTATAATGATGGGATAGTAATGAAGATCGTGGGCATCTTGCCTTGACCCTGACCTTTGTGGAAATGCCTCTAGGGTTTTCCCATCACGTAAGATGCTGACTTTAGGATTTAGGCATATAAAATATTTTATCAAGTTAAGAAGCAACCAACTGTTCCTGTTTTCTTATCAGGCATGGGTGTTGATTTCTATAAAAGGCCTTTCAGCATCTATGGAGATACATGATTTTTTTTTTCCTTAAGTGTATTATTATATTAGTGGATTTCCTCGTGTTGAACCAAACTTGCATTCCTGGAAAAAATATCATTCGGTCATGGTGCATTGATTTCTTAACGTTGTGTTGGATTCAGTTTATGAATAATTTGTTTAATACTTTTGCTTCAATATTTATAAGTGATATTGTTCTATAATTTCTTTTTCATACTTGCTTTGTCAGATTTAGGTATCAATGTTATACTTACTTTCAAAAAAGAATTAGGATGTTTTCCTTTATTTTCAATGCTCTGAAACAATAAAGAATGGAGAAGAGCTGGTCTTTGAAAGTTTGGTAGATTTCCGCTGTGAAACCGTCTAGACCTGGTGCTTTTTTGTAGCATAGTTATTTCACGATTTTTTCTAGACTTTTATGGAAATTGGTTTTTTAAGCTTTCTGTATTGAATAGAGCTGATTTTGGTGCTATACTTTAGGTTTTTGTATCTATTTTTATAGAAGTCTGCATAATATCTCTTATGATTTATTCAATTTCACCTGTTTCAATGGTTATGTCCCCCTTGTCGTTCCTTATTTTATATATTTGTGCTTTCTCTCCATTTTTATTGTTAGCAAGTGCTTTCTCTATTTTGTTACTGTTTTAAAAACTATATTTTAGAGTTGTTAATTGGATCTACTATTCCTCTATTCTCTAACTTATTATTTTCTGCTTTACTCCTTATTACTTTATTTCTTGTGCTCTCTTTTAGTTTACTTTGTGGCTCTTTTCCTAGCTTGTTGAGCTGGGAATTTAGTTCATTTATTTTCATTTTTTGGTCACTATTCATAAAAGTGTTTAGGGATGTCAATTTTCCTCTGATCACTGCTTTAAATGTATCCCATGAATTCTGATAGGTACTGTTTTCATTTCATTATCTCTTTTTAGTTCTTATATATTTTGCATTAATGTTCCTTGTGCACTTGAGAAGGTAGATTCTATATTATTATGGCATAAATTTATATATTTATATATATAATATCTACCTCGTTGATTATGTTATGTTTTTGCCCACTTGATTTGCCTTGTGCTGAGCGTAGTATGTTAAAAATCTCCCATTATTAGTGTATTTCTATCTACGTCTCCTCATTTCTTTATAGTTTCTGCTTTATAAAGGTTGTTCCTCTGTTATTTAGTACATAGCTATTCATAACTGTCATATAAGTATTTTGAATTGCCACTAGCCCCCCTTTTTTTTCTAAATGCATCGATTGAGCACCTCCTATGGGCAAGGCAGTATCCATAAATTGCCATTTATTCTTCCATGTACCTGGGAGCAGTGGCCACAGAGGGACACAGAGATGCCTTGCCTTGGTCATGAAGACACCTGGGGCTCTGGTACAGGTGTTCCTCACTTAGGTCACCAATTATTCTAGAAAGAATTCATGACTCCTGGGCTATTCCCACGTGTCCACCCAACGAGCATCCTGCAAGGCACCTCCACAGCCAAAGCCGAGCAACCTACTGCTCCTGAGAATAGATGCTTCCAATCCAATCATGTTTTTAAAAATCTAACATAACACAAACAAAGGAAATCCCAGAGGTTATGGATTCTTGATACACCACCACGTTCTGTTTAGCTAAATTATGCAGACTTCTTATAAGAGACCGAGGAGGGCTTCATCTTGCATCCAGCACAACTGCTGGAAGCTCTCCGCACCCTGGCAATTCCACAGCACCCTTTCTCCTCTGCCTCTTTACAGAACCCCTCCCTGCACAATCAGGTGGCCACTCTCTCTGTTGATGTGGCAAAGCAGAGAGGCACCCTCTTTGAGCACAGAAAGCATTTTAGAACCAAAGTCGGCATCCCTTGGCTAAGAGTCAAGTCAGGATGCAATTGCAAAGACAGTCAGCTAGACTTCATTGATTAGCAGAGTACCAGATGGCCCCAAGTGAACCTAGGGTTAATCAGCAAGCTGGGGGAGGGGTGTGGCTTAGTTCAAGGCCATTAACACACTCTCCCTCCTTGCCCCAACACACAGTCAAAAATGTTATGTAGAACTCGCCAGCCTAATTACAAAGGCTGAGCTTTCATTTGGTAGGCAATTAGTAGTCACTAAAACATAAATCAAGACAGAGACACAAACAGGGGATAACTGTTCACAAACCTTTTTAAAATTATCAGCAGAGATACAGTCTGTCCAGCTTTCACATTACGAGGGCGGAGAACTTATGGCCGAGAAAGATGAACAGACTCACTATTTGGCCCTTTACAGAAAAATTTGTCAACCTCTGGACTAAGGAGCAAACAATATATTTTTATTATGTGAAGCCACTGATTTTGGGGTTGCTACCACAGTTGGCTTACCCAGATCACTCATTAACGTAATTGTCCTTTATAGAAAGTCTAGGAAAGAGTGGAAGCCACCTGAATCAGCCACCTAAGAGGGGCTGATAATATTACAGCTATCGTGATGGTTAAAGTTGACTACGTGCACCCAGATCTTGGTTTCTAATACCATTTTCCAATAAAAGGAACCAGGGCACCTTGGAGAAAAGGCTGATTCTAGGGCTGGGGCAGGAAATATACAAGATGAACTGCAGTCTGCCACAAAGTAAAGAAGTACTTTAAAAATGCACGGTGATGTGGATATATCAATGTGGACACAGAAAGATGGCCCAAAGATGGAGCAATTTGGGCAATGAAAGGAAGAAAGTAGCATTGCATGCTCAACATCCAAAGCATAAATATTCATCAGTCCATGTTGATATAAACAAATGATTGAATAGATAAATAGGGGAGAAGGGACAAATCTCCCATGCAAAAGAATTCCAAATAATTTATGTTGATACTCTGCCCTGAAGGGGTGGAGCTTCCAATCCTCCAACAGAAGGATCCAGGGCTGCATAGTGACCTCGTTCCAAGAGGACAGTATGGAAGGAGGGCAGGGGACAAAGGAGGGCTGGAGACACCTGGCAAACACCACCTCAGCCAGGTGACCAAAGTCAATATCAACAAGGGTAAGTCAGACTGATAGCAGGTACCCTCGATATGATGTGATGAAAATGGTACTGCACCTTTGTGGTCTTCCTTCCCAAAATGCGCGAGCCCAGTCTAATCATGAGCAAAACAGCAGACAGATCCCAACTGAGGGACAGTCCACAAAACACCTGGCCAGTCCTCCTCAAAACTGTCAAGGTCATCAAAAACAAGGAAAACCTGAGAAATTGTCACAGCCCAGAAGAGCCGAAGGAGACATGATGACTAAATGCCATGTGGTGTCCTGGGTGGGATCTTGGAGCAGAAAAAGGACATTTTTCTAGTTTTTACTAAGGAAATCTGAATAAAGATTTAGCTGATGATAATGTATCAATATCGGTTCATTAAAAATTGTAACAAATGTACCATTCTAACATGAGACATGAACAATATGAGAAACAGAGTGGGGTATATGAGGACTCTCTGTAGGATCTTCACAACTTTTCTGTAAAGCTAAAACAGATCTAAAATAAAGTGTATTTAAAAAATATTTTTTTAAGTAAGTGCTCCAAAGGCATCCAAAGGTTCATGCTAAATATCTGACACACACACATCTCATTCAACCCCACAACAACACTGTGAGGGGAACAGTTTTATGGAATGAGTTACAAAGTGGCCTCTCTGCTTCTCTTTTGACAGGGATTGTAGAAAACTGGTAAAATTTCTTCCGTAAATGTTTGGTAGAATTCACCAGTGAACCCATCTGGGCCTGGTGCTTTCTGTTTTGGAAAGTTATTAATTTTTTTCAATCTCTTTAATAGCTAAACGCCTATGCAGAGCATCTATTTCTTCTCGTGTGATTTTGGCAGGCTGTGTCTTTCAAGGAATTGGTCCATTTCATCTGGGTTATCAACTCTGTGGTCATAGAGTTGTTCATAATATTCCTTTTTATCCTTCGATGTCCATGGAATCAACAGTGACAGCCCCTCTTTCTTTTCTGATATTAATAATTTGTGTCTTTTTTCTTTTTTTCTTAGCCTGGCTAGAGGTTTATCAACTTTATTGATCTTTTCAAAGGACCAATTTTTTTTTTCTTTGATTGTCTCTCTTGATTCCCTGTTTTCAATTTCAGGTGACAACTTTTATTTTCTTGACCTTAAAGGTGAGGCAACTGGGTTTGGGAGACCTCAAGGGAGCCTCACAGTGGCCTGACCATTGCTACAATTCGCACTTTTTTTTTTTTTTTTTCCACATGAAATGTCCATTTTATTAAGCCTGAAATAGTTTTTTAACAGACATGTTTCAGCTCTGCTTTTTTTTTTGTGTGTGTGTGTTAGCTTCTGCTTTATAACAAAGTGAATCAGTTATACATATACAATATGTTCCCATTTCTCTTCCCTCTTGCATCTCCCTCCCTCCCACCCTCCCCATCCCACCCCTCTAGGTGGTCACAAAGCACCGAGCTGATCTCCCTGTGCTGTGCGGCTGCTTCCCACTAGTTATCTATTTTACATTTGGTAGTGTATATATGTCCATGACACTCTCTTACCCTGTCACATCTCACCCCACCCCCTCCCCATATCCTCAAGTCCATTCTCTAGTAGGTCTGTGTCTTTATTCCCGTCTTGCCACTAGGTTCTTCATGGCCTTTTTTTTTTTTTTTTTTCACAATTCGCACTTTTATCACTACACACCATGCTGCCTCCCAGTTCATATGCTTTTCCAAAATTTCTCGATTAAATATTATATGCCATGATCTGGTCTAGAAATCCACAGTTGCACCTAATGCCCCAGAGCAGACACGCAGCTAGGAGACCCTGGTCAGCCTCAGGATTTGTTTGTCCCCACCCCTGACCCAGGCCAAAGAGGAAAAAGTGCAAATGACCTAGCAGGTCAGAAGCAGCTGGAGCTGGTGCCCAGAGTGGCTAGACTCGAAGGGCACTTGGACTCTATCATGCGTCCACCCCTGACCCCGAGGACACCCGCTACACAGCTGTGTGGGGTTCCTGGGGGACCCTAGAATGAGCACCTCGTCTCCTGAAACCACTTAGCTCTTCCAGAACACCAGAGTATCCTTCCCTCGTGGAACCGAGCAGGACCCCACGAGGCCTTCCCAGAATAGACCCCACCCACGTCCTCCGCCTGCCTTTTGTCTGCAGAAAAACTTTAGTCGAAGAATAAATTTAATCAGAGAAGTGAGAAAATGCAGAAAGAAAGTTAAACAGTCAAGCAAGACAGAATAATAATACTTTAGCCATTCAACAAAGTCAAGGACTTTCAGTTCCTCCTCAAGGGCTACAAATGATATTCTGAGCCGTGACCTTTCAGCTGTTTTGCAGCTACTGAAACCCCTACCAAGTGGGAGAAGTTAAGTGCATGCTGCCCACAGGCATGTAGACCCCAGACCAGGTGGAACCAGAAGGTGGATGATATTGACCCCCGATGACCTCACCACCCACCAATCAGAAGAATGTCCATGAGCTGACCACGCCTGCTCCTTGAACACTGTAAAACTCCTCACTACCCACTCCAGAGTGGGACACACAATTTTGAGGGCATTAGTTGTGGCCACTTTTGCCTGGCAAAGCAATAAAGCTCTTCTTTCCTAGTTCACCCAAAACCCTTGTTTCCACATTTCTATTTGGCACTGGGGAACAGAGGCCAAGTTTCGGCAACACTCAGAAGAGGGCCCTCATGCAGACTCCAGGCAGGTGGCAAAAGTTAGCAGGCCCCCTCTGAGCTCCCCAGGGCTTCTGTAGTCCCCAAAAGTCCCCGGGGTGACCCCAGGAGCATACGTTTTCTCGGTCACCACAGAGCTCCATATGCCCTGAGTCTGGGTTTTTCCTCCCTTCAATTTTGCCTCCACGCCTATCCCCCTGGCCAGACAGAAACACTCACCACTCAACTCAGTGAAGTGCGAAGTGCATCTCACTCTAAGAAAATCCTTGCTGCAAAAATCTCATCTTACAAAATGCAGCAGGGGTGGCTACCACATTACGAAAGGGTTCCATACTTTTAATAAGAGTCGAGAGCTGTCCCCACTCCCCCACCGTGTCCAGCGCCGAGGAATCTGAGGTCAGAATAGACCAGGGAGGGTTTGCCTACAGATCATTAATTCCATAAGGCTGGGATCAGAGAAACTGACACAAAGTGTGCGGAAGGGCTGACAAGATCAATAACAATGAAAATAACATATTTGTGAAATCAGTGTTTGTGGGAAGGAGCTTTCCCTGACACCCGATTTTCTGAAACTGTGATGGTATGAGGCAGAGCCTGCATCCAGAATGGCCAGAGGGACTCAAGGGGACCTCGCCCGCTCCCCTCAGCAGCCCGCTGCCCAGAAGAGTGGGGTGAAAGACCCCAGCCAGGGGAGCTTTGCACAAGGGTGCTGTTCCACCGGTTTGTGGTTTGACTCAGAGCCCGACTCCAGGACACATCCCTGCATTCGGCGCCAGGGAGTGGCTGAGACTTTCAAATTTCGGGTTAGCAGTAGATAAAGAAGAGATGCTCTCTAGGTGACACAGGCACGAGTCCAGCATCACCCCTTGACCCCTCCCTTGCTCAGTGCAACACCAGCAGCACAGGGTGCTGCCACGGAGCCCTGGGGGTCCTCAGACCCCCTGAAATCCACGGATGTAGTGTCAAGGGCACCTCTGATCAGGGAACACGGATCTGGGCCCAGGTTTTCCACTTACCAGTGTGAGCTTCCGAAACTTCGCCTTGGCAGACCTCGGTTTTTTCTTGTATAAAACGGTGCCGCATACATATACATATGTATATATATCCAACAACAAGAATTTACGAAGCACCTACTGTGTGATGAGCCCCCAAATACTGAGAGGAATCCACCTCATGCCAGGAAATGTCACCACGTGCAGGACACGAGGTCAGGCAGCAAAGGCCAGCTGGAACCCACAGAGGTAGGGCGCCCGGGGTCAAGGAGCAGCGGGGGCCAGTGATGGGGGATTCAGGGCAGCTGGCGGGGATCCTGAGGCCGGGCGCAGGCGCATGCGCACACACAAGGCCCAGCGCTGGATCCGTCTGTGCGCCGTCAGTCCCCACCTGGAGCAGACAGTGGCGCCTACTTAGAGTTCTGTGCTGAGGATGAAGGGAATGCAGCCTGGGAGGGGGTGCCCGCTAGGCGGGAGGGGCCCGCAGCCAGGCATCAGGCTCCGAGCAGCATCGTGCGCCCGGAGGGAGGAGCGGGGCAGCACCCCAGGGCACCCCACCGCGCACCCAGACAGATCGTGAGCACCCACGCGGGTGGGTCCAGCTGCCCGGCCCCCACCACCTACAGGCGTCCACGCGGCTCCTCCCCCAGCTGCTGCGCCTCCCATTCACTCAGCCTTGTAGAGGAAAGCACATTTTGGAAAGGTTGGGATTCCACATTTTAATTCTGATTCTGGCTTAATACGCCACGTCGACTATTTGGCCTGGTGCCTTTCCGCTGAATGGATGAACATTTTAATGGAATTGGATTATCGCGCGCATGTGTGGCCAACTGTTCAAACAAGACACGCTCTCTAGCTTTCTTGAAGAGCTAAGCAGGTGATGGGAGAACAGAAGACCCAAGAATAGCAATTCCAGAATCAGACATTTATGCACTGAAATAAACATTCCCATTGTTTTATTGGCATGCCTCTAACGGCCCATCACATATTCTAGGGCATTAAAACTGCACGGGAGGCTCACAGCCAGATGCCCACGGCCCTGTCTATTGTCCTTCCCGCAGTGTCCACGGGGACCAGAGGCGACACCTGGACACCTGAAAGCTGCCAACATCTAGGCGTGAGCTTCGTCACCTGGGCCCGTGTCTGTCTCTCTCTCTCTCGCTCTCCTGTACTTCCCTCTTACACACACACACACACACACACACACACACGCAGCACACTCCAGGGAGTGCCAATATAATTTATGACTTTTTCCCTAAATTTCTATTTTCCAAGTTACCTTAGAGTTACAATATTTGAAATTATTTTGCATTTTTTTTTTTGGCCGCACCGCTCGGCTTGTGGGATCTTAGTTCCCCGACAGCCAGGGCTTGAACCTGGGCCCTCGGCAGTGAGAGCATGGAGTCCTAACCCCTGGACCGCCAGGGAATTCCCAGAATATTTGAAAATTATTTTGAATTTTCTCAATAATTTTCAAAAACAACTTAGAAAAGCACCGCACACTAAACCTGGGGAGAGACGAGCTGGGTGCCAAAGTCTGACCGAGGACGCTGCCCACCCATCATCTCTGTGAATGCGCATCCTCAAGGCCGTGCGCCGCCGACTCCCGACTTCTCGTGCCCTCCCAAGTCAGCGAGACACTCAGCTGAGAAACAGGCAGAGACAACCAACCTTCGTCTGGTCCCTGGCCGGGAGCAAAGGCAATCAAGAGAACTGGGGCCCCAGGTCTTTTCCCCATTTCCCCTAAAGCAGTGTTCTTGGCGTCCCCTCAGAAGTGGTCACCTGAGCCTGTGGTCAGGTGTCCTCAGCAGCCCCTGGGTGGACAGCACGTGCCCCCCAAGCTCCAGCCTGGGTGCAGGGAGCTTGCTCTCAGCCCCACCACTCAGCTTTACTCCTTCTGGAACCTTCCATCACACAAGAGCTCTTTGGGCTACCTCTTCCCTCACCCAAGGCACTTGTAAACAGTGACTTTTTTTGAAAAAAGGCCTTGTGTATTTTTATGTACCCGAGATTTATGGAAATAATTAAGAAATTTGATTACGATTCCATTGTGGCTGTTTACTTGGAGAACAAACATTTCATGTGAACACTTCCTGGCGCTGACTAATGAACTCGAGTTTCTTTTTATTTTTAGAGCATAAATTTTCCTTGTTGATAGTGACTTTGTATAGCGGCTGCAGCTGGGGCTGTTTTTACTAAGCTTCTCCTCTAATAAGTTCTGCAGAAGAATCTTACAGCGGTTCTCACTGCCTGACAGAGCTGCTCCTTCAGGGGATGGGGCCTGGAGAGCCTGCTTTGCACGGCTCCGCAATGGGCTGATGTTCTTCAGGAGAGGGAGACAGGAGGTGAGGAAATTCCTCCAGTGTCAACTGAATACAGGGTTTGACAGTCATGGTAACAAGGAAAGGGACCAGGCAGAGCCCCCAAAGGCACCTTGGAGGGTGGAGTGGGGAAACCTCAGTGATGAGGCGACCCACAGTAAAGGCTGGGTCCTGATGGGCTCCCCTGGGTCCCACTGGTTTCTACTAGGCCCTACTGGGTTCCGCTGCATCCCACTGGGGTCTGCTGGGTTTCATGCGAAGGGAAGTCTACTGTTATCCCCCTCCCTACATCCTCTGTCCCACAACCAAAGGATCGCACAAAGAAGTCGAGAGACAAATAAGCTTTTAAAAAATTATTCTCTTTTTTCCTGCCCTGGCACGAAGATTGAAGAAGGGACACGGCATTAATTAAGCACCTGCAACGGCCAGGCATTGAGTAGGGGCTGTCCCTTCTGTATCTCACTGAATCTTCACTGCTTCATGATGCAGGGATTGTAATTCCCAGTTTGGGCAAATGTGCCTGGGAGCACAGGACTGGGGTTCAAACGCAGGCATGTGGACCCACAAGAGGACAGAGGGCAGCAAACTGCTATTTTGGTGGCTTCTGAGGACGACACAAGCTGAAGGGGACCTCGGGGAAGCCACATCCGGCCGCTGGTGATGTGAGCCGCGCCCACCCAGACTGTCACCAGCCGAACTGTGGCACAGGATGGATGGAGAGAGCTGGCCCATCCTCCCCCCGGGCACAGGGAAGGGAATCTAATTTTAGTTCACAGAGTCTAAAACTGCCGGAGCAGAAGAAGATCATTAAACACTCAGCTGTCCCCAACCGAGGGGAGTGAGGGAGGAGAGTCTGCAGAGACCCAGGATGTGCGGAGCTGCAGCATCTGCATCACCGTCCCTCACACCTCATTGTCCAGGGCCCCAGGGATGCTGGCCACCCATGGGTGCTGTCCCAGGAAGCAAACGTCCTTCCTGAGGCCGAATACAAGCATCCTCCCACCTCCCCGGGGAAGGCCTAGTGGGAACGAAGACATCAGGCTGGCGGAGATGCAGCAGCCTGGTGAGACAGTGGCTTAAAAGTCAAGGAGCAGCCCCGAGGCTGGTTCTCCTCACCAGAAGGGCACGTGCAGAAACTCGGCTGCGTGCTTATCGACTCCCTCGATGCCGTGATGTGGCAATGCAAGCCCAGCGCTTCCTCCTCCCACAGGCCTCTCGTAGATGCTCCCCACACCTCCCCCTCCCCAGAAGCTCTTCTGAATTAAGAAGCAGTGGGTGAAGATTTCCATCTCCACTGACTTCAACTGGAAACTCTCCCGTGACAGTCAAAAACAAAAGGTCGGGTGAGGGGCAGAGTGAAAGGAGAGGAAAAATGGGCTGGAAACCCCACAAATGTCCATCAACAAGTGAATGGATAAACAAAAGGTAGTCCATCCATGCAAAAGCACATTGTTCAGCCTTAGAAAGGAATGGAATTCCGACACATGTGACAACAGTAATGACCTGAAAACGTGGTGCTAAGTGGAAGAAAGCCAGACAAAACAGGTCACATATTGTATGATTCCACCAATATGAACTGTCCGGAGTAGGCAAATCCAGAGGTAGACAGAAAGGATATGAGTGTCTTCCAGGGGCTGGGGGAGGGAAGTATGGAGGGGTGACTGCTTAGTACACTCAGGGTTTGACTTTGAGTGATGAAAATGCTTTGTAACCAGATAGACGTGGTACACGACATTGTGAATGCACTAAATGCCACTGAATCGTACTTCAAAAGGATTAATTTTAGGTTATGTGAATTTCACCTCAATTTTTAAAAGTTTAGAAAGGAAGGATTTGGTTTGGGGGGAAATAATTCATAGGAAGGAGGTCCTTGAGGGCAGAAACTATTTCAGTCCAGTCAGAACTTTTTGACCACTTAGTCCGCGTTGGTCCTGTGTTCCATGCAGGCGATAGCAGAAGACGCGGAAGGAGAGACAACTAATCACGATAGGGGGTAAGTGTTGAGCAGGACTTGGAAGGTAAAAAATTCACCGGGTAAACAAGGGGTAGAGAAAAGGGGGTCACAGACATTCTGGGCAGAGGGTGCAGCATGAATGAAGGCGCGGTTGTGAATGTGTGCGGCCAAGTTTCTAGATCAACACAACTGAACAGACTCCTAACCGCTCACTGCTACTGAAAACCCCAGCCTTCCCTGAACTGACCCCCGGGCAAATGGAACAAGGAACAAGCTGTGTTTTCCTCTAGTTCCAGGAGAACGGGTCAAAAGCAAATTTATCAAGGAGTAAGGTAGTCAAGAAAGGAAAGCTTAGACAGAAAGACAAGAAGAAAATGACAAATTCACCATTACAAATGGGAGCTTTTTTAGCACAGCTTTCTCAGTCATTTGTAGATCAAGTAAAAACTAACATCAGTAAGGAGAAATAAAATTTGAATGACACAGGTAACAAGCTTGACCCAGGGAACACATTTAGAACACTGCACCCACCAGATAGAGAATACATGTTCCATGACCCATATTTACTGGAACCAATACTGGGTATCAAACATTTCAAAAGGACTAGCATCAGATAGATCATGTTCCCCAAATAACTATTAATTAAACTACAAATCAAAAATTAAATTAGGAATCAGTAGCAAAAAGATGCTAGAAAAACCCTTATATGTTTGGAAATTAAGAAGTCACTTTTAAGCAACTCAAAAAATAAAATAAAATGGGAGTTATAAAATATTTAGAACTGAATGATACACAAAATACTACATATTAAGAAGCCTGGGAAACAGCTAAAACATATTCAGAGAGGAATTTATCAATTTAAATACCCATCTAGAAAAGAGAGAAGGTTAAAAAAATCAATGAGGCAAGCTTCCAAGTTCACACGTTAGAAAAAGGAAAGTAGATAAACTCAAACAGTGTAGGAAGCAGGAAATAAATATAAAAGAGAAATTAATAAAAAATAAAACAAATCTAAATAGATATGAACAACAAAGCCAAAAGTCAGTTATTTGAAAAGAGCAATAAATACAGTTGACAAAATTCTGATGAAAAAAAGAATGACGGTATCAGGAGTGAAAACAGCATAACCAGAGAAACATCGAATATTAAAAAGTTATTGAGCGGATATATGCCAATCTCATGACAATAAATTGGAAAAGTAAATGAAATGGACAAATTCCAAGAGAAAAAAAAGCTTATCAACACTGCTTCAAGAAGATACAGACATCTGAATATTCTTAAACACCAAAAAAATTGAAGCAGCGGATAAAAATATCAAGCCCAGATGGCTGTATTATTTAAATAGTTCTATTAAATATTAAGGTAACAAACAATTCCAATCTTACACAAATTATTCCAAAGCACAGTTATTCCATAATCTCAGACTAACACACTGTTGACACCAAGCCTGACAAGAACATCATAAGAAATGTAGAGGCCAGTATCATTCATGAACATAGATGCAAAACTCCTAAACAGTGGGGGAGGGAAGGACTGGGAGCTTGGGATTAGCAGATGCAAACTATTATATATACGATGGATAAACAACAAGGTCCTACTGTACAGCACGGGGAACTATATTCAATATCCTGTGAAAAAACATAATGGAAAAGAATATATATATGTATAACTAATCACTTTGCTGTATAGCAGAAATTAACACAACATTGTAAATCAACTGTACTTCAATAAAATTTTTTAAAATAACTTTTTTTAAGTCTCAAAATAGAGACATTTGTAACACATGTAACTTAAAAAGGATCAGTATCTAGAAAATACAAAGAATCCCTACAAATCAATCAATTACTAAAAGACAAACAATTCTCACTTATATGTGGAATCTAAAACAAAACAAATGAACAAACACAACAAAGCAGAAACAGACTCATAGATACAGAGAAGAGATTGGTGGTTGCCCAAGAGGAGACGGGTGGGAGGCTGGGCAGCATAGGTAAAGGGGATGAAGAGATACAAACTTCCAGCTAGGAGATAAACAAGTCACGGGGATGTAATGCACACACAGGTAATACAGTCAATAATTGTAATAACTCTGTATAGTGACAGATGGTTACTAGACAGCATTGTGATCAATCTGTTGTGCATATAAATGTCAAATCACTATGTTGTACACCTGAAACTAATATAATACTGTATGTCAACTACACTTCAATTAAAAAACAGAAAAAGAAAAGACAAACAATTCAGTAGGGAAAAAAATGGCAAAGGCAATGAATGGACAATTTACAGAAGAAACCCAAATGGCCATTAATATACATAAAAGCAGCTCAACCTCACTGGTAGCATGGGAAATGGAAATTAAGACCTAATGAGATAGTTCATAATCTTCGGGTTGGCAAAAATGTTTAAGTCTGCAGTGAGAATGTAGACAAATGGGAACTCTCACACGGATAGTTGGGAGTGTTAAGTCAATACAATAACTTTCAAGAGAAATTTGACAATATCGGGTGAGTTGAAGACGGATGCGGTCTACCACCAGGCAGTTCCAGTTTTAGGAATGTGGGAATATCTACACACACACACATACACACACACACACACACACACACACACACACAATTTCTAGTTCACTTAACTGTGTATAGAATGTCCTTGCATTAACATATATGTGCTGGTGTTTCTCTAAGGGGTGTGTGTGTCTGTGTGTGTGTGTGTGTGTATGTGTGACAGAAAGAGAGAGAGAGAGAAAGGATAAAACTTAAGAACAATGTTGCACGGGCTTCCCTGGTGGTGCAGTGGTTGAGAATCCGCCTGCCAATGCAGTGGACACAGGTTCGAGCCCTGGTCTGGGAAGATCCCACATGCCGCGGAGCAACTAAGCCCGTGAGCCACAACTACTGAGCCTGCGCGTCTGGAGCCTCTGCTCCACAACAAGAGAGGCCGCGACAGTGAGAGGCCCGCGCACCGCAATGAAGAGTGGCCCCCACTTGCCACAACTAGAGAAAGCCCTCGCACAGAAACGAAGACACAACACAGCCATAGATAAATAAATAAATAAATAAAAGAAAAAAAAAAAAGCCGCCTCCTCAGCCTTGCCTTAAAAAAAAAAAAAAAAAGAACAATGTTGCAAGAGGGTATTGGATGGTCTCATTTATATAAAGTTTTAAAATCTGCAAAACAATGCTATGTATTGTTAATGAATGCATAAATATGTGATAAAAGTATAAAAAATAAATTGGAATGAAAAATATGGGCCAGAATAAATAACACCATCCCTGGGGCAGGAGGGAGGGAAGTAGGAGCCAGATGTGTGTACGTATGCTAGGCTTTATTTCTTTTCAAAAATACCAAGTGAAATGGGGCAAAGAGTAAGATTTCATAAAGTTGGGTGGTAAACAGCTGTAACTGTCATATTCTCTATATTTTTCCATAGGTATCATATTATGAATAGTCAATAATCCATTTTATTATTTTTTTAAACATCTTTCTTGGAGTATAATTGCTCTACAATTGTGTGTTAGTTTCTGCTTTATAACAAAGTAAATCAGTTATACATATACATATGTCCCCATATCTCTTCCCTCTTGCGTCTCCCTCCTTCCCACCCTCCCCATCCCACCCCTCTAGGTGGTCACAAAGCACCGAGCTGATCTCCTGTGCTTTGCGGCTGCTTCCCACTAGCTATCTATTTTACGTTTGGTAGTGTATATATGTCCATGCCACTCTCTTTGTCCCAGCTTACCCTTCCCCCTCCCCGTATCCTCAAGTCCATTCTCTAGTAGGTCTGCATCTTTATTCCCATCTTGCCCCTAAGTTCTTCATGACCATTTTTTTCTTTATTATTTTGAGAGTCCATATATATGTGTTAGCATATGGTATTTGTTTTTCTCTTTCTGACTTACTTCACTCTGTATGACAGTCTCTAGGTCCATCCACTTCACTACAAATAACTCAGTTTCCTTCCTTTTTATGGCTGAGTAATATTCCACTGTATATATGTGCCACATCTTCTTTATCTGTTCATCTGTCGATGGACACTTCGGTTGCTTCCATGTCCTGGCTACTGTAAATAGTGCTGCAATGAACATTTTGGTACATGACTCGTTTTGAATTATGGTTTTCTCAGGGTATATGCCCAGTAGTGGGATTGCTGGGTTGTATGCTAGTTCTATTTTTAGTTTTTTAAGGAACATCCATACTGTTCTCCATAGTGGCTGTATCAATTTACATTCCCACCAACAGTGCAAGAGGGTTCCCTTTTCTCCACACCCTCTCCAGCATTTATTGTTTGTAGATTTTTTGATGATGGCCATTCTGACCAGTGTGAGATGTTATCTCATTGTAGTTTTGATCTGCATTTCTCTAATGATTAATGATGTTGAGCAACCTTTCATGTGTTTGTTGGCAATCTGCGTATCTTCTTTGGAGAAATGTCTATTTAGGTCTTCTGCCCATTTTTGGATTGGGTTGTTTGTTTTTTTAATATTGAGCTGCATAAACTGCTTGTAAATTTTGGAGATTAATCCTTTGTCAGTTGCTTCATTTGCAAATATTTTCTCCCATTCTGAGGGTTGTCTTTTGGTCTTGTTTATGGTTTCCTTTGCTGTGCAAAAGCTTTGAAGTTTCATTAGGTTCCATTTGTTTATTTTTGTTTTTATTTCCATTTCTCTAGGAGGTGGGTCAAAAAGGATCTTGCTGTGATTTATGTCATAGAGTGTTCTGCCTATGTTTTCCTCTAAGAGTTTGATGGTGTCTGGCCTTACATTTAGGCCTTTAATCCATTTTTAGTTTATTTTTGTGTATAGTGTTGGGGAGTGTTCTAATTTCATTCTTTTACATGTAGCTGTCCAGTTTTCCCAGCACCATTTATTGAAGAGGCTGTCTTTTCTCCACTGTATATGCTTGCCTCCTTTATCAAAGATAAGGTGACCATATGTGCGTGGGTTTATCTCTGGGCTTTCTATCCTGTTCCATTGATCTGTATTTCTGTTTCTGTGCCAGTACCATACTGTCTTGATTACTGTAGCTTTGTAGTATAGTCTGAAGTCAGGGAGCCTGATTCCTCCAGCTCCATTTTTCTTTCTCAAGATTGCTTTGGCTATTCGGGGTCTTTTGTGTTTCCATACAAATTGTGAAATTTTTTGTTCTAGTTCTGTGACAAATGCCATTGGTAGTTTGATAGGGATTGCATTGAACCTGTAGATTGCTTTGGTTAGTAGAGTCATTTCCACAGTGTTGATTCTTCCAATTCAAGAACATGGTATATCTCTCCATCTATTTGTATCATCTTTAATTTCTTTCATCAGTGTCTTATAATTTTCTGCATACAGGTCTTTTGTCTCCTTAGGTAGGTTTATTCCTAGATATTTTATTCTTTTTGTTGCAATGGTAAATGGGAGTATTTTCTTAATTTCACTTTCAGATTTTTCATCATTAGTGTATAGGAATGCAAGAGATTTCTGTGCATTAATTTTGTATCCTGCTACTTTACCAAATTCATTGATTAGCTCTAGTACTTTTCTGGTAGTATCTTTAGGATTCTCTATGTATAGTATCATGTCATCTGCAAACAGTGACAGCTTTACTTCTTCTTTTCCAATTTGGATTCCTTTTATTTCCTTTTCTTCTCTGATTGCTGTGGCTAAAACTTCCAAAACTATGTTGAATAATAGTGGTGAGAGTGGGCAACCTTGTCTTGTTCCTGATCTTAGTGGAAATGGTTTCAGTTTTTCACCATTGAGGACGATGTTGGCTGTGGGTTTGTCATATATGGCCTTTATTATGTTGAGGAAAGTTCCCTCTATGCCTACTTTCTGGAGGGTTTTTATCATAAATGGGTGTTGAATTTTGTCAAAGCTTTCTCTGCATCTATTGAGATGATCATATGGTTTTTCTCCTTCAGTTTGTTACTATGGTGTATCACGTTGATTGATTTGCGTATATTGAAGAAGCCTTGCATTCCTGGGGTAAACCCCACTTGATCATGGTGTATGATCCTTTTAATGTGCTGTTGGATTCTGTTTGCTAGTATTTTGTTGAGGATTTTTGCATGTATGTTCATCAGTGATATTGGCCTGTAGTTTTCTTTCTTTGTGACATCGTTGTCTGGTGCTGGTAACAGAGTGATGGTGGCCTTGTAGAATGAGTTTGGGAGTGTTCCTCCCTCTGCTATATTTTGGAAGAGTTTGAGAAGGATAGGTGTTAGCTCTTCTCTAAATGTTTGATAGAATTCGCCTGTGAAGCCATCAATAATCCGTTTTAAATAAAGATCTCTAACCACTAGTTTGTATATTGACAACTTTTGTCCATCCTAGGATGATTTTGTAATCTTAACCAATTTTAAGTGATTTGTCCAACTTTGATTTGTTGTCTTTTTAAAAATGAGATCTTTTTTTTAGCTAGGGTTGTCTATTACTGTCGTACTTGCAACATTTTTCAACTATGTTGTGTTTAAGCAGATTTCCAAGTATTTTTTCATAAAGACAAGTGACAGCTCCAGAAAAGGACAAAGGGACAACCAGTTTAATGTAGGAGTGCCCTGAAAAGAACAATACCATTATAGATGTTTTTACCATTGACAAGGAGGGCAGAAGTACTTGTCTACGCCATTTCTCTTGGTAATCCAGTAGCCACAGACATCATTGGCCCTTTAGCCCTAAATGCACTATCACACAATTAACCAGTGTTCTTCTCTTAGTTCCATTAATCATCCTATATAAAGGTGAAACAGACCTTACTGGCCAAAACTCTGCAGAAACAAGTAACGATTTTAATTTTCAGTCTTTCCCTTTCCATTTCTCCCTGGCTTCCAAAGGTGCAAATATAAGTTCAGCACTTCCTGTGGGGTCTGACCTCCAGCCCAACCCATCACATGACCCGACGGGCCAGTCCTGGGCACGGGACCAAAGACTGGATGCTACGGGTTGCCAGCTCCACAGCTTTGGAATTAATAAAGTGCCAGGCAGCGTGAGGGGTGCCAGATCAAACACAGGCCATGCTGGCAGCCAGCTGCCTGCCTATCAAACCCCTAGCACTTCTCTAGAATCCTCCGATTAAATAAATATTTGGCAAAGCACCACTGGCAAAAATGATAATAAATTCGAATCAATTCCCACCACCAACTGGCAAACTCTTTCAACAACCCAATCCAATCTGTCTGTGTCAACTTCCAAGTAGCTAGTCATGGGGCCAGCTGGGGCCTGTGGTATCTTCATAGCTCTGAGTCAGTATCTTATGCCTTGTTATTTGACAAAAATTCTGAGATGAAATGCAGGACAGACTTGACTTCTACGCTAGGGTCAGAATGAGGAGGAACTCAAGGAGTGGGGGATGGGAAAAGCTCTAATTTGAGATACCCTTCGCCCCAGGGCCCTGCACCCTGCTAGACTCACACTGTAACAGCATCATGAGAAGAGTCTCCACCACCTCCCATTCACTCAACAGATATCACTGAGCACATACTAGGTGCCAGGCCCTGTGCTAGAAACTGGAGATATGGTTGTGAATAATCAAGATACTCTCCCTATAAAACAGAACGTTCAGTCTAAGGGGAGGACAGTTGTACCAACGCCGCCAATCTGTTTCCAGGTCTGCTCTTTCCCCAGGACCCTGTCTCTCTGTGGCCTTCAGTTGCTACCCTTGCTCTCACACCCCAAGTATCCCAGAGCCTAACCGTGAAGCTGGTGCCCTCCTCGTTCCCAATTAGCAGCTCCAAAATAGTTTTCCTGCTTCTTCCCCCAAACCCCAGTTCCTTTAAGGCTGGTGCCACTGCATGGCGGTTCCTCCCTTCTCGTTGCTGCCGTTACAGACCTCCTGGCCACCCCGCTTGCTCTGGTCTATTACACCTGGACCATTCTCTTCCTCTCCAGTCCTGTGTCTACTGTCGTTCTGGGTGACTTCAACATCCGTGTGATGCTCCATTCCTCCCCCGGCCCCTCAGCTCTTCCATATTAACCTCCTTCCCTCCACCCCAACTCTGGTCACCCACTCCTCCAGACACCAATAATGGCAATGCCTCTGAAGCTGCCATTGAGAACTTTCTCTGACCAGCATCTCCTGTCCCTCTAGCTCTCCTGTGCAAGGACTGACACCCAGCACTTCCTGGGTTAAGGAGGACTTCCAACCTCACTCTCCATCACCCCCCTCATGGCCTCACTGCTCTCCTGTCCTGGATTAGGGTGTGTTGTTATATTTCCCCCTAGACACCCTGTCCGCTGTACCCCTCTCCCTGCATTTGACTGGAAGAAGAAGGAGAGGAAGAGGAAGAAGAAGGAGGAGGGGAAGGAGAAGGGAAGAAAAGGAAGGAAGGGAGGGAGGGAGGGGAAAAGGACACACCAAACACTGGAACTCTGCTCTGTGTCCAGACAATGGCACATTGCTGGGAATGGTCCAGGCAACTCTGCTGAAGAGTCTCAGGTAAAATCCACGACCCCGCGCTCCTTCCCTTCCTTGTAAGCCCACTCGGCTGCACTCAGATGACAAGATCACATGTCCTAACCCCTCAAACATCCAACATCACTTTTGTCCCCCACCACCCAGACGAGACTTGAGTTTACATTTCTCTGAGAAGATAGGAGGGTTCCCCCACGATATTCTATCCTGCCCACATCACCTGCCCTTCCTGGCCCTCTTTCCTGACCCAGGAGGGAAAGCATCCCTGCTCCCCTCAGGGGCCGCTCTCCTCCAGGGCACTGCTCCGGCCCCTCCTCAGGGACATTTCTCTCTGATTATCCTCCTCCCTCTGACTTATCAGGTTTTACCTCTCTGATGGGCTATTTCCAGCAGTATTTAAATATGCTCTAGTGTCTCCATATTATTAAAAACCCTCCTTGACTTCATACCCTGTTCCAGGTACCAACCGATTTCTCTGCCCACCTTCACAGCAAAATTGATTGAAGATATTTCACTGTTACAACTTCTCTTTCTCTCCGTCACCCACTCGTGTCATTTAAACATGCTGTCTGCGCCACCGAAATTGACATGTACGTGGCCACATGTAATGGTCACTTAGCCTTCAAACAACATGACTTTCAGTAAAATGTGACACTATGCCTGCACCCTCCTTAAAACATCTTCCTTCTCTGTTTCCAGGATGCCGCCCATGGTCTCCTGATTTTCCTCTTCCCTTGCTAGAGATCATTTTCAGTCTCCTTTAGTCGATTCTTCTCTGCTTAACCCCTAAAATCTGTGATACCCCATTGCTATAATCCGAGACCCATTTCCCTACCTCACTTCCTTCTCAGGTTAACTAACAAACATCCTCTGATTTAAGTATATCTGTGTGTTGATGCTTCCAAAGGCGTATCTCCCCTCCTCAAAGGGAGGCTCATATATCAACTGCCTTCTTCCCATCGCTTCTTGCAATGCCTAATAGGCATCCGAAACTGAATTTATGCTACAGAGAGCACTTGGTTGAATCCCAATCCTCTCCCCTCACTAGATGGCACAACCTCCCCCCTCCATTCCTCCAGTGAAAAGCCTTCCCGGCTTCTCTTTCTCTCACTATACATCCAGTCCCCCTGGGAACTCTGTCAGCTCCCCCTCCAAGATACGCCCCTGCCCGTCTTCCCCCCTCCACTGTCAGTACAGAGCCCCTGTGCAGTGCAGCCCCTCTTCTCCCTGGAGTCCTGCCCCAGCCCCCTAGCAGGTGTCTTGCTTCCTAAAACCCATTCTCTAGAGCAGGAGAGAACCATAACTTTTAAATCTTAAAAACTAAATCTCTGGTGTGAAAACAAAATGGCCCAGCCACTTTGGAAAACAGTCCAGCAGTTCCTCAAAAGACTGAATGCAGGGTCACCGTATGACCCAGAAATTCCACTCCCACATACATGCCAAACGGAACTGAAAACCTATGTCCATGGAAAAATGTGTACATGATGTTCACAGAGCCAAAAAGCGGAAACAACCCAAACGTCCATCAACTGAAAAATGGATAAACAAAATGTGGTCTATCCATACAATGGGCTCTTACTCAGCCATAAAAAGGAATGAAGTACTGATACCTACTACAACACGAGTAAAACTTGAAAGCATCATGATAAGCGAAAGAGGCCAGTCACAAGGGACCACATTTTATATGATTCCATTGATATGAAATGTCCAGAACAAGCAGATCTGTAGGGAGAGAAAGTAGATTCATGGTTGTGATGAAAATTGATTGCAGTTCTAAAATCGACTATAGTGATGGTTGCACAACTCCATGAATATACTTTAAAAATCATTAAAATGTACATTTTAAATGGGTGAATTGTATCGCATGTGAATTGTCTCAATAGAGATGTTGTATTAAAAAAAAAAAACCTAAATCAGATTTTATCACTCCCTTGGTTAAAACCCTCCACTGCACTAAAAATAAAATCTAAAATGCCTTACCGTGACCTACGAGGAAATACGTGGTCCTGCCTCCACAACTTACCGCTCTCCCCAGGGCTCATCACTATACATCAGAAAACCTGGTCTTCTCTCCATCCCTCAAACAAATCAAGAAACCCCTCTTCGGGGCCTTTTGAGTTGTTCCTCTGCCTCAGCCATCATTCCCTCTGATCTTTGCATGGCTGGTTTCTCCAGTTCCCCCTGGTAGAAGTTCAAAGGCCACCCAGGGTGGGGTATCCGATGTTTCCAACATAGAAACACATGTAAACTGTATTGCATCACCTCGTTCTGTCTTCTTCATTGCTACTGTCGCTACTGGAACCTAAAGTATTAATCGTTTATGCACTTACTGTCTTTCCCGCAATAGAGGTCAGATCTGAGAGGGTAAGAACTTGTCTCTCTTCTGCAGCCCTCCATCCTCGGCGCCTGGATGGAGGAAGCACTCAGTGAATAACTGTTGCACGAATGAAGGAAAGAGATCAGGGAAGGCTTCCTGGGGGAAGTGATGGCTGAGTACTAGAGGATGAGTGGGGGTTATCCAGGAGAACGGGTGGAGAAGGAGTGTCGCTGGAAGCAAGAACGAGATGTAAAAGCCCTCGGGGAGAGAGTGCACAGCACTTAGAGGACCTGAAAGACAGAAGGGATGGTCGGAGAAGGGCAGCCTGGAGCCAGATTAGGCTCTGCCTTGTAAACCAAATTCAGGAGGTTGGATCTCGTGAAAGAGCAGTGGGAAGGTACTCTCATGTGTTAGGTAGGAAATGACATAGTTAACATGGAGCTTTAGAGGGGAATTCCCTGGAGGTCCAGGGTTTAGGACTCCGCGCTTTCACTGCCGAGAGCCTGGGTTCAATCCCTGGTCACGGTGCGGCCGAAAAAAAAAATGGAGCTTTAGAAAAATGATGCTGGTCTCAGGAGAGAGAATGAATTGAAAGAGGGCAAGAGAGGGAACGGGGAGAAGAGGCTTTGCAGCAAGATGGGGAGGGAGATGATGGAAGCTTGGACTAGCACAGAGGGAGGGAATCTCATTCTAGGTGCTTAGGAGGGAGAGGCAGCACCAGGATGATGGATTGGGTGTGGCAGCCGAGAGACAGGAGAGCTCCAACGGACAGAGCGTGTGCTGCGGTAGACCGCTCAGGAGGGGAACACATGGCAGGGCGGGGGGGATGTCCACGCGGAGGTGCCCCCTGTCCAGCGGGCTCCTGGCTTCTGAAACCAGGAGAGGTGCCTGGGCTGTCAGTAGAGACTTGGATGTCATCATTAAAACTAAAGCTTCCCTGGTGGTGCAGTGGCTGAGAATCTGCCTGCCAATGCAGGGGACACGGATTCGAGCCCTGGTCTGGGAAGATCCCACATGCCGCGGAGCAACGAAGCCCGTGAGCCACAACTACTGAGCCTGCGCGTCTGGAGCCTGTGCTCCACAACGGGAGAGGCCGCGACAGTAAGAGGCCCGCGCACCGCGATGAAGAGTGGCCCCCCACTTGCCGCAACTGGAGAAAGCCCTCGCGCAGAAACGAAGACCCAACACAGCCAAAAATAAATAAATTAATTCATTTAAAAAAAAAAAAAAAAACTAAAGCCGTAAGAGGCAATGACACTTCCCAAGAGAAGATTTTTCAAGGAAGGAAACAGAGCCTTAGGCCACATCTTGAGTGTCACAGACATTCAAGGGATAGGCTTAGGGATAGGAGCTCGCTGGCGAAGGTGAGAGAGAAAGCAGCCAGAGAGTCAGGAGGAAAGCCAGAGAGTGCAGCACCACAAAGGAGCAACAGCTGCTGAGATCTGCAGAGGGATGAGGACGGAGGACCAACGGGTTTGGCAACTGGGAGGGTGCTGGTGGGAGCATCTTCAGGACCGGCTCATGAGGCAGAGACAGCCAGTGGGCGGCGATGTCAAGACATCTGGGTGAGGGGCAGAAATGGAGGCAGATCACACGGACATCTCACAGAGAGATATAGAAAGGAGGTATAATGTGTAGAGTGAAGTCATAATAGCTCACAGCTAATGTTTACTGAATTTGCATGGTGTACCGGCACCCTTCTAAGCACTTTAGAGATGTTGATCATTTAATCGTTAGACAACAGCACTATGTAGTAGGCGCGGCAAAGTGAGGCCACTGCACGTTTATCCAGTGATGGAGGGAGAGGACTGTGGGGTGCTGAGCTCAGGAAGACAGAAAACGATGGACCCCTCTCTTGGATTTCCAGGGTGGGGACAGCCGGGCAGTTGGTAGCTGGAGGCGTAGCTGAGGACCCTGGTTTCATGTCTTCATTTCGGTTGGAGAAGCAGGAAGTGAGGTCATTTGCGGAGAGTGAAGAGGGAGGGTTATTGGATTTGAGGTTTGGGTTAGAATTCCAGCTCTACTGGTTTATATTTTTTTCTACTTACATTTTAAAATAAGCATATGGAATACATTTTTGATACTATGTATAAAATAGACAACTGGTGGGAACATACTGTATAGCACAGGAAACTCTACCTAATGCACTGTGGTAACCTAAATGGGAGGGAAGTCAAAAGGGAGGGGATATCTGTATGTGTATGGCTGATTCATTTTGTTGTGCAGTGGAGGCTAACACAACATTGTAAAGCAACCACACTCCAATAAAAATTAATTTTAAAAAAATAAAATAAGCATATGGAAAATACCCATCACTTTGAATTTTGCAACTAAATAAAGCCAAAATTTGAAGGGCCACTTTCCAAAGTCAAGGGAACATCACCGTTTACCCCTTGCTGGATCCCTACTGGTTTCCTCCCCTGAATTCCAGCTCACCTTGGTGATGAAGAGCTGACCCTCCTGGACCCAAACTATGTAAAGCCTATTGAAAACTGAATGGCATCGTTATTTCCTTTACAAAATATCTTCAGAGCCTTATACATTCTTTAATATTTTTATTGTGTAATACTTAACACATAGAAGGATATATGCTCTGTATGTGTAAATTACAAAGTTTAAAGATTATAAAAGACCCATTAACCCACCCAACTTAGAAACTAAAACATTCCACGTAAAGTCTCTGTGGGCATTTCTCTGGGATCAAAAGCCCAAGCAGAGAGATAACCACTATCTTGATTTTTGTTTATAATTCCCTCAAAACTTTTTAATCTAGTTTTACCAGATATGTATGAATCCATGGAAGACATATTACTTAGTTTCCCTCCAACATTTTATTATGAAAACTATCAAACATACAGAAAAGCTGAAAATTTTCTGAGAAAACCCTGTTCCCACTGCCTAGATCCTACAATGAACATTTTGCTATATTTGCTCTATCTTATAATTATCCATCTTTCTATGCACACATCAATCCATTTTATTTTCTGATGCATTTCAAAGTAAATTGCAGACATGAGTACACTTCTGCCGGCATATTGTTGACTAGAGTTCAATATTGGTTTGCCGGGAGGTTTTTTTTAGGTAAAATTTACAGAGTAAAATAAATGTACGGATCTGAAATACATCATGGGATGCATTTCGACAAATGCACATATCTGTGTAACCCAAACATCTGTCAAGGTATAGGACATTGTTATAATCCGCGAAAGTTTTCTCATGTCCCAGTAAATTGCAGACACCATCACCCACAGTAGAGGCAACCACTGTTATGATCATTTTTCATCATAGATTAGTTTTGCCTAATCTAAGTGTTCATATAAATGGCACATATAATATGTACTCTTGTGTGTCTGGTTTCTTTCACCCAGCATGATGTTTTTGAGATTCAACCATGTTGTGGCATGTGTCAGTAAATTCTCCCTTTTTATTGCTGAGTAGTATTCCACTGTATGACTATCTCTCTTTTTATCCATTCACCTGTTGGGGGATACCTCAGTTGCCTCCCATTTTTAGTTATTATGAATAAAACTGCCAAGAACACTCTTGTACAATTGTTTTTGTGAACATATATTTTCATTTCTCTTGGTAAACATCCAAGAGAGAAATTGCTGAGTCATAGATACGTATTTAGCTTTGTGAATAAGAACCTGCCACATATTCTTCCAAAGTGGGGTCATACCATTTAATATCCCCACCAATAATGGATGAAACTTTCTCTGATTCCCAAATATGTCCACATTGGTGTCCTCGGTCTTTTTATATTTTATTTTAATTTGTTGGCTGGGTGTGTTGTGTATCTCACCGTGCTTTTAATTTGCATTTTCCTGTACTACAGTTTTGTTTTAACTGGAGTATAATTGCTTTACAATGTTGTTAGTTTCTGCTCTACAATGAAGTGAATCAGCTATATGTATACCTATATCCCATCCCTTAGATTTTTGACAGTTATTGTTACCTTTCATCACACTAAGGTTTCCCTGTCACTTGTTGAAAGTTTTTATCATTAACGTGTTAATTTTTATCAAATACTTTTTTTCTGCATAAGAGTTTTTCTGACTCATGATTTTCTCAGGGACAAGGGAGGTGATTGAGAATTTTTGCCTTAAAAGCCTCTCTCTCATAGTTCCTGCTGGTCATAAGCCACTGGCGACAATAACAGAAACTAGTAAATGGTGGTGGTCTTATTGTAAAGGAATATTGTCAAAAATGTTGACAGTATGACTTGGTTCAGATAATCTGAAATTGTAAATGGTCAGCTTGCCATAAAATTACACACTGGCCATAGAACTGACCCAAAGGACAGAAGTGACAATTGGTGCCTATACTTCTGAAATCGTCTCGGTCGTCAGGCTTAGCAAAGCTGTCGGCAGCTTGTGACAAAAATGTCTTACACTATTTTGTATTTGTCATGGGGCCTCTTCAGCCTTGCAGACAAGGTCAGCACCCTGTACTATCTGTGGTACATCTGCAGAGTCAGTGTAGGTCCCAGGGAGCTCATTTGGAAGGGAATTCAGTTCAGATGTCCCCTCCCTGTCGAGACACCCTCTCTGGTCCTCGTGGGCCTGCTGGGGACCTTTCTCTCTGTTCCCACGTATGTATTTCCATAAATGCCCTTCCTAGGTCACATTATATCTAGACATTTATGTGTCTCCTTCCTCCACTCGACTCTGAACTCCTTGAAGACAGAGACAATCTCTTGTTCCCATCATTATGTCTCCTTTGGGGCACAGAACTGGACCTGGAGGAGGTCACCTGCTCTCACACACATGTGGGAAAAACTGGACCCGGGAGACGTGTGGTCTGGAGCTGGGGTACAGCAGGCTGTGGAACCCCAGCACCTACAGATGGGAGTCTCAGGTGGGGGTTACTCTCTGTGTTCTATCCATTTATCTTCTTACTCCAGGAAAGGGTACCCATAAACTATACTAGTGGGTGGACCCAGGCATCTCCTGCATTTTTCACTGCTCTCTCCTACAAGAACTTTTCAAAGTATCTCGCATAAGCCCAATGCTACAGAGGAAACAAGGATTCACTGGCAGGTGGTCAGAATCCCCAGTGCCCTGGCTGATTTCCAGCCCAGCATCTCCAGGTACGTCTGGGACACCTGGCACCCCAGGAAATATGCACTGTGTCCAGGGCCGTGTAAGAAGTCAATGGCAGGATTGTGACAGCCTTCAGTCTTGTTCCAAGTCACCACTCCACCATTCAGGGGCCACAACTTACCTCCCGCCTTCTGATGGCACGTGCACATCATCCACAAAATGCACCCAAGGCTCAGACCGTCTCCCTCTCACCCTGAGGGGCCCCAAGTCGAGGGAAGAGGAAGAGGGTCACAGAGCCCAGGCCCCAGAACCCACTGTGCCCTCATGCAGGGAGCCAGCCGGGAAGGCGTGGGGGGCAGGGCAGGGGTCCAATCCCACCCACCGCACACCTCACGTGGATGGTCCACTGGGAGGAAGAGAAGGCAGGAGCTCTGGTCACTCACCATCCCCACCCCCTTCCCTCCCCTGCTGGTCCAAGACCTTTCTCCTCACACACCTGACTCCTGTCCTCTGGTTTGTGTTGTTTCTTCAGAGGGTCACCTACAGTGGAGGGAGAGACGAAACGTCGCTCACTGATGGGCTGGGGGTCTGTCACTTCCTCCCTCTCTCCCTTCCCCTAAAATGACCTTGTAAACAGGAAGCTCAAGTTGGACAGGGGTGTGTGCCTTTCCAACAGTGGCCTAAAAGGCTTCCAATCCAGTCTTCAATTTTTCTCCTTCTACCAAGTGACAAAGATCGCTGCTCCCAATGTAGATTGTTGGGTTCTACACTGGAGTCAAATTTCCTAAGTCGTGGGGATTTTGGGTTTTTTCATAAATACAAAATATTTCCATTAAAGGTCTACTTTTTTTTTCATTCCAAACACTGCAAGAGACAGGAGCGGGTTCAAGACATTCATTATGCGTCTCTCACGGTCCCTCACCCGGCAGAAGTCTGATAAATCACTGCAATTCAATATCATCACATCCGCCCAACTTGCTTCCAGTGTCTACGAAATGACCTCGAGGTTCTCACCATTTCTGCTGCTGATGCAGTATGCAGATTTTACAAACAAGATTTAGGTTCACAGCTGGTTTTCAGAACAGCTTAGAGTCAAAAGATTCAAAATACAGAACACAGCGAATGGGTTCTTATCAAAATGTCAGAATCGATTTTGCCAGAAAACCTTGGCCTGAAACATCTGTGAAAGGTTAGGGGAGAGCACCACTCCCTCTGGCTCATACAGACGCCAAATTAATCAGGGCAAATGGAACATGACAAAGCAGCGTGAGGCTCCCGGGTTTTCCGGAACCCACCCAGTCTCTCTCCCGAGAGGGAGCTAGTCTCGGGCTTTGCAGCTGGAAGGCGCCCTGAGAGGCCTCCAGGGAGGCAGAGATGCTGCTGGGAACGGAGCAGAGGGAAAAGCCACGCAGGCGTGGAGCGCCCCTGCCCCCAGAGGGGCTTGGAAACCTCAGAGCAGGGACTGGACATTGCCGTCCTTGTCAACTTGCCCCTTTTCCCTGCACAACGCAGAGGTGGCCTTGACACAGGAAGAGGGGAAAAGTGAGCATGCCAAAATATATACATATATATATATATATATATATATATATATATATATATATACATATCCAGCGGAAGACTCCAGACACATCTTCCCGGCAGGCAGCGTCATCTGTCAAAAATAGACCTGGGACTTCCCTGGCGGTCCAGTGGTTAGGACTCCACACTTCCACTGCAGGGGGCCTGGGTTCAATCCCTGGTTGGGGAACTAAGATCCCGCAAGCCAAGCCAAGTGGCCAAAAAAAAAAAAAAAAGAGGTGGAGTGGGAGCCCGAATTTGGGGGCTTCAAAGTGTCCATTTGCAAATGGGTAGAAATCACGCCCACCCTGCGTGTTTCCCTGGAGGGTCCCATCTAGACATGAGGTGCTTTCCATGGAAGGAAAAGCTTTAAGCCATTATAAACAGGAAGGGGGAAATGAAGGTGCTGGAGAGACAGAGGTACCACGGTCTCACCGCTGTTCACACAAAGGGCTCCACGGCCTCGCCGGAAGATTCCTTAAATGCCGGGCGCTTTGATCCCATAATTGGTATCGTCTCCTGCACAGTGCAGGCCTGTGTTGAGGTCAGAGCTAATTACTGATTCTAACTTTTTTTCACTTCAGACAGAATCATAACATTATTAAGATCTAATACATTTACGGCTGTGATTCTCAACCGGGCAGTATTAAAACTTGTGAAAGTGACTTTGCAAATTACCAAACAGTCACCAAGCTAATGAAGCAGGACTTTTTAAGTGACTGAGAAATAAGTCCTATATTATAAAGACAGCAACCTGTGAAGGGAGATTTGGTTTTAAAAAAACACATTAGAACGTATAATGGAAAATGTTAATCTGTGGTGAATTCAATCAGAGCTGGTTGAAGAGAAAAACATAAGGAAAGTGAAAATACAAATGAAGTGCTTGCGCTTGAACACATGGGAGGAAAACTTTCCAGGAAGGAAGTTCCCTCCTGGGCACCTCGGTGGTCGCCAAGCACGGGACCAGCAGCCTGCGACCTCCCCCTCTCCACTGGGAGGCCCTCCTGAAAGCCAGAGGAGCGGACTCCCCTCTGAAAGCACGGGGCCCCCCGCCTGCCCTGATCCCTGAGAACATCCCTTGGACACGGCCAGGAATTGGCGATGTCTCCGTGGTGCTCCCTGTTGCATGGCTTAGGGGCTCTAGCAAGAAAAAGGAGCTCACGTTGCAGAGCACGGTAACCCCCAGAGATCTGGCTCCAAGCAACGGACAGCAGGGACACAGCCTAAGTCAAGAGGGGAGTCACCGGGAGGACCCTGCCCCATCCAAGGTCCAGACAGGCTTGCTAGGCAACCAGGCTGCCCGCTGTAAACAGGAGATGAGCAGAAAGGGAGCAGGTGGCCCCAGGCCTGCATCGGTGCTAATGATGAACAATCAAGGTGGGTGCTCCCTTGCAGAAGAAGCTCTCTCAATAATGAAAACACTTTAGAACGTGCCACATCAAAGCACAGCGCAGAAGAAAGCCAAGGAGACAGACGCACAAGCCAACACTGGCCAAAAGGGAGACAAGGCCCATGTTTCCTGTTAGCATCTGACAGCAAGCACCATGTGTTACTTAGTGAACCAAATCCTCCTTTATGCACAAGCGTTTTTCTCATTCTTGGCCCAATGGTTTCGATGGTTGCTTCCCCCGCTCCCCACCCCCACCAAACCCCCTGCAACAGATTTCAAATCCTATTATACAGTAAACATCTGTGGCATTAATTTTCACCCTGTAAACAAATGCAGGCAGCTGAGGCAGATCATTTGATGAGTCAATCAATATATGAACAGCACACAGTGCCTGCTTTCTTTGCTCGGGCAAAATGAAACGGTGCTTCCCAAGCCCGTCTGTAGCACCAGCCAGCAGCAACTAGATCAGGAGAGAGACAAACTTCCCACTTTCACGTCCAGCCAGACCCAGGTCCTTTCCCTCAGAGCATCCAGAAGGAATGAGCACCGCCCCAGGCCCTGGGCTCCATGCCCTGCCCTCTGCACACACCAGTGTTCAGTCTCCAAAGAACCTAAGTCTTCACGCTGTGTGGAGCACAGTCCTGCCATCTGCAGAGAACTCTGCATCCAGCTTCGTCTCCTGTTCTCAGTGTGGGCCTGGGACCAGCTAGGAAATCTAGCCCAGTGTTCAGACCCAAACAAGAAATAACTCATGGTACTGACACTCTGCCTTCACGGACATTAACTCATCGGATCCTCAGAACAGCCTTAGGGGATGGGTGTTATTATCCCGGGCTCAGAGAGGTTAAGCAACTGACCCAAGACCACACAGCAGCTCAGTAACCAAACTGTCACCTGGGCTGAAGTTGGTATTTCTACCACTGAAGGCTGTAGAAGGGAAAGCATATTTCCTGCAATATTCCATCACAATAGAGAGCTAGGAAATGAGCAAATTCCCTTAGCTGGGAGGCCCCCAGGCCCCCCAGCCCTGACCAGGCTGCCCCAGGAGCTGTTTTCAGGGTCAGGTCCTTCTAGGTTCCAGCCGCTCTTTGCCCAGCCAGGGACACTTGTGCTGCTCAGAAACGAAGGCCATGTGCTCAGACACGAACACCCCCCCTCCTCCAGGGAGGAGCGCCCCTTCCAAGCCCAGAAGGGAGGCATCTGGGACCCCCAGTTCCCTGCAGGGGAGGCTGTCCACCTCCGCCCAGCTGAGGCTTGGCTGGGGAACGGCAAGACGGGACCCCTATCCCATCCCGCCTGCCCACAAGTCCCCCGAGGAGCCCCTGCCCCACCTCTGCCACATCCCAGTCTCTGGGCAGCTGGCGGGGAGGGCACCCTGTGGAGACGCCAGGCCACCAGGTGAAGTGCCCAGGAGCCCAGGCCTCTTCCCTCCACCCTATTCCTCAGAGGCAGGCCCATAGGGTGGGAGGGGGCCCTCTGCACCGGGCACCCATGTCCTCCGACATCTGCCAACGAGGCAACAGCACTTCTGTGCCCTTCTCTGTGTCAGCGCTGGGTCCTGGGGATGAGCAAGCCAGGCTCTGACCACAGCGACCCTCAGTCAAGTTGGGCAGAGAAGCAAGTGACCAGACGTCCTGCCAGCGGAACGGGTGAGAGGGTGGTACCCGCTCGCACTGTGGGTCAGTGCTGTGCAGGGGCCACCTGCTCAATGCGCTGGAAAATGTCCACACTCAGAGGGCCTAGCGACCCCCAGATAAAGGGGGGAGGAGCTGGAGCCTGGTGGGCAGCAGACACCCAGACTGAACGGGCAGGCTGGCTGGACCCCAGATTGGAACAGGTGAACCCGGGTTGCACACCCAAAAGTTGGCGATGCTGGGATTGGACCCACTCCACTCTCTGCTGGGTAAAGGTGCCTGGTGGTGAGTGCAGATGCCGGCCTACTGGGGGTGAGCTGAAAAGGCAGGGAAAGCACCTCGTCACGGAAGACAGACAGATGACAAGTAAGCACGTGGAGAAGATGCCCCATGTCATGTGTCATCAGGGAAATGCAAACTCAAAACAACAATGAGACGCCACCACACACCTATGAGAATGGCCCAAATCCAGAACACCGACACCACCAAATGTTGACGAGGATGTGGAACAGCAGGAACCCCCATTCATTGCTGGTGGGAAGGCACAATGGGGCCGCCGCTCTGGAAGGGAGCTGGGCGGTTTTTTACAAAACTAAACCTACTCTTACCATATAATCCAGCAATCACAGTCCTTGGTTTTAACTCAGAGGAGTTGAAAACTTATGTCCACATAAAAACCTTGCATGGGTATCTGTAGCAGCCTTCTTCATAATTGCCAAAATTTGGAAGGAGCCAAGATATCCTTCAGTAGGTGACTGGATAAATATACTGTGATACATCCAGAAAATGGTATTCAGAGCTGAAAAGAAATGAGCTATCAAGCTATCAAAAGACATGGAGGAACCTTAATGCATTACTAAGTGAAAGAAGTTGATCTGAAAAGGCTACATGCTGTACGATTCCAGCTATGTGACATTCTAGAAAAGGCAGAACTATGGAGACAGTGAAAAGATCAGGGTTGCCAGGGGCTTGGGGGATGGGGATAGGGGTTAATAGGCAGAGCATAGGGGATATTTAGGGCAGCAAATATACTCTGCATGATACCACAATGATAGACACGTGTCATTATACATTTGTCCAAACCCACAGAATGTCCTACCCCAAGAGTGAACCCCAGTGTACACTATGGCCTTTGGGTGATGATGCATCAGTGTAGATTTCATCAATTATGACGAAGGCACCCCTCTGGTGGGGCTGTTGATAATGGGGGGTGGTCTGTGAGTGTGTGAGGTCAGGGGGCGTATGGGAAATCTCCGTGTACCTTCCCTTCACTTTTGCTGTGAACCTAAAACTACTCTAAAACAGTGAATGTTTTTAAAAGTAGGGAAAGGAGCAGGGCTGAGATGTGGAGCAAAAGAAGCCCTCTAGGTGCATGTCAGAAGTCCAGGAAAAGCAGAAGAGGGAGCACATACACGCGTGTGAGTGTGCATGTGTGTGGCGTGGGCGTGTGTGAGAGAGAGGCCCCGATCTGCCAGCCCTTCCTCCCTCCCCCACCTGACGCCCCAAGCCGCCCGTCCTGCGACAGTCCCGTGAGGACGCAGCCCGAGTGTAGGGCAAGGCTTCACTCCCCAGCGGCAGGTCTCCGGGCCCCTGCTCTGAGCTCCCCACCCACACCCTGGGAGGAGCCTTCAGGATGCAGTGGGTTTCCCGTGGGGTGCGGGGAGAAAGGCCTGGGGTGTGGGGTGCCTTGCTGAGCAGCGCTCACACTGCGGAACACCAGTGGATTTCCTTCTCATCGAACCACTGCAACGATATGCCCAGCAAGAGTTCTGAGGGGAAGAATTACTGCCTTTCTTAATTGAAAGATAACCTTCCTGCGTGTTCTTATCTCTTCACTTCTTTCATACGTGCTTTCTCCCCGCAGCATCTGTGAAAATGAACATCTTCTATCCTGGCTTATCGGCGAGGCCAGGGGTGGGATGCGCTGGTGAAAGGCTCAGGGCTGAGGGTTGCCAAGCCTTGGTGCGTGGGGCACTGTGGCAGGACCGAAGGCCTGCCGGCTACTTTTGGAATCATCCACTGCCCAGCTCTAAGGGTAGGGAAGAAGGAACTGCTAAGACTGAGTGTCCCCCAGGGTGAGATCCTTGGCTGGACCTTTAGAAACAGCATCTCATTAAAGACCAGCACTCAGGGCTTCCCTGGTGGCGCAGTGGTTAAGAATCCACCCGCCAATGCAGGGGACACGGGTTCGAGCCCTGGTCCAGGAAGATCCCACGTGCCACAGAGCAACTAAGCCCGTGTGCCACAACTACTGAGCCCACGTGCCACAACTACTGACGCCCATGTGCCACAACTACTGAGCTTGTGCTCTAGAGCCCACGAGCCACAACTACTGAGCCCACGTGCCACAACTACTGAAGCCCATGTGCCACAACTACTGAGCCCACGTGCCACAACTACTGACGCCCATGTGCCACAACTACTGAGCTTGTGCTCTAGAGCCCACGAGCCACAACTACTGAGCCCACGTGCCACAACTACTGAAGCCCACGTGCCTAGAGCCCGTGCTCCGCAACAAGAGAAGCCACTGCAGTGAGAAGCCTGCACACCGCAACAAAGAGTAGACCCCGCTCACCACAACTAGAGAAAGCCTGCACACAGCAATGAAGACCCAACACAGACAAAAATAAATAATTTTTTAAAAAAAGACCAGCACTCAGCAGGCACCAGGCATGTAGTAAGTGCTCAGTAAACGGGCATGATGATTCACATCTGCAACAATGCAGAGGGTGCAACTCCCCCTGCTGAGAAAGCTGAGCTTCGGGGAGATTCGCAAGTGGCCCGAGGTCACAGCTCAGAAACAGTGGGAGTGGACTGAACCCAGGGCTACCCTAGTCCAAAGCCCTTTCTCCTCTTCTCTGTAAGAACCTCCCACCCACCCTTCGTTTCCCTCAAAGTCATCCTCTCCCCTACTCAGTTGGAGGCTCCATCCACCCAGCCAGGAAGCCACCATGAAACGGCCGACTGCATGCAGACAATTGTGCTGGGATGCCCGGTGGCTGTGACAGTCCCGGCCCCCAGGGGCTCACAGGCTCGTGGGTTAACACTGCTTCATCCTGTCAATCCAAGCTCCGGGTCCTGCCGCCAACCCAGGGCCACCTGACGCTGAGCTGTCATTTCCTGTGCCCTGCCTTCCCCAGGACAGCCATGGACCTGGGGAACCTTCACCTGGGCTCGATTCTACCATGTCCCCGAACCGCCCTTCTTCCCAGCCCGGTGGCTTCACTGCTACTTCTTATCTCTGTTTCCATTTTCTCTTTAAGTTACAGAGCAGCTCTGCTCCTCCTATATTAAAAGCCCAATTTTCCCTGCACTGTTAAACAAATTTTTTCAAAGATAGAACCTCACATTAAATTAAACCCCTTTTCGAAGTCTTCAGTGGTTTCCATAAATACAATAGATGAATAATCTGGCAGCCTACTAAAAGCCTTATTTAAGGCAAGATGAAGAGGGACGTGGAGGCCTGCACAAGCCGGGAACAGTGGGGGCAGGGCTGTCCTCCCTGCCCCGGCCCAAGAAGGAGAAAGGCTGGACCCTGAGGGGCGGCCTCAGCGGAGAGGAGGCACCTCTGGCTCTTGGGGTTAATATGGAGTTTTTGGAGATGCAGCGAGAAGGGCCCTGGACACGGGATTCTTCTCTCTGCCGAAAGACCTCGGCTGTGTCACTGAACCTCTCTTTCCTCCCGTTACTTCTCCCTGGAGCCTAGCGATGTGGCAGAAAGGGACACAGCTCTGGGATGAGGAGATCCCATCCAGGTTCAAGTCTGAGCCAGTGGTTCAACCCACCCTTGTCTCTTTCTGCATTTGTGAGACGGGAAGGATAAACATGGCTTGTTGGGAGAGACAAAGGACCAACTTATAGTTGAATTCTTAGAGTTGTTCAAATCATAGGGAACATTCTCAATGGCTCTACTTTGAATAATAAAGGACCGTTTTATTAAAAAGTTATATTGTATTACAACATGAAGACACATTAGCTAAGACCTCAATCAATCCTAGTTTGGGATGCTTATAGAGGTCACCGACGGAACTGGTGTACAGAGGCAAATAAACTTGACACAGTGATTACTCTGAGTGGTACAGCCTCACGGTGCAAGTTCTGATGTCTGTGTAAACAAGCCTTGTAAGGAGCTTGAAACAAGAGTAAGTCCTTACAATATGGAGATCACAAATATATACCTACAAGGCAAATTTTTAAATCCTGCCTAATGTTATATACATTGAGTCTTGTGGCATGACACTAGGGGCTGAATTATGTCCCCCCCAAAATTTGTATCTTGAAGCCCTAACGCCCAATGTGAGTATATTTGGAGATAGGGCTTTTAGGAGGTAATTAAGGTTAAATGAGGTCATAAGGGTGCGGTCCTAATCCAGTATGACTGTGGCCTTACAAGAAGAGGAAGAGAGAGAGATCTTTCTTCCGAGGAAAGCTCACTGAGGACACAGCGAGAAGGCAGCTGTCTGTAAGCCAGGAAGAGAGGCCTCATCAGGACCCGACCCTCCCAGCTTCCAGAACTGTGAGAAAATAAACTTCTGTTGTTGAAGCCACGTGGTCTACTATATCTTGTACGGCAGCCTGAGCTAAGACTCGTGGGACACAATTTCCACTGCAGCATCACACCAACAGTAGTTTCCAAAAGTGGTGCATCTCAAACCACAGAGGGTAAAAATGTCCTGTGTCCAACCACATTCAGAGTGGTTCCACCAATGACAACATGCACAGGAGGAATATGAATAAAAACGATCTCACAAAATGTCAGAATAGAAGAAAGCTACATCTCTACAAATAATTTAGTTTATATACATGACATTCTACATGGCCATACAACTAAACTGGTCCAGTAAGTTGTATACGTTGACATCTGACTACTTAATCTAAATCCCTAAAAGTCAAAATTTCAAGGTAATCGAATATACATTTTTATCCTATCATGAAGAAAGGAGGTGTCGCCTTGGAGCTGAGGTCACCTACATTCAGGTGTGTGCAGTAATTGCCCTGTGAGGACTCCTCACGACAGGTGAGAGGTTGGATGAAACGCCACCCAGGGCATCTTGATTCCTTTGGGAAAAGTCTCAGTGTCAGCTGTCGATGTGGGTTGTTGTCATGAAAAGGAGTTGCCGGCTCCCTCCATAGGTGGCAGCAGGAAAGGTTTCCCCTAAGGTGCAGGTAGGAAATCCCACATGCACCAGAACAATAATCAGGCCAAAAGAGCCAGCTCCATCCACAGACAGGAGAAAGCCAGCCGCTGACACTGAGGGGCTGGATTAGGTGAACAGAATGTAATTAATTTTGGTTTCACACACATCTAAAGCAGCTCTGAGCAATGTGAACCCTGGAACATTCAGAGATGTCTCCAGGAAGGTTTTTGCTTCTCATGGTGGCGAGTCCTTGAGGTCAGGATTGATATTCAAAATATGTAATAACCAATTAGAATGGAGACCGACACCTGTGCACCAGGTGTGACTGTTGGCCCAGCGGTCCGAGGTCTCAGCCATCACCAACATCCCTCCCTGAAGCATGTCTGTGTCTTGGCCCAGCTCACCTTGCTGCCGACACCCCTCCTCCCACCTGGGAGCCGTGGACTCACAGAGCCAGTGCCCCAGGCCCCACTCTGCACGGAAGCCCCTCGGTTTCCACATGCTCAAGCCTGGCCCCTCTCACCGCAGCCCCTGGAGGGGTCAGCACGTAGTCAGATCAGCCGCCCATCTTCCTGTAGGGTCACTTGGAAGGGGAGAGGTCTAGACCTAGTCCACCAAGCAGATCTTAGACTGGGAAACTAAGACCAGAGCAGGTATGAAAACACCAGATCAGAATGGACATGTGCAGCCCGAAAGGCACCTGGAAAACCGGCTGGTCAGGGAAGGAGCCCGAGGCCCAGGGAGGTGACGTCACCTACACATGATCACAAGCCCAGCTGGCCCGGACCCCCTTCCCATCACTGCACATGTGGACCCTCATCGCACTGCCTCCCCAGCGTCATCCACCTCCCTACGAGGGGTCTCTGCCCTCTCCTGACAAGGAGAGCCGCACAGCACCCCAATCAACACGACAGTGAGCCTAGATGGTCACCATGTCCCATCCTGACTGTCCGTGGTTCTAACTCAAAGAGAGACGTGAGCCTGTCACCGACATACAATTTCACTCGTCCGTCAATCATCCTTCTGTCATCTGTCTCCTCCATCAATGTCTGCCTTACTCCCAGTTCACAGTACCCTGCGTGAGGCCAGGACACCACCCCGAATGGGCCTGCCCACCCACCATCCCGCCTTCACGGCCCCCCTCCCACCCTACCTCAGGCTCCACCTCCTCCAGGAAGCCTGCCTGCTTCCGGAAGCATCCACACACAATTGGTCCCGGGTTATAGGTGATGTCTCGCACCACCTGCCCTAGACACGCGTGCTGTTTCCCAGGCCAGCCGAAGGCAAGCCCCTGGAGGGAGGGGAAGCGTGGGTTCTCCTGAGCCCCCAGAGCAAGTTCCTGCAGGCTGAGCTCTGAGCAGAATCCTTTGTCTCCCACGTCTGATCCCCTCATAGCAAACCTCCCGCGAACACCCTGGGAGTCTAGAGAACTGCAGGTCCTGGACCACTGCTTTCAAAGACATCATCACCACCACCACACTCCAGGGCAGGGAAAGCAAGTGGCATTTCCTGGTACGGGGTGTGGATGGTACCTGTTAATCAGTAGGGTTGCAAGAAAGCAGAGAGGCTGCTGCGAACAGGAAGATTCTTTAATGGCCAAGGAGACCCTCCGTGGCCAGCTGTTCTGTCCACAGCCTGGGAGGGTGGTGGCAGTGGGCGGGATGCTCTAAGACTGCAGGGGGCACCCGGGCGTCATAGCAGCAAAGTAACTGAGCAGCTTAGCCTTCGCTCTGCCCAGCACAGAGGAAGTTGAGATAAGGTGAAGCAGCCAAGCTAGTGGAACGAACAGCTCTGCCGCGGCTCGCTTTGTGCACTGGCTGAGTCCCTTCTCTGCTAGGAGCTCCTGTTTCCTGTCCTGAAAACATGCGGCCAGGCGATGTCCCCTCAGTTCCCGTCCCCATCTAACGGCCAACAGGTCCTCCAGGCCATGTAAGGAATTGCTTGTTTTCCTTCCTCTTACCCATCGGCAGTTTCCAGAAAGATCCTAAAGAGGGTCTAGCAGGATCTGATTATAATTAGAACAATAAAATATTCATCATCTCAATAATAGCCAATATTTATTCAGCGCTCGCTGTGTGTCAGGCTCTACCATAGATACATTAGAAGATGGATCTCATCTAAAAAAGTAACATTGAGTGTGTTTACAGCTGTTAATTAGCTACAGCCAGAGCCAGGCTCGGGGAGGACCCCAGCACCCAGTCTGCCCTTCTGGGTCCTCCCCTCTCTGCAAAGGCCATTTCTGGGCACCAATATCCACTGTCTTTATGATCTTTCACAAAGGACCTGGGGACTTTAGCCATATCACGGGGTCAATGATGGATGAGAAACCAGTGGTCTATATTTTAACAGAGAATGAAACATCAAATCAAAGGGATGACCATCCTCCTCCCCCAAAAAATCAGATACCAGAAAGTCAGTAAAAAAAGATGTGGGGGTGGGGGGGGGGGTAACATGAGCAAAGGGTCCTACTGTCTATGCCACTCAGAGGGCAGACACCTTCTAAGGCAGTTCACACCTGGGTCAGGTCAAAAAGAGCTGGGCAGGTATCATCCCCCTGTCTTCCCAAAGTGCTATCACCCTCTTCATTTATGGAATGAGCTGCAAGTAGTTGGAAGGTTTGACCCACCAGATACATGAGGGGCTACCCTTTGGCCTCAAGAGGGCCCAAGCCCAGCTGAAGAGCCACATAACTTAATATTTAATTGAAAACTGATTTCCTGCATCAATATCCCCAAAGGTTCATAGAACAGTCATGCTGCTTCATCTCCTATGGGTAAATTTTAAGAAAGAGGCAAAGAGGTAACAGAGAGTGGGGATGGTGCAACTTTAAGGTACATTTTTAATTAAAAGAAAAAGATCAGAGCTGTGATATGGCATCATAAAGCAGATAATTTTACAGCTGGATGGTCTCCCCCTGATGTACTTGAAAACCATTTTCAAGCGACATAAAGTTTAACATACCGGTACATCTGCCTACCCACTAGATTCTACATGGATTTTAAATTTTAATTATATTAAAGCTTTGTTACAGTGTGCATTGCAAGCATGCTAACCAAGTGGAACTTTCACAAAATCTCCGCAGATAGCTTTTCTTTCTTTTAAACTCGGTTTGGTAGAACCCAGCGTTTGACAAACAGTTGATGATTCTGTCCAAAGAGTTTACTGCTTACATAGCAAACCACTTGGGACCTCAGTGTCTGTTCTTCTGGGTATAATTCATGAGTTCATCTTCTCTTTGCTAAGGCAAGAAGCAGCCAAAGAAATCAAGCAGTCAGGGAGCTACGCTTGACCATTTGAGGCCATGGAAGGTTTTGTTTTGTTTTGTTTGTTGTTGGGGGGGAAGGTCGGGAGAGAGTTAGTTATTCTGGAAGAGAGTCTTATGGGCACTACTACTTTTATGGGCAAATGAAAGAACTATTTTCTCAGGGGGGAAAGGTTGCCATATTAATCTGTTAACCACAGGTTGGGTGTTTTTTGCAATTAAAAATGCAACCAGTTCCAACAGGAAGAAACAATTCCATGCAAACCTGGTTCCCATCAGAGAAGTGCAAGGTTGCGCTTGAGAAGTTGGCAGCCCAGGTTTGAACCTTGGCTCTGTCACTACCCAGCTGTGCATTCTTGAGCAAGTTACTTCACCTCCCTGAGCCTATTTTACAAAATGAAAATAATCATAGCATCTAATTCATCTAGATGGTTGGAAAATTAAAGAAGACAATGTATATAAAGCATCGAAGCACCGTGCCCATACAAAGTAAACACTCGGGCAGTGGTAACTGTCATTTTTACTGTTGTTATTGTTGCTGCTGTAATTTGTTTTTAAGAAACGCCAATGCTACATCACAGCTGAGCGAGCCAGCAACTTCACCTGAAGGACTAAAGTTAGAAGGCTCACCCACCCCCACCGGCTAGCAAACCTGCACAATTTGAGTTACAAAGCATTTTGAAGTATCACTTAGGGGACAAAAAGGAAGAGAAGCTGCTCTTTTCATTTTTTCACATATCCATCCATCCATCCATCCACCCACCCACACAACAAGCATCCCACAACTATGGAAGATACAAAACTACAAAATATACACACTGCCTGGTCCACATGGAATTGTAATCTAATGAACCAGACAAGTAAGTAGCAATGCTACAGGCAGAAAGAAGGTGGCAGAAGAATAGGGAGGAACAGTGCCATGAAAGTTCTGAAGCGGGAAACACCACCCTCCGCTCAGAGATCCAGGCTGGAGGGAGCGAGGAGGGGGCAAAACAGAATCCCCAGGTGTCAGACTAGTCACCAAAGAAGTGAAGGCACCAGCACAGAAAAATATCTTTGGTATATTTTTAAGTGGGAAAAAAAAAGGTGAACTATATAGTATAGAACAAGATACCACTTTAAAAAAATGTCCGTGTGTGTGTGTGTTTGTGTGTATTATCTATGGAGAGAAATGACATATACAGAACTGTCAACAGAGGTGTACCACTGTGGAAAGTGCGATGGCAAGAAATAGAGATGGGGGAAAATATGAAAAGGGCCATCTTTCACTTTTTATTATGCATTTCTGTACAGTTTGAATCTTTAAAAATTAGCATAAATTTTTTATAATAGTTATTAATGATAAAAATGCACATTCAAATTTTAAGTGATTTCATTTCTTTTCAGTCATCATATTTAATTTCTAAAATTTAAATTAATATTAAGGAGGGCATGGGATTTTTATATTTATTAATTTAGGACATGGGTTGAAATTTATTCACTTTTTAGAAGATTTACTGAGTCCCTACCACAACTGGGCACTTGTCTAGGCTCCAGGGAGCACAGTGGACAAAAGAGTCAGGGTACCTGCCCCTTGTGTCCCAGCTGGGGACACAGACAGTGACAAATGTAATGCCAGATGGTAGGAGAGGAAGGGGGATGAGAGAAGGGATGGGATGGACAAGTAGAGCCTCCTGAGAAGGTGACACATGGGGAGACAAGTGAAGGACGCAAGGACACCTGGGGAGAGTGCATTCCAAGCAGAGGAAACAGAATGTACAAAAGCCCTGAGGTGGGAACATGCACGGTGTATTTAAGCAACGTGGCTGGAGCAGAGGGGGCGAGCGGGAGATGACGTCACAACATTGGCAAGAGCCAGATCCCCGGGACTTTGTAGTCCTTGAGCAGGGCAGGAGCTGCTGGGGGCTTTTGAGCCATGGGGTGACATGACTGAATTTCCTTTTAAAAGGAAACTCTGAAAGAGGGCTCTAATGGTAGTGCACAAGAAAGACGAGGGTGGTGTAGACAACAGTGAGAGTAGTGAGGGTTTGGGCCCTGTCAACAGATTCTGGATCGATTCTAAAGGTAGAGCAATAGGATTCACTGATGGATTAGATGAGGGAAGAGAGAGAAAATGGAGCCAAAGATGACTTGTAGGCATTAGGGCAAGTTGGAGTTACCATTTCCTGAGATGGGAAAGTGCAGGGTATGAGCATCACAGGAGGTGATAAATCAAGTCTTGTTTTGGACGTGTTAAGCATGAAATGCCTATTTGACATCCAAGCAAATAGAGAGATCTGAAGTTCAGGGGAAGGTCAGGGCTAGAATTATAACCTTGGGGTCATCAGCATAGAGATGGCATGTAAAGCTAAGGGCCTGGAATATTTGGGTAGAGAAGTAGAGAATATGGTAACTGAGCCCTGGGCACTCCAGCCTTAAGCGGTTGGAGAGATAGCACAGGGAGCTCATCTTGGTGCTCTGTGATGACCTTGATGGGTGGGATGGGGTGGGGGGTGGGAGGGAGGACGGTCCAAGAGGGAGGGGATATACGTATACATACAGCTGATTCACTTCGTTGTACAGCAGACACTAACACAACACTGTAAAGCAACTATATTCCAATAAAATTAAAAAAGTAAAGTGAAAAAAAAAAAAGAAGTTAAAAGCAACTGCTGCCTGAGGCTAGCAGGATGGAAACCTGTAGTTGCTTGAAGCTGTACTTCAAAAAGCGAAGTGTGAAATTTTATTCATATAATACATTGTGTTCAAAAAATGACTCTGTGGATACTGTAGGCTGTGCAGGAGTCAGAGGGCTGGTCACTTGTTCTGTTGTATTTATTTACAGAATATTCTTGTTCTGTGTAACGTTTTCCTTCTAAGTAAAAGTAAAGGGAAAGTTGTGGGGGGGAAGAGATTGGGGAGATAAGGAGACACTCAAGGGAGACTGGAAAGGAGCAGGAGAAAGCCAGGAAAGAGTGGATTCATGAGAAAGAGGTGGCCAGTCACGTCAAATGCCAGTCAGAGGCCAGTGAGGTGAGGACAGAAACTCGACCATTGGATTCAGTGTCCTTAACAAGAGTAGAGTGAAGTAGACAAAAGCCCGGCTGAGTTGAAGAGAGAACTGGAGGAGAGGAACTGGCGAGAACAAACAAGACAAACATCCATGTTGTTTGCTGCCAGGAGTGAAGCCAAGAGAAGCTTCGGTAGCTTCAGAAGCTTGTGGTAGCTGCCAGGATGGACTTCTTTTTTTTTAAAAGATAGGAGAGACTGTAGACTATTTTATGGTGTTAGGAATGATCCGATAGAGGGAAGAAAACTAAGGCTGCAGGAGAGAGAGGGAACAATGGCAGGAACGATGTCCTTGAGTAGGTGAGGAGGAATGGAATCAGCACAGAAGCAGAGGGGCTGACTGTGGTTAGGGGTACAGACCAGTTGCCCCCAGGAACAGGAGGGAAGGCTGCCCGTATGGATGTCAGTACAGGAAGGTAGGTAGATGGGCTGATGGGAGCATGCAGAAATTCTCTGATTTATTCTATTCTCTCAGTGAAATAAGAAGCAAGGCCAAGAGCGGAGACTGATGAGGAGGAAGAGGTCCTTTTGAGAGGGAAGAAGCTGTGAGACACTTCACACAGGTATGATCAGAACAGTGTATAGAGTCTCTAGGTAGCACTAGGGCCAGGGTGGGAGGCGGGGTGGTCGTGGTGGTGGACTGCAGATTGAAAATGAAACCAGTTAGTGTTGGTATGCATTTTTCTCCAGGCACATTGGGCTGCTTGGACGCAAGCCTTCAGAAGGTACAAAGTTGGATTTAACCCGGAGTGGGGTTTTGCGAGGTAAGTGCCAGGGAGGTGTGCTGGACTTGGCATAAGCAAGAAATAATCTTTTATTGATTATTGCTTTATTGATTACTAAGCAACTGAGAGTTTGAGGTTTGTTGGTAACAGCAGAGAGCATTACGTATTATGACTAATACTCCTGGGTTTTGAGAGGATCTCTATGTGGATATTAAAAATTACCAAGAATTATGACAAGTGTAGTGTTGGAAAGAGACAGTGAACTAGGTGTTAAAATATTCAAGGAATGAGAGAAAGCCATCAGGGAATCTGTAATAATTGCAAGAAGACAGGATATTGAATGATAAGACCTTGAAGGCACGACTTTTAAAGGAGCAGGAAAGTTTTCAGGAAAGATGGGATGACAACAGTCTGGGAGTGAAAATGGACTTAATTGATATTTATGGAGCACTCCATCCAAAAGCAGCAGAATACACATTCTTTTCAAGTGCACATGGAACATTCTCCAGGATAGATCACATCCTGTGTGTGATGCTAGGCCACAAAGCAAGCCTTGGTAAATTTAAGAAAACTAAAATCATATCAAACATCTCTTCTGACCACAACGCTATAAAATTAGAAACCAACTACAAGGGAAAAAACTGCAAAAAAACACAACACATAGAAGCTAAGCAATATGCTACTAAACAACAACCAATGGATAACTGAAGAAATCAAAGAGGAAATTAAAAAATACTTAGATACAAATGAAAATGAAAACACAATGATCCAAAAACCTATGGGACACGGCAAAATCAGTTCTAAGAGGGAAGTTTATAGCAATACAAGCTTACCTCAGGAAACAAGAAAAATCTCAAATAAACAACCTAACCTTACACCTAAAACAACTAGAGAAAAAAGAACAAATAAAACCCAAAGTTAGTAGAAGAAATCATAAAGATCAGAGCAGAAATAAATGAAATACAGACTAAGAAAACAATAGAAAAGAATAATGAAACTAAAAGCTGGTTCTTCGAAAAGATTAAACAAAATTGATAAACTCTTACCAGACTCACCAAAAAAAAAAAACAGAGAGCACTCAAATCTATAAAATCAGAAATGAAAAAAGAGAAGTTACAACTGAAACCACAAAAAAATACAAAGGATCATAAGAGACTACTATGAGCAACTATATACCAATAAAATGGACAACCTAGAAGAAGTGGACAAATTCTTAGAAAGGTACAATCTCCCAAGAATGAACCAGGAATAAATAGAAAATATGAACAGACCAATTACCAGTACTGAAACTGAATCAGTAATTTTAAACTCCCAATAAACAAAAGTCCAGGACCAGACGGCTTCACAGGTGAATTCTACCAAACATTTAGAGAAGAGTTAATACCTATCCTCTGAAACTATTCCAAAAAAATTGCAAAGGAAGGAACACTTCTGAATTCATTCTATGAGGCCACCATCAACCTGATACCAAAACCAGACAAAGACATCACAAAAAAAGAAAATTATGGGTCAATATCACTGATGAACATAGATGCAAAAATCTTCAACAGAATACTAGCAAACTGAATGCAACAATACATTAAAAGGATCATACGCATCATGATCAAGTGGGATTTATCCCAGAAATGCAAGGATTTTTCAATATCCACAAATCAATCAATGTGATACATCACATTAACAAATTGAAGAGTAAAAACCATATGATCTTCTCGATAGATGCAGAAAAAATTTTTGATAAAATTCAACATCCATTTATGATAAAAACTTCAGAAAGTGGGCATAGAGGGAACATACCTTAACATAATAAAGGCCATATATGACAAACCCACAGCAAACATCATACTCAATGGTGGAAAACTGAAAGCATTTCCTCTAAGATCAGGAACAAGACAAGGATGCCCACTCTTGCCATTTTTATTCAACATAGTTTTGGAAGTCCTAGCCACAGCAATCAGAAAAGAAAAAGAAATAAAAGAATCCAAATTGGAAAAGAAGTAAAACCATCACTGTTTGCAGGTGACATGATGCTATACATAGAAAATCCTAAAGATGCTACCAGAAAACTATTAGAGCTCATCAACGAATTTAGTAAAATTGCTGAATACAAAATTAATGCACAGAAATCTCTTGCATTCCTATACACTAACAATAAAATATAAGAAAGGGAAATTAAGGAAACAATCCCATTTACCACTGCATCAAAAAGAATAAAATACCTAGGAATAAACCTACCTAAGGAGACAAAAAACCTGTATGCAGAAAACTATAAGACACTGATGAAAGAAATTAAAGATGATACAAACAGATGGAGAGATATACCATGTTCTTGGATCGGAAGAATCAACATTGTGAAAATGACTATACTACCCAAAGCAATCTACAGATTCAGTGCAATCCCTATCAAATTACCAATGGCATTTATCACAGAACTGGAACAAAAAATTTTTAAATTTGTGTGGAAACACAAAAGACCCCAAATAGCCAAAACAATCTTAAGAAGAACAGAGCTGGAGGAATCATGCGCCCTGACTTCAGACTATACTACAAAGCTACAGTAATCAAAACAGTATGGAACTGTCATAAAAACAGACATATAGGTCAATGGAACAGGACAGAAACCCAGAAATAAACAAACCTATGCACTTATGATCAACTAATCTATGACAAAGGAGACAAGAATATACAATGGAGAAAAGACAGTCTCTTCAATAAGTGGTGCTGGGAAAACTGGACAGCAACATGTAAAACAGTGAAATTAGAACATTCTCTAACACCATATATAAAAATAAACTCAAAATGGATTAAAGACCTAAATGTAAGACTGGATACTATAAAACTCCTAGAGGAAAACATAGGCAGAACACTCTTTGACATAAATCGCAGCAATATTTTTGGGGGTCCATCTCCCAGAGTAATGGAAACAAAAACAAAATTAAAAAATGGGACCTAATTAAACTTAAAAGCTTTTGCACAGCAAAGGAAACCATAAACAAAGCAAAAAGCCAACCTATGGACTGGGAGAAAATATTTTCAAATGATGCTACTGACAAGGGGCTAATTTCCAAAATATACAAACAGCTCATACAGCTTAATATCAAAAAAATCAAACAACCCAATCCAAGAAATGGGCAGATGATCTAAACAGACATTTCTCCAAAAAAGACCTACAGTTAGTTGGCCAACAGGCACATGAAAAGATGCTCAATATCACTATTAGAGAAATGCAAATCAAAACGACAATGAGGTATCCCCTCACTCCAGTCAGAATGGCCATCATCAAAAAAATCTGCAAACAATAAATGCTGGAGAGGGTGTGGAGAAAAGTGAACCCTCCTACACTGTTGGTGGAAATGTAAATTGGTGCAGCCACTATGGAGAACAGTATGGAGGTTCCTTAAAAAACTAAAAGTAGAGTTACTATATGATCCTGCAATCCCACTCCAGGGCATATATCCAAAGAAAATTATAATTTGAAAAGATACACGCACCCCAATGTTCATAGCAGCATTACTCACAATAGCCAAGACATGGAAGCAACCTAAGTGTCCACTGACAGATGAATGGATAAAGAAGATGTGGTATATATACACAATGGAATATGACTCAACCATTAAAAAGAATAAAATAATGCCATTTGCAGCAACATGGATGGACCTAGAGATTATCATACTTAGTGAGGTAAGTCAGACAAAGAAAGACAAATCTCATATGATATCACTTATATGTGGAAACTAAAAGAAAAAAAAAAGATACAAATGAACTTATTTACAAAACAGAAACAGACTCACAGACATAGAAAACAAACTTATGGTTACCAAAGGGGATAGTGGGGGTGGGGTAGAGATAAACTAGGAGTTTGGGATTAGCATATATACACTACTATATATAAAGGATATGAACAACAAGGACCCACTGTATAGAACAGGGAACTATATCCAGTATCTTGTAATAACCTATAATGGAAAAGAATCTGAAAAAGAGTATATATATACATATATATATATATATATAACTGAATTATATATATACATATATATGTATATATACATATGTATTATAACTGACATATATATATACATATATATATATAAAACTGAATCACTTTGCTGTACACCTGAAACTAACACAACATTGTAAATTAACTACTTCAATTTTAAAATGGTTTAAAAAAAGCTTTAGTACCACACACACACACACACACAAATGTTTAAATAAAGAAACTGATTATACCAAGTGTTGGCAAGGATGTGGAGCAACTGGAACTCTGCTGGTGGGATGTAAAATGATACAGCCATTTCGGTGGTTTCTTATAAAGTTAAACACAGATCTACCATACAATCCAACTGCTCCAGTTCTAGGTATTTACTAGAAAGAAACAAGTGTATGCCCACATGGACTTGTATGTGAATGTTCATACCAATTGTATTTGTAAAAGCCAAAAGTTATAAACAAGCCTGTGCATCAACAGGTGAATAGATAGGAAAAAAAAATTTTTAACCTGTGGCATAGCTATAAAGGACACACAACTCCTCCAGCAACAGGGTGTGACGACACATCAAAGTCCTGTCCACCAGGGAAGCCCAGGAGAGCCTCAGCACCCAGGGTTTTTACTGGGATCTGGTCACACAGGCATCCCCTGCTTAGCATGTATCAAAATTCCAGACTGCAAGAAGGAAAACAGGTGTCCAGCATACACTACACTGTTTGCACAAACAGTTCAGGGCCAGAGAGCCACTCTCACTGTTCAGGGAGAGTTTAATATCAGAATAGAGAACTGTTTACCCATTAGGTTCCCAGATGCCAGCCAAGGACCAACATGGCCAGCAGGCCTTTCCAAGGGTATGCTAGGTTAATTCTTTTCTGCAAACCACCCCAGACTAGGCTTACTTGCCTTGAACATTTCCTGTATAGCCTCTGTCACACCTGGAAATAACTGAGTCATGCATTAACTACTTGTGCAAATCACTTGTTTAATGTTCGTCTTCCCTTGTAGGCTGTAAGTCCCATCAGAGTGGGCATGATGCCTGCTTGGCACAGAGTTAAAGTTTAATAAATATATGTTAAAAGAATGAATGATGAATGAATGAATGTAGAGAGTCTAGCACCAGCACATGGTAGCTCTTTTCTCTTAAATGCCTGATTCTTGAGCCTCTGTGGAAGTCCTGGGGGAAGATAGGTAGCCACAAGCAAAGAAAGTCAGCATTGTAACCCTATAGACAAAGAGATAGGTTGGAAACTTGAAGACCCCATGGTCAAAAGTCCCAACAAGAGAGGTAAAGGTAAGTTCGAGTGGCAGCAGAGTCCCTGGGCTCAATAGTTGAAGATGAACCATCCCAGATCCCAAGGGAACAATTTCAAGCTCAACACAAAGAAAAATAAAACAACCCCCAAACCCTCTCTGGCCTTTCCTTTACCCTCAGAGCCATGGGCACCCAGGAAAAGTGGAACAGTCTAAGAATTCCCCTGGATTTCCCACAGCATCCAGCTGCTGGGGTAACCCCACATACAAGGGGTTCCCACATACAAGGAAGCCACCTGTCTCTCAAGACCCCAGCCTGCCAAGTCCCCCAAAAAGCAGTCCTGAGGGACAACAGAAGAAAAGAGTGCAGACAGGCAGATGTAGGAATTTCAAAAATTTGTCACAAGCTATGCGTTGGTTGGATCTTCAGCTATTATGAGAAACAAAATTTTAAATGGAGTCCAAGGTCTAAGGATTACTCGATTATTTTAATACAGCCAGATACTGCATGATCAATATGAATCCTTGTATTTTTAATGTGAATCATTATTCAAAATATGTCACAGCCCAATCAATACAAAAGTTAAAACTTATCAATATTTAAATTTTTCCAATTGACATCTTATCATTCTATCCAGGAAAGAGCTCGGTGGATCACAAAATCCATTATTTAATCTTTCAAATTTGCAGAGTTCAGAATTAAACACCATGCCATGTCATTAGCTGCCTGAACAGTGGCCAGTGGCAGATCAAATTGGGGAGGGGGGCAGGAGAAAGGGCGGGGAAATCTGTGCCATGGCTCTCAGTCTGAAGTGGCCTCAGGAGACAGGAAGGCATTCGTCCAGTGTCTGTGGGATGGCTGGGCTGTGGGGAGGGAAAGTGGAGAAGATGGACCACCTAAAGCCTCCGCCACGTGACCTGGCTTTGGGTCAAAACCAAAATTCCTCAGCTTGGGTGACATGTGAGGTCCTCCAGAACCTGTTTCCTCAACTTCCAGCCCTCTCCAACCTTACACTCTGGTCCCTCTGAACCCCACGCCCTCCAATCACTGCAGCTAGCTCTCTTGCCTCTAGATCTTCCAACGCTGTTTCAGCCTGAAATGTGAATCATCTTCCTCCCCTTCCCATTGGCCTGGCTAATCCCCAGCCCTCCTTGGGATCTCAGCTTCGACGTCACTGACTCCAGGAAGGCATTCGTCTGGGATAGGTAAGTGGCCACCACATATGCCACATGGGACTCTGTGCTGACCCTGAACACAGTATATGTCTGGCTGTATCTCCATCACTCTGAACTCTCCTGTCACAGGGACTGGTCCTACCCATTCCTGTATCCTCACTTCCCAGGATGGGGCCTGGGGCCCAGGAGGGGCTCCACCAGCATCTGCTGGATGGATGACTGGATGGTCAGCATCCTTAGACCCAGCACATCTCCTCATGTCCCTGAGGCTCACTTGGAGGAGAGTGACCTGGGGGAGGGGCAGCCCCTGCAGGTGGTCAGAGGGTGACTCCCATACCTGGCTCAACCTTCTCTACAGGTACACTCCTCAATCCTATGGCAGTATGGAAGCAAAGGTGTTGTTTCCTGAGGGGAGCTGGTGTAGCCTGGGGTAGAGAATGCAAGACCGATGAGGACTTTCTATTCGGAATTCGAAGATTCCATCTGATGAGAAAAACCAGGCTCAGAGCTTCCTGAGGGCTCACAGGTAAGAGGACGAAAGTGCAGACAGCACTCTGAATAGATTTAAGGGCAACAGGAAAACCTCCCCATACAAAATCTCTTCCCCTTGCCCTTCTTGACCCCACTTCTCTAGGCTTCCACCAATAAAAAGTCATTTCCTTTGAGCCTGAGGGTCTTTGTTCCCTCAGAGTTCACTGCTAAATTGCACAAAACCTGGGAGGCAAACATTAAATCTTAGATAGCAACCTCATTCATTCCATCCATCCCTACTGAGTCCCCCCACCCCCGTGAGCACCTTGCTTCCCCGTGGGGACTCAAGAATGAGGCCCATGGTGCTAAACTTTAGGAAATCTGCTTAACATTTACTGATAGCAAAGCCTGAAAAATCAGTCAACAAATCTACTGGGTATCCCCATCTGCAGCATAAAGTATTAAATAACACATCTTCCCTGACTTCAAGGAATTTACAGTCAAGTTAGGGATGGATAGAGAATAAATGTCCATTGAGCGAGTTACAGCTGCCGAGGCGCCATCTACATGCCGCATGAAGTGTCCTAAAAAGGAAAGAGCAACTGAATGGCATCGTGGACGTGGAAGAGGGCACCAAAGAGGAGAGGCATCTGAGCCAAGCCCAGAAGGATGAATAGAATGTTCCAGGCAGGGAACCTGCTCCAACAACAGGAGGGAGCAGGAGCTGGCCTCATGGGTCGTGCTCTAGGCTGGAGGGGAGAATGCAGCAGAGCAGAGGTGTCTGGAGGGAGGGGATTCATTCCAGGAGGAGGAAAAAGAGCACAGACAGAAGGCAGACAGGATCCTAGAACCAAAGCAGCACGATGCCAAGTGCAGACCCAGACACAGTGCTTTGGGCTCTCCTCCTCTACGGCATCACCCACTGGGACTCAGCTAAGAAATGCAAAGAATGACAAGGTGTCTGGCAGGCCAGCTGGAGACCAGGCAATAGGTGTGAGGCAGGCGGTCTGTGCCTCAGCACCTGTACCATCTCTGACCGACACATCCCTGCAGATGAGAAGCAGTGGGAGTGGCTGAGGCTGGACCAGTCCTCATGGTTCATGACCGAGTTCACCCCCTTGGGCTGACTCCAAGAGACATACCTTCCCAGCAAAGCCCACAGCCACTCCCCTGGCTGCCCTTGGACTTGGATGCAACCTCACAGGCTTCTCCTACTGCAAGGCCTAGGTTCCCATCACATCACCAAAGGGACACAGCAGAGAATGGGCTGGACACAGTCTCTTTCCTTGTGGGGCAGGCCAAGGAGGTGAGTGTCACAAAGGAGAATCCCAGGTGCTACGGGAGTGATGGCAGGGTTCTCCAAAAGAGTTGGGAGTCCAGAGAAGGTGCCCCTAATGAAGGAACCCAAGAGGTAATCAGGGGTCAGCCAGGCCAAGGTATTGTCCAGGCTGGGTGCCCAGGGTTTGTCCAAAGCAGACGTACTGGGGTTCAGGACATGTGAAGGCACACAGCAGGGGAGAGCTTGGCCCACCCAGGGAACCGAGAGCACATGTGCAGAGAGCAGGGCACATATGACACACACAGTGTGTTGCAGGCTGAACTGTGTCCCCCAAGAGGTGCTGAAGTCCTGAAGCCCAGTACCTGTGAAGGTGGCCTTATCTGGAAACTGGGTCTTTGCAAATGATCATGTTAAAATGAGGTCATTGGTGTGGACTCTAATCCAAGATGACCAGCGTCCTGATAAAAAGGGGAAATCTAGACACAGAGACAGACACATTCAGAGGGAAGATGACATCAGTGAGAGGACCAAAGAACCAAGGTGCTGCCATCCCTGGATGGAGCCTCTCACCCCATCAAACCCCCACAAGACTCGGGGACACAGAGTGACTCCCAAAGAGTGACGAGGCATCCATGTCCTGGCTCTCCTCCCTCCACTGTGGATCACTCAGCGAGCCTGAGATCAACAACCAAGCACGGGGAATCCTCCCGGGAAGGGGCTATCAGAACCCAACGTGTGGGCCCTTCTGCCTCGGGCTGGAACCCCCACCCCCGTGAGCAGAGAGGAAGAGCAGGATTGTGTCCTGTTCTTTTTAGTGGCCCTTTCAGGTCGGAGTTGACCCAACAATCCAATAACCCAAAGGTACACTTTCAAAACTTTGGAAGTGCAACGCAGTGATAAGGATATATCTACCAGTGCTTGTGAATCATCAGAGAACACGCACATTCTCACCCATGAACTATACCCATGGCCCTAAGGATGTCCTAATTCTCTCAACACTGACCGCTGCTGTTGGGGAGTATATGGCTGCCCACTAGTAACCAGAACATTCCATGAATGGGAACATCTAATTCCTGACCACCTTAGAGCTTTATGTAATCCACCTCATTCACCGATTACATGTTGGAAATTGTGGCTTATTTTTTTATGTCTCTCTACAGTATCTGCCAGGATGTCCCACTGGGTCCCCACCGGGTCTCATCACACATGCATCTCATCATGTTCTTTTCCGCTTAAACCCAGTCCTGGGCCAGCAAAGCCAGGGTGACTTAGCAGCACAGAAATGCATGGGGATCTTTGCTTCCCACTGCACTCGAGTCTCCAGTCACTGCGCTTGACTCAGCTTCTCTTGGAAGACATTTTATTTTCCTCCAATTGTGGGCACCAGGCCCTCAGGAGGCCGTCTGGACACCGACACCACCGGCAGAATCAGGGGCTTTTCTTAGCTGCCAAAAGTGAGAGAGCTTCTGCAAAACAACCCATGCCCTTGACATATCTCCTGGAAGCAGACTCACCTTCTTTGAAAGATAATTTTATGAAATGTGTAATATTGTATCTCATACATTAATCAAAAGTGTGGCTCTGAGATTTTAATTCCGTCCCTGCTAACATCAGAGATGTAGAAAACAATGGAAACTGTATCAGCTAAAAGAGACGGTCTGATTAAACCTCGGCCCATATGGGGCATCTCCAAACTATCGTTGAGTCTGGTCTTCTCCACTCCACAAAGGGGGACAGTGGGGTCTGGGCTTGGCTTTGGAGTCTGTGGTGGACAGACTCTAAGACATCCCTGGTCACCCTCACTGCCTAGTGCTCAGACCCTTGTGTAATCCCCTGCCCCCAAGTGGGAGGAGAGCATGTGCTTTGCTTCTAACCAACAGAATGTGGCAAAGGTGATGGAACAGCACTTCTGTGATAATTTACATAAGACTGTAACTTCTGTCTTGCTAGAAGACTCTATCGCCTTCTTGACTAACATGCTTTGATGAACAAGCAGCCAGGTTGGAGCAAACCATGAGTTGAGGGGCTGAGAGGCTCCATCGAATAGCCTGTGATGAATCGAATCCAACAACAACTATGTGAGCTTGGAAGCAATGCTCACGATCCTTGGAAGGATCATGCCCCAGCCGAGCCTTCGTATGAGACTGCAGCCCCAGCTGACACCTCAACAGCAGCTGTGAGAGACCCTGATACAGAGGATGCAACCGAGCTGTGCCTGGACTCCTGACCCACAGACACGGATAAATGTGCTCTTTTAAGCCCCAAAGTGAGTGGTAATTTTTTATGACTCAACAGATAACTAACACAGAGTCAGACGGACCTGGATCCAGTCCTCAGTCCACCACTATCTGTGATTTCAAGCAAGTTCCTCAATATCTTTAAGCCTCTGTTTCTTCATCTGTAAAATGGGGATAATAATTGTACTTATCTCAAGGAATGGTTGTAAGGACTAAATGAGAGGATGTATCAAAAGGGTTTAGCATCTTTAAGTCAGCTGTTCTCAGGGTTCCCCAAGGGAGCAAGCCTAATGCATCCACCAAGTGTCAGAAATTATCTTCTCTGCTGGGAATCAGAATGGTACCAGCTAGGTACCCTCCTTGAAAGAATGGAGAAAAATCCACACACAGCATTTTCTATATAGCTTAATTCTCTCCTGGAACCCTCAGGTAAGAAAGACTGCACATAAGTACTCAATGAACAGTAGCTGTATCTCTTATTAGTGCTGTGTGTTACATCTGGTCCCCTGATTCGCCAAAGGTAGAATTTTAGTACCCCTACTCTGGTACCAAGGGGCCTCTTTTGAGCTCCCTTTTTTGTGCTACAGAAACGGTTGCCTACTTTCTCCACTAATTAGCCCAGAAGACCCCCATAAGGTAGATCTCAGAGTGATTTAATGACAACAGTACTTCTTGCCAATAACAAGCATTTTCCCCTATATTTTGGGCTCAGGGGTTCTTCCAAGCTAACTCTCTAGGACTCACATTTGGCAGGACAGAAACAAAAATACTGCTGCTGCCTCTGTCCATTGCAATGCTTTCCCAAGGATTATATTGGTTTGCAAAGGAGAACAGGAGTTGCGAGGCTCAGGGCCCTGGCGGTTTGTGTCTCTCACGTTCAATGCTTTGGGTTCATGTGTGTGTGCTTCGGAGATATCTCACCAACACCTCCTGTGCTGGTTTTCATCTAGGTCTCAACTGAGATGGCAGCTGGACCTAAAGAGGGGGCGGGGGTCTTGGCAATGCCACAGCGACTCTTCATTGGTTTGGGGTCGGGTGGGGGGGGGTCCCTGCACCCAAGGAGTCATTTTTATGAAAGAGGTCAAGTGCAAGCCAGTCTTCAGAGACAACAGAAAGCATTTAATCCTTTAATTTCTGGAATTTGAACTGACATCAGGGGTCCTTTAAGAGCTCTGTGAAGTAAGGCAATTTCCTGCACTCCATACCCCAGGCTACGAGGGAACTGCACGGGGATCTGGGAAATACAGAAGTTACTGGCTTAGCAAATTACTTGTCATTCCACACAAAGAGAAACTCTGTTCATTACACATGCCACACTCTGCTCTCCAGCATAAAAATCAGCTTCTGAGGTCAGCTCATCTTCTAACAAACATGGCTTGCGATACAAATGGGTCTGCATTCAGGAAGCCTAAATAGCAAGTTCTGCATTATGTCAGCTCCTGGTCAAGGTCTCCAGCCTCAGTCCCTGACACGCAGGTGGTTCTGATGTCGCCAAACCGTATTGCCCACTTCTGATGTTTAGTGCGCGTTTGCAAAAGCGAGCCGAGAGTCACGTATCTAACACACTGGGATATGCATTTTTTGTTTCACAATGAAAAATTTCAAACAATGTGTGAAAACACAGTCGTAAACATTTCTGACTCCCAAAATCACCTTTTGATTAGGATCAAAAGCATCAAAGACCAGACAGAGTGGGATGCCAAGAACTTGAAACCTAATTTGGACCCATCTACTGCTGAGCAAAGTGAACCTGGCCCAGTTGGTACCCCCAGGTGACAGGTAAAAGGGTGGGGGGATTCTGAAAATGTCTCCCAGCCATCAGAGATGGTTGCATCCATCTGCAGAAACAGCCATGAGCACGCGGGGATTGGAGCGATGCCCTGGGACCAGTCAGCCTGTCATCCAGGCATGGAAGCCCAAGAAGCCTTTTTCAGCCAACACCTTGCCTGAAAATGCTGATTAAATTAGTCAGCCTAGTAAGGCCCTAAGGGGCTGGGACCCAAATGGAAACAGGGAGACATTTAGAAGGAAGAGCAGAGTGTCATCTGAGGAGGGTGGGCCCAGTAGGGGTGACGACAGCAGCAAGGCAGCATGAAGGACCTGGAGGACAGGACAAAAGAAGGAGGGGTGGCCACGGAGACGCGGGGAGGGCCGGGGGTCAGGGGCATAAGGAGGAGCTGATTGCTGAATAAAGACGAACGAGGGCAGATCTGTAGGTACAGGAAAAGCTCTCTGAACTGGCCTCCCCTTCGTCAAGGACCCAGATAAGCCGCCTCCCTCCCCTGCCTCTACAACCCAATGCCTGAGGCCCATCACCTGCCCAGGATGGGAGGGTGGTGGGCACCGTGTGCTCAGGTCAATCCCTGTCCGCTCAGGGGAGCCAGCGGTCACTTTCTCTGGGGGGTTTGAGCTGGTTGGGCTGTTGAGCCACTGGTCACGTGTAATCAGCTTGGTGGGAGTGATTACACCGTGGAAACTGGCAAATGCTACAAGTGAGCAACCCCCCACCCCCCATCTGTTGAACACCCAGCAACTCGTGGACCACAGGTAGTAACTACTCTCTAGTAGGGCATTCCTTGATCCATCAACTGGGTTTGGATGTGTACCAAGAGCCAGTTATGTTGATTCCCAAGCCTGTTTGTGCTGGCCAATTGTATTTTTCATTGTAATTATGTAAATAAATAATATATAGAATAACGAAACATGAGTACAAAAGGAAAGCTGGTTTTTTCTGTGAACACTAAGTCAGATACTTAGCAAGGTTCAATAAAAGTGAGTTGCTTAAAGAATGTTGCCAAGTTGAAGGGGATTGATACAACGATAAAATATTGGAGGGGTCATAAAACTCTAGAGGACTCTGTATTCAGACTGCTTCACAAGTGTCCTTAGTTTCCCCTCCCCTTCGAAGACATCTAAATTGGAAATGGCAGGCAGCGTATTACGAGGTGACCTGTGAAAAAAGATGGAATTCACCCACAAACAGCAGGCCCACCCTAGGGAAAACAAAAAAAAAACCACAAAAACTTGTCTCCGAGTTAAAAGACAGCAAAGTCAATACCTGTTTGTAGGTTTTAAGGTAAAATTCATAAGGCATGTATCTATCATGATGATGATTCTCTACTGTAGCTGATTTTTTAAATTAACTAATTAAAACCAGCTGGGTCATCGGCCAAGCACTGGACGTCACCTCCCTAGAGATGGTGGAGGAAAGCACAGAGGTGGAAGGCAAGGAAGAGCCAGCAAATGTGACCAGGAAAGAGGACTCTGAAGGCAGGAGGCTGTGACGGCTGCTTTTCTATGTCAACTTGACTGGGCCGCGGGGTGCCCAGACAGCTGGTCAAACAGTATTCTGAGTGTGTCTGTGAGGGTGTTGTTGGATGAGATTAACATTTGGATCACAGACTGAGGAAAGCAGGTGGGGCTCCTGAATGTGGGTGGGCCTCACCCAATCAACTGAAGGCCTGAAGAGAACAAAAGCCCTGACCATGCCACAAGTAAGGAAGAACTCCTCCTGCCTGCCTTGATCTGGGGCATCAGTCTTTTTCCTGCCTTCAGTCTGGAACTGAAGCATTGGCTCTTCCTGTTGGCTTTCAGACGGGAACTACACATCCGCTCTCCTGGGTCTCCAGCTGGCCGACTGCGGATCTTGGGATGTGTCAGCCTCCACAGTCACGTGAGCCAATCCCTTGTAATAAATAAATTCACACACACACACACACACACACACACACACCCTATTGGTTCTGCTTATCTGGATACCCTGGCTAATACAGAGGGCAACTGGGCCACAGCAGAGAAGCCTTCTCTGACAGCTCACGGAGACGGCCCTTTCCTGCCCGCTCTGTCTCTGTGGTCTGTGTATCTGCAGCCCTCCCCACCCCTCCCAAGACCTGAGCTCCGAGGGTAGGAAAGAGCCTTATTCACAGCCCTTGGCTCCATAGGATCAACTAGAGGACTTTGACAAAGGGCGGATCAGTCCGTGGGGTCAGATACTGCAAAGGTGAAGGGGAAACAGGGCAGAGGAAAGGTACTGCTTTGGCCATAAGGCTCGGTTACAGCCATGGTGGGAGGGGCTGCCAGGAGCAAGGCTGAAGAATCAGAAACCGAGGCTCACGACCGATCAAAAGAAAGGCCCACACAGTCACAAGGCCAAGGGCTCCCGTGGTGATTTCACTATTTCACCCTCCCAGACAGCCTTTGACCAAAAGTACTGAGAGGTAGAAACTCCTGTATCCAAGCGACTTCACCTTTGCCAGGCATTTGGATGCAGGAAGCACTCGCCTCCTTCTGTCTGTTACATTTCTGAGGCATAAAATATATGGCTAAAGCGAGAGAATATCATTAAAGGTTAATTATGAGAAACTTAAAGGTTATTTTTGCATATCTCACCTCTTGGACAAAAGCTGCTTCCTCATTACCATGTTAGAATATAAATTAATCCGAAAAGCATGAGAAATGCCACAAACTCTTTAACCTTATTATGATGTGAAATACCACGTGTAAGTACGTGTGGCCCTGGCCTGTCCGGGGTGGGAGGTCGGCCTGAGACCCTCCTTCCTCTCTCTACTCCTGGACGCTCGGACCCAAAGCCACTCCAGCCCCGGATCCTTCTCCAGACCCAGGTAGTCGGGTCAGGACGGCCCTTCCCTAGAGACTGTGTCGCTCTCCTGTCTCCAGGCAGCCGCGCCTGGTGAAAGGGGCCACATGTGAGCACAAGGCCAAGGGCACGGGTGGGCATCCCAGCCCGAACCCCACGCTGGTGACCAGTCCACGGCAGCCGCAGTCCTCTGGCCCCAGGAGCCATTGGGTCCCAGGGCCTCCCATTCATCCCGCCCCTGTCTGTGGCTTCTGACAGAAAAAGGATGGTTCCTGCCTTAATAAAGTGAGACTAAGTTTCCTTGAATAATTTATCTGCACACACTGCATTTCAGAAGGTTGCTGCTTCTCTTGCTGATGCTACACTTTCCTGGGGGGAACCGGGAGCCCCGTGGAAGGACCAGGAGAGACTGGGCCAGTGTACCCGAAGAGGGGGACACGGGGCTTCCTGGGAAGGCTTCCACAGGTGGGGCAGAGGGAGAAGCAGGAGGGAAATCAACCAATACCTTCAGCGGGATGGCTACAAAAGTGTAAGAGCCGGAACCCAGGGCACCACCACCCCCTGCAACAAAGTGAGTCCTGGAAAGTGGAAGAAATAAGCAAATGGTCCCTGCGATTTAGCTCCATAGCCCGATATTTCCAGGACAGCAAGGGGACAAGGACCCTGGAGAAGGGATCTCCCTGAGAAACACTGGGGCCAAAGGGAACAATTCAGTTCCATGTGATCACTGCCTGCCTTTCCCGCGTCAAAGACAAGCGTGAACTGGGGGCTGGGGGTGGGACACGTGGAGATTTGGGGAGACTGGCGTGCTCAGAGCAGGCCCGGATGCCCCACACTGTCTCCCCATACCCTGCCCTATGCAACTCTTCCAACTGAGTTATATTTGTTTAATAAGCTGATAATCTAGTAAGTTAAAAAAAAAAAAAAAGAGAGAGAGTGAACAGGGGGCTGTTGGCCCCCAGGATGTGCTGCCACAAAGGAGGTCAGAACTAAGAGGGGGGAGGGAGGGTCCCCAAAGCTGTTCAAGGGCAGCCAGCATCTGCTGGGCATCTGAGGGAGAGGACGGCTAGAACCCAAAGAACAGTCAGCCTTGATCGGAAGGGCCAGGGTTGGTGTTCGGCTCTGTCCCTCGTCAGCCACGTAACCTTGGGCAGGTGGTCACGTCTTCATCTTCCGTCTGAACCGGAGACGATCATCTCCATCTCTGCCAGTTATCGTGAGGAAAACACGAGCTGGCACAGTCCCCCGCCCCGGAAGGAGTCAAGAGAACCCATCCCAAGGGAAATGTCAGGAAGATAATCTACAGGCGTCTCGAGAGAGACAGAGGAAAAGGTCATTCCATGCCTCTCAGGGACATACAGTCCTGTCTCTTGAAAGTAAGAGGATGGGTTTGAATGAAGCCAGACCTGAGCGACGACCAGGGGACCAGCAGTCGGCTCCGGAATCAGACAGATGCCCCAGCACCCCCGCACGTCCTCCTCAGGGCGGGGCTCAGGGAACGAGTTAAAGAGGCACCAAGCCCTCCTCCCGACAGAGAGACGTCCCCACACTCAGACTAAGGACAAAGACACATGATGACGTAGATCACAGGAACCGCTACCGCCTCTGGATGGCTCTGCCACATGGTGTCTCGTTGAATCTTCGCAACAGTCCTGGGAGATGAGTATTCATAGGCCCATTTTACAGGGGAAAAAAAAAAAAAAAGCTGGGGCTCAGAGAGATGAAGCAACTTTCCTGCTGGTCACCTGAACTAAGACGGGCCCAGGTCTGTCTCTTTGTCTGTCTGTCTGTAATGCCCACACCTAAAATTACATGAGGCTGCCTGCTCCGGGAAACTCTCAGAGGTTTTCTTCCCAACAGAAAGTTCCATAAAATCAGCAACAGTGAAGCCAGGGCAATGGTAGGTGTGGGAAGCAGCCTAACGCCCCCAAGGCATCCTCATCCTCAAGTCTGGACCTGCGAGTATGCCAGGTTACACGGTAAAGGGGAATTAAGGCTGACTATCAGCCGATAGTCAGCCGACCTTCACGTAAGGGGAGTATCCTGGAGAATCTGGACAAGCCCAATGTAATCGCAAGGATCCTTAAAAGTGGAAGAGGGAGGAGGCGAGGAGAGCAGAGATGGAGAGAGGGTCAGAGAGATGCCACATTGCTGGCTCTTAAGACAGAGGAAGGGGCCGTGAGCCAAGGAGTGCAGTGCCCCCAGCAGCTGGAGAGGGCAAGGAAACGGATTCTCCCCAGAGCCTCCAGGGGGAACCAGCCCTGCTGACACCTTGATTTTAGCCCAGTGAGACCTGTGCCACACGTCTGACCTACAGACTGTATGATAACAGACGTGTGTACTTTAAGCCACTGCATTTGTGGTGATCACTTACGGAGGCAATAGGACACCACTGCAGTAGAGATGCACATGGACATAGGAGTCACCCTAGAGTCCCTAAGCTGGGAGGAACCTGGGGTCACTTTCTGCTGGCATGGGCAGAGGACCAAGCAAAGGGGAGCCTGGACAAGCCCGAGGACCAGTGCCGTCCCTCTGGGTTCAGAGGACAAACCAACCTCCTTGAAAAGGCAGAATCTGACCCTTGTCCTAAGGATACCCATTCATCCGCCCTAGGTGAGCAGCAGCTGTCTGTAAAGTTGACACTGGCCACCCAGGTAGCTAATTAGATATTACAACAAGAGGACACAGTCGCCCCTGCAAGAGGGCTGAATAATTCACAGCGGACTTATCTGAATGAAGCAGCAGAAGGCAAGGAGCCGAAGTGGGTCAGGCCGGCCCAGCCCTCTCAAGCAATTCAGCTATTAGGTCATTTTAAAGCAAAAGGATGGGCTGCTGAAGGGATTAATGATTGGCTCCTCAACTCTCCTGAAGCACAGTGGCTAAAAATCCTCGCAGATCGATGTCTATTAAACTGCCTCCGAATATTCCAGCCCTTCAGGAAAAGAAACTTTAAGAAAAGCAGGGGTGTTGGCGGGAGCTGAAAATTCTAATGGGTTGGGATAGAGGGTTACACGGCCCAAAAACATGCTCTGCTCCTTGTTAACAGAATGCCCCAGCAGCTCCTGGAAGCAATGAACGGGTGGTATCGAGATCTCAGAAGCAAATTAAGCCAACACGTGTTCTTGGAGCCCAGGAACACGACCCAGGAAGGAACAGAATGAATCACCTGAAAGTCCGATAAATTGAATGCAGGAATACCTCGGGCTGCCTCAAGCTTGTTTCCAGAATGACCCGTGCTCCCTTTCCAGGCTGCCACAGGCAGGAGAGTCACTGGACCCAAATCTGTCCCCATGAGGAGCCGCACAGAAGCCCACCCACCAACGACAAGGCCAGGCCAGGCCAACCCCACTCTGGGCTTCAGACCCCACAGCTCCGCAGCAGGTGGCCCCTCTGAATCAGCGCATCTGGAGTTGCACTGCTGAATGAGGAAGGGGTGGGCTGCAGAGAGAGAGCCGGGCCAGCCGGGATTCACAAACACTAAGCTGTCAGCTTTCTCACTCCGGCCAACAGGAGACTGGCCCACCTGCCCCTTTTCACTCTAACATCTTGGTTGGTAGTCTGAGCTGCCATAACCACAGAAGGTCCCTTTAGAGGTCACTCAGAGATGGCAAATGGATGTCAACACAACTAAGAGTTGAAAAGTTGAAACAAGCGCTGTTTAGGAAGGCTTCTGAGGCTGAACCCAGCTCTCAGGAAAGTGGTGGCATGATCCTTGACGCCTGCCCTGAGCACGGAGGGATCACTCATACTTGCCATCCTGAAATCCAACTCAGTCATTTTACGGGGAAGGAAACTGAGTCCCGGAGAGGAAAAGTGCTCTGTCAAGGTCACACAGAAAGCGAGTGTGAATGCCATGATTAGCTCCCCAGGTACACCTGGCCCTTCTCATCAGTCTTGCGTCATCTGTCATTGTGGTAGGCAGCACCTAAGTTAGCCCCCAGTGATCCCCACCTCCTGGAATCCATGCCCTCGTGGGATCCCCTCCCCTGGGTGTGAGCTGGAGCCAGTAGCTCACTTCTTAGAAATAGATTTCAGCAAAAGCAATAGGATGTGACCTGTGGGGTCAGATTCCAGAGACTCCCTCCCATGCTCTCTCGCTAACTTGCTCTGATGAAGCAAGCTGCCATGTTGGAGAGGCCCATGGGGCAAGGAGCCCAGGTGACCTCTGGCCAACAGCCAGGAGGAACCAAATCCTCCAGCAACCACGCACGTGAGCTTGGAAGTGGATCCCGCCTCACTCCAGTCTCCAGATGGGTCTGCAGCCCCGGCTGACACCTTGGCTGTGGCCCTGTGCCAGACCCTGAGACAGAGGCATCAGCTAAGCTGTCCTAGATTCCTGACCCACAGAAACAGTGAAATAATAAATATTTGTTATTTTAAATCACTAAGTTTCTAGGTAAAGTGTGATACAGCAATAGATAACACAGTGATCAATAAATTCTTTTTGCATGCATACATAAATGAGTTTAGGGCTCTGAGCTTGGCCTGTGCTCAGACATCCACCTCCTATTTAAAATGCTCTCCTCTGCTGAGTGTTGTGACATGAACTCCCACAGTTCTCTCTCCTCCTTCCTCTCTGAAATGTGCTTATCCCAAGGATCATTTTTGGTAGTTGAGAACGACATGAGACTTCAGGCCATCATCCTGCACAACCACAGAAACAGAAGTGGGGGAACAATTGGCTGTGTGTGTACAGAGTCCAGGGGCCATCTGGGCCATCTGAATGGGTTCCTGGTGAGAGAATCATAATAAATATACCAATAACACCATGCCACAAGTGCTCAACACACTTCACTCACAACAACACGAGTTTCCCCATTATAATTTCCATTATACAGATGAGGAAACTGAGGCTGCTAATAAGTGGTGGAACTGGGATTCAAATCCAGTCTGGACCATGACCACCACTGGCTCCAGCATGAAATCTCTTAATTGACCCCAGGTTTCTCAAGCTCAGCACTATTGACATTTGGGGCTAGATCATTCTTTAATGTGAGGGGTTGTCCTGTGCATCGTAGGGTGTTTACTAACATCAATGACCCCTCTGCCCGCTGGATACCAGTAGCAAGCCTCCTCTCACTGTGACCACCAGAAATGTCTCAAGGCAAAGTGGGGAGGGTTGTGCCAGAATCATCCCGCTTTGAGGACCACTGCTCTCAAGTACAGGGAAAAGTCAGCATGGTCTCCATGACCCATCAGGGTGCCCTTGTAAATGGTTCTGCTCACAATCCCATGAGCCTTACGAGTCACAGGAACAGAGGCTTTCCACTCAGACAGACGTGGGTTTGACTCTCCCCCTTGGGAAGGTCCTCTAACCTCCCCGTGCCCGCCTGGACACGTGATCAAAGGGGACGTGTCTGTGCCCTCAAGGGCAGCTCTTCAGCATCAGAAGCAGCTTTGCCTCCTCGTCCAGCCTCTGCCAGGCTCTGCACACACTGGGCACAAATGAAGACATCCCAGGGGCCTCCCTCCCTCCCTCCCGGGATGCTTCAGGCACCCTATGGCCTCTAGAGCCTTATAATCATTTATGCCACAGCCACCAGTTAACAGTTCTCTCTGTGACATCGGGACAGGAAAAGTCCACGTGTCGTCTCTTCCGTCCCCCATCAGGGTGCACCATCCCCCCACCAAAGTTCCTGGTTTTCTGACTGAAATTCACCTTTGCAAATGTTGCTGTGCTGTTTTTCCCAATGAAATCAATCGAATCCAATTGATCTTGGCCCCGTTTTGCATTCTTCCTACACCTCTGTGTGTGCGCGAGGGAGCACATGCGTGCACACGTACACACACACACACACACCCCAGGCTCTGCCACGCGCTGTCTGGGAATTACTCTCTACTTATCTCAGATACGTGTGGCTTGTCTCTGCAATAGGATTAGGGGCCGTGTTTTCCACCACCTTTGTAACCTCACGGTGCCTAGTACAACCCAAGCACTCAGCGGGTGCTCAGGAGGGGCTCATTGCATGATGCTAGGCATCGCGGAACTACATTTCATCGCCCCCTCTCCTGGCCCCAGCTGCCGTCCTGCATCCGTGATGGGACAGGCTGTCCCTGGCGGTTTCCACACCACCTCCCCTGAGGCAGCCCTTCAACCTGCATGTTACTGATAGGATCTCACCCTCCGAGTTAACAAGACCGCTATCCCAAACCAGATGGAGACCTGGTGGCTCCCTGAGTCACAACCAGAAAGTGGAGATATTAAGCCAGCTGCCTGTTGGAAGCCCCTTTCCAAGCCAATTAGAGATAATTTTAGGAGAGTGGGTTCATGAGATGCAGCATAAAATGCTCTCCTCTGAAAGGAAGGCTTACCATAGGATCAACTTCTTCAGAGCAAAAATTTCACTGGAAAATTATAATGAACACTTGGCAGTACAGAGAAAACTGTTCTGCGGGTTATAAATACTCCCAAATGCCCCACTACTCCGGGTGGTTAAAAAATTATGTTAAAGCACTAGATACTGAAGTTGGAAAAAAACCACTCAAATATGAGTCAGAAAGACCTGGGCTCTAGTCCCAACTTCCATGGCTAATTAGCTGAGGTGACCTTGGGCAGTTCACATGATCTCTGAGACTCAGTTTCCTTGAGCTGAGGGAAGTGGCCAGATGGCTGGACAGGAGAAAGAAGGGCTTCATTTAATACATGGCTCTCTCTCTTTCTCTCTCACTCTCTCTCTCTTTCTCTCTGCCTCAGTATCCCACTGAGCTTTGCCCACTTTGCAGGGCTGTTATGAGGATTAAGATCCCAGATTTGAACGGGCTTTGCAAGTTATCAACAGCCTATGAGGTACTCAGAAATCTTCAGTACCAGTGCGTGGGTCCATGCTCTAAGCAGTTTTACAAATTAACATAACATAAAAGAAATCAGATAGCTAAAAAATGCAAATAAAAATTGAAGCTGTAGTTAACCCTTGGCTGTGAGCATTTATAGATAGGAAATCAAGCACCTCCTAAAACTCCATGGGAAAACCCAAAGTTATCTTAAAATCGACTTTGAAGCACGTGCATATTAGCATTCTTTCACCAGGATGTATACCCTCATCACATCTGGTTTGGGTTAGTACTAAATCCTGTTGTAGTTCCTGAACAAACAGCAAACAGCTCAAATCCACAGCCGGACACTCCCTGGAAAGGATCCCAGACCTGCCCTCCGGGCCCACCCACTTCACCACACTCGGTCGGGAACTGGGAACATCGTAGGAGAAATCCCCAGCAGACTCGTGGAATTTTCCTTAACTAATGGCAATGCTACTTCTGTGAATTCAGACATTTATCCAGATGATGAAGCCCTAACTTTCTGGCAGGGGGTAAACTCACAAAGCAATGACCTTAACTTAGCAAATTAATTCTAAAGCACAATTGTTTTCAATCTTCATTTAAAATCAGCCTTCGTTAATCTAGATTTAATGACATAAGAAATGGAAATTCCCTTAATAAAATAAGTTATGAATATTTATCGTCCCATTTTACCTGAAAATTGAATAATCCATCAATTAACTTTACTATTAATTATTTAATGCAAAATTAATAAACTGCAAAACTCTGACGTATCCTTGCAGGCCCTCTGGCACTGGATAAGGAAATTAAACACCAGAGAAATGTAACTACGGATAATTCCAGACATACGCCGACGGGATATATGGGGTTAAAGGTGGAATTTTTCTCCAAGAGGAAGAACCAAACTACTCACTCATGAAGTGGTAAGAGAGATTTTTTTTTTTCTCACCTTGGAATTCTGTACCACAGCCGGAAAAGAACTCAGAGTTTGGCAATTATTGCAAGAGAATATTTCCCCCGTGCATTCTCCTGTCATCCATCACCACCAATGTCATCAATATTTTTTTTCACACGTACGTAGATGGGCTGTGGCATGAAGCCACCCCAGCCAGCAGATCCCCTCGCCCTGGAGGTCCCTTCCTCCCCCAAAGCCTCAGTCAGAACCCCGGTGTGAGGAGGAGGGACTGAGCCCACATAGGTGGGAGAACTGTGAGGGGACAGAGGGACGGGAGGGGGGGGTGACGTCAGCCAAGTGCTGGGCAGTTGACGTTCGGGAGGAACCAAAGCTTTGAACTTTGAGCCGCTGAGCACCCAGTTCACCAGGGAGCCTGGCTCACTGAGACTTCTGACTCTCCAAGGTAAACGGCCTGTCCTGCAGTAACAGGACGCGCGTACCTTCTGACAGATGGAGGCTCAGTCTTTCCATCCCTAAAGTGGGTATCTGCAGAGGCCAGTGTGGGCGCCCTCCTGCTTCTCTGTCCTTCCATTCTTGTCCTTCCAGTCTTCCTCCAGCTCCAGGGCCACCAGGACGAGGCTGTCATCAACATCTGCCCATTTAACCGCCCCGCTCAAAACCCACCAGGGTGGGTCCGCACTGTCCAGCATTGTCCCCACACCCTTAGCTTGGGCTCCACGGCTCTCCCTCACCTCACCTCCACCCGCGTCTCTCCACCTTCACTAGCTGGGCTGCGAGGACTTCCTGTCTGCTCCCACCCTCTCCTGGCGCCTTCCTGCTCAGATCTGCAAAGGCTCCTCCAGCACAGCCAGGGAATAACGTGCTTTCCTTCTGCCCAGCTCATCCCGCCCCCAACACACACACATACACGCACATACATGTGCTCGCCCTTCAAGTCTCTGTCCGAAGCTCAGCCCCTCAGGAAGGCAGCCTGACGGTCCCTCCCACCCTCCCACCCCGTCTGCTGGAGGACCAGCCTCTCGGTGCACTTGGCCCTTGCATCCCTTGTCGGCACCACCATTATCGTAAACTGTCTGTCTGGCTCACTACTCCATCCCCAAAGCCCAGCACGGCGCCTGGCACACTGCGAGCAACGTCCACTGAATAAATAGAACGGAGCAGACCAACGATACAAGAGGTGACAATTTGATTCGGGAGTAAAAGGCTCACACCCAACCCCGTGGGAGAAGATGACGCGCCTTCGCCAGAGTGCTGTCAACCCCCAGATCCAGGGGCAGCACCTCCCGAAGTTGGTGGACCGAATTAATTATTGTGAGCCCGTGACACTGAGGCAGGAGCACCGAGGTTTTGTGTGTGTGTGAACATGTGTGGAAACGGCACATTTCCCGGGGCCGGCCGTGCTCCATGGGGGAGGCGAGCAGGTCTCCTCTGCTCTTGTTTCCCCATCGTTGCACGTTTTGTGCTTTCCCTAATTTCATCACCTTCCTCTACAACTTTCCCCTTAAGCCTGGCAGTGCTCTGATCTCCCTGACATTTCAGCCTAATTGCCAGCTGCCCTTTTATGCACAGATCCAATTCCACCACAGTCAAAAAGTTCCTGTTCCTAAAGAATTCTCAAAAAAAAAAAAAATCTGGTGCCAAATTCCTACTGACCTCAATAGGGCAGTGATGGGAATCACAAAGCAGCCAGTCCGGAAGCACCTTGGCCAGCCCCCTGCCCTCGGCACAGCCAGGACCCTCTCCCCGGCATGCAGCTGCCCCAGGTCTAGACTCAGGTCCCCCTCCGGCCTCCCCAGAATCACCTCAAACTAAAGGGCTCAACTGGCCATAAGTTCCCTACCAGGTGAGATCAGGGCTGCCAGGACAGGAGAATTTCTCTCTTCTAGGAGAAATTTTCCTCTACCCAAAATGTTCCAATGTTCCATCTTATTAAATCATTGAATGAAAAGAAGGAAATTTCTCCCAGACATTTTTTTTCTTACAAAACAGGTATGAAATGTACAGTGTGGGGAATATAGTCAATAATTAGTTAATATCTTTGTATGGTGACATGTAGTACTTTACTAGACTTACTGTGGTGACCAGTTCAAAATATATAGAAATATTGAATCACAGTGTTGTATAACAGGAACTAACCCAGTGTTGTAGGTCGATGCTACTTCAAAAACAAACAAACTCATAGAAAACAAGATCAAATTTGTGGTTACCAGAGGTGAGGGGAGGTGGGGTGGAGGGGGAGGGGGAATTGGAGGAAGGTGGTCAAAGGGTACAAGCGTCCAGCTACAAGGTAAGTAAGTACTCGGGGTGTGATGTGCACCGTGATCAATACAGTTAACACTGCTCTACGTTACACATGAAAATTAAGGGAGTAAACCCTGAGTTATCATCACAAGAAAAAAAGTTTTTTCCATTTCTTTAATTTTGTATCTATTTGAGATGAAGGACGCTCACTAAAGTTACTGTGATAATCACTTCAGGATGGATGTAAATCAAATCATTATGCTCTACGCCTTAAACTCATACCATACTGTGTGTCAATTACATCTCAATAAAACTGGAAGAAAAAAAAGAAAATAATGACTGAAGTGGCAAAGCATGTGTTGTGTGTGCACATGTGTGTATGTGTGTGGGCTGTTGTGTATTCATATATGTTGTGTACTTATGTATATGTGTATAAGTGTGCATGTGTATATTGTGTGTTTCTGAATGTATATATGAGTGTTGTGTGTGCATATGTATACATGTGCTTACATGTGTGTTATGTTGTATATTATGTGTCCATGCATGTCTGTGCATGTGTGTGTCTATATGTGTGCATGTGTATGTTGTGTGTAAGTATGTGTACATGTACTTCTGTGTACATGTGTGTCTGTGCACATGGGTGTATTGTGCATTTGTACATGTGTGTATGTGTATAAACACACACCATACAAAGCAAACACTTGTGTGGAAAGTGGGATATGAGGTAGAGTTGGAGAACCAGGAGAGATTTTCTTCCTTTGTTTTTGGCTTCTTTTGAATTTTTTTAAAGCCCCATAATAAAAGACTAGAAAATCTAAGAATAGCAAAGATAATACTACCTCTTAGCCAGACTGAGAACAGTGGGAGAATCTCCAGCCCAGAATATCCAGCTGATTTGAGAATTACTCATTACACGGAAGATGATGAATTGCAGAAAGTGGTCCATTCCGAGAACGCGCCTTCCAACCTTGTGACACCCCCAAGCACACGAGCAGCCCCCCTCTCCGCGCAGCCAACATCTATTTATTAGATCAGAATTGATCCAGAGGAAATACCACAGATACCAATCCGGACCAATTACAGAGATACCAGACAATCCTAATTTTCCAAATTCAGGAAAGGGGAGTGAAGATGCCAAGAATAAACTGGTTGGCAGCAGAAAGAAAATGAGATTACAGTTGATAGACTCTGACAGGGTAGGTAAACGCCTCTCCATTTGTGCGAGCACAATGCCGGTGCTGTTTCATTCTCAGAAACAGTCTTTACTGCCAGGTGTCCTGCTTAGGGATGCTGGCAGGTGTCCCCTGGGTGAACAGTCTCCAGGCAGTGCCCTGCACCCCAACTTGCATCGCAGGTGCCCTGATGAGAAGCACCCTGCCCGGAGACTTGGACAATCACGGGAAGACACATTCATAGCCAAGCAGAGACAAAGGCATCGAGGTGCCATTGTCAGGTGACTTGCATGGCATACTGGCTGGCCCTGGCCGCACCCACGACCCCCAAAGTTCTGCCCAGAAGAGGCCACGCCCCTTGTGCCCACACGAGGAAAGGCTCTGAGCCGGGGGTGCTGCATTAAAGAGGGTGTGGTGTCACTAGAGCTGCTGGCCTTTGGGGCCACCTCCCTGCACCCAAGAAGCCTGCACATCTCAGCCACAGGGTTTCCTGGGCCCTAAGCAGCTGTGCATTTCAAAACCTCAAAACTGCATTGTGAGGCATTTGTTTCTGCAGACTAAAAAGGAGAGAAAGAGAAAAAAGCAAGACAGTGAAAGAGCAAGTAAGACCAAGAGTGAGCCTAAGAAGAGGAGAGAGAAAGAGAAAACAGGGGAGCAGGTCCCAGTCAGAAGGGCTGGGCAGTGGCCAGCGAGCCCCACCCTCAAGGGACAGGGTCCCTTGACGTGAAGGACCGAGCATCGCGTCTCCGATCTAATGACAGCAGAGGAGTGATCACGGGTATAAACCCACAAGGACAGAGCAAAGGGGAACGGAGACAGGAGGGGGTCAAGGGTGTCAACACATTCTAGAGAGATGGACGGCAGATGCAGGGTTGGTAACCGACTCGGCAGAATAGAAGCAGCAAAAACCCACGTGCCCTCGAGGAGGCACCAGGATAAACAAGCCAATTCGCCTGCAGAGCCCCGGAAAGACCCGTGGGCTGGAAGCATCAGGTGCCAGAGAAGCAGAGGCTCGGAAAGGGTGAGAGGGAGGGAGGGAGGGAGAGGCTGCAGACCTGTGCAGGGGACAGTCAGACCCTCCCAGGGCCCCACACACCCCACCCGGCCTCTGCCCCCACTGGAGACGCGTTTCTTCTTGCAGAAAGGGACCCCGAAAGACTCCAAACTTGGAGACAGCAGAGGAGAGGCAGGGAACACGGATGTAAACCAGGAAAATTCATTAATTAATGGTGAAATTTCAAGCCCCCTCCCTGCCTGCTTCCCAGACCACTAGCCGCCAAGCCCAAACCACCAGGCAGCACACTGACAGATCCTTCTCCGGAGAACCCCGAACGGCATCTCCAGACGTCGGCATCTGGAGATGCAGACTCTCAGAATCCCCCCCACTGGAAGCTGGCTACCTCCATTGACGAGCCCCTTCCCCAGATACGGGAAGCAGAGGAGATGGGAGAGTGAGAGAACAGGTTCTCCTCTAGCATACAGGGACGTCAGAAGATAACACCTAAAACTGACAAATCAAGGGACAGCAGAATAAACATATTGAAAAGTCGGGAGGTAACATCAGAACTAAAAGAATTGACAGTGGTCACTCCTGGGAGATGGGATTGAGCTGTAGGGCAGAGGGCTGCTGTTTCTTCTTACAAGACTTTTAGGACCATTGGCCTGATTAAACTATCTGCATGGATATTTCTGATAAAAATAAAGAGGGTAAAAGAAAGTGGAGGTTGGAGCCAGAAGCTGGCAGCTGCCTAACCCAGCGAGATACGAGACACAAAAGCACCCTCTCCCCTCTCTTGGCTCCCTCCCAGGAAAGAGGCCCTAGACTTGCAGTCCTGGCTCCAGGAAGTGGGAAGGGAGGTGATGAGAGCTGGCACGATAGCAGAGGACACACAAGCCCCGTGAGTGTGACAAATGCCCCGCACCCACCCGCAAAAAGGGTGGCCACTTAAGGCTGTGCAGCTGGAAACCTGAAGCCAGCCCAGGTCTGCTCCCAGGGGCACCACGGACCAGGGTTCTGGGCAGCCAGTGCCCCCGCCTTGGCCCCCTTCCTGGGCACAGAGGGGAATCGGTGGCCTCCACCGTCTCCTCCCACTTCGACATTCTGCATTCTGTGGTTCTGGAAAATGCACCGGAATCTGGGGCAGACCCACTTTGATATGGAGGCTGGGGATTTCCCCACCACCATCGAGACACCAGACACTTCATCAGGATCCAGGTCACAGCTCATTCCCCGCCTCATCCAGAAATGCATCCCAACTACAGGACCCCCAAGGCACATGCTTTCCGGGGGCCCCAGGGCAGCTGGGGCTCCTCGTGAGTCCTGAGCCAGCGGCCGCCACCCGCTGCTACTTTTGCTCTTTGGTTAATGATAATAGTTTGGACTTCGTCAAGAATTTGTTCAATGCGTTAGGAAATGCTGGAATGGGTGTAACATGACACATCGTTGTATTAATTTGATAGCAGGTTCCCCAATTCAGCAGAATGCAGAGGTCACCGCATTGAAATCATTGCCAACCTAGTTTATTTCTTCTTTTGCAGTTCCGAAGGACAGAGTCCCTGAAATGATCTAGGTATAAAGCTGCCCTCCCAAACTGTCCACTAATAGCACCCGCCACACACACACACACACACACACGCACACACGCACACACACGCACACACACGCACACACGCATAGCCAACCCCCGGCTCTGCCTGGCTGGACACAGCTACAGAGGCAGTCGTGGGAATCTTTTAATTGTTGTAAAATATATATAACATAAAATTTTCCGTTTTTAAGTGTACTGTTCACCAGCATTAAGTACACTCGCATTGTTGTGCAGCCCTCACCACCACCCATCTTCAGATCTTTTTCATCATCCCGAACTGAAACTCTGTCCCATCGAACACTAACTCCCCACCCCTCCCACAGCCCCTGGCCCCCACCATTCCACTCTGTGCCTCCACGAATCTGACTGCTCTCAGCACCTCACGTAAACGGGATCATCCAGCACTCACCCTCCTGTGGCTGGTTCGTTTCACTGAGCATCATGTCCTCACAGCTCATCCATGTTGTAGCACGTGTCATGACTTCCCTGGTGGCGCACTGGTTAAGAATCCGCCTGCCAGTGCAGGGGACACAGTGCAGGTCTTCCCTGGTCCAGGAAGATCCCACATGCTGCGGAGCAACTAAGCCCGTGTGCCACAACTACTGAGCCTGCCTGCCACAACTACTGAAGCCCTCACGCCTGGAGTCCACGCTCCGCAACAAGAGAAGCCACCGCAATGAGAAGCCCGCGCACCACAACGAAGAGTAGTCCCCGCTCGCCGCAACTAGAGAAAGCCCGCTCGCAGCAATGAAGACCCAACGCAGCCAAAAAAATAAAAATAAATTTTTAAAAAATTATTTTAAAAAAAATTCCTTTTTAGTTCTGGGAATTTTTTAATCCTCCAGATGGGATCTCCACAGGATTTGTGCAGTTCTATTCTGGTCACTCCCCAGGAATAGGGGCTTCCATAGAAAAGTCCTGTAACTGTCCCAAGGAGCAGAAGCCCTGGCAGTGGCCAACAGGTGACTCTCGTGTGCCACTTACACAGGTCCTGGCCAAAGCAGCCCCACCTGCACAGGGACCCACGTGGAAGCTGATGAGGCTGGCTTTCTGGGTGGAGCGCTCTGCCCGCCCCTGGCGGCGCCGCCTGGCCCCTCTCTGCTGGTGTGCGCAGGTGCGAGTCTGCCGCTCAACCACGAGCCCGCACACTGCCGCGCACCCCGTCAAAGCTCCTGCTTCTCTGCGTGCAAGCCCTTCAGAGACAACAGAGAAGGCACGGCCCTGCCCCTGGGGAGCTCGCTGTCCCCGTGAGGAGGCAAGACTTCCACACTTATGATCACTAAATTGTCAAAAACTGATGACAAAGAACGTGGGCTGCAGAAGTTGACAGCGAAGAGGGCTCCCCGTGAGTTGGCGTGTCTGGGGGGCCTCCCGGGAAGAGGTCAGATCCGAAGGGCGGGCAGATTGGGTTGGACGTGGGGCATTTGAGGGGAGGTCAGTGGCCTCTGAAGAGCAGTAAGCAGCCCCCTAACTGTAATGGGTACTTTGCAGTGCGGAGTCAAAGAAAAAGATTGAGAAAGGGAGGTGGAGGCAGAATAAAGGCCTTGAACACGACACTGGGCTTCATCTCATAGGAAGTCGCTAAGGTTTTCAAGGAGAACAGCAATGTAACAAAAGGAGCGTTTCAGGGAAACCAGCGGGAGGAAAGGAGTCCAGCCTGGAGAGGAGAGCGTCCAGAGCTGTTTCATAACCCAAGCATGATGCAGGTGGCAAGGGCCGAACCTGGGGGACACAGGAAAGTAAGGATGTGAAGTACAGTTTGCAACACTGGCAGAACTGGTGACTAATTCTATTCAGGGGATGAAAGAGAAAGAGGGGCCAAGAAGGAGGACAAGGTGTGAGCTTTGGACCCGTTAAGAAGAGGTTCTGAGAACCAGGGAAATCAGAGAACGGAAACAGAACGGAAGTGAGGGCAGGAGGGAGAGGAAAGGTGACGAGTTTGAGATAATAACATGACATCCAGGTGCCCAGCAGAGAGGTTCAGCCTTGGGGAAGGTCCACAGAGAGTTAAGAGTCAAACCCTGGAGTTCTTGGAGTCCTGGAAGTGAGAACTTTGGAGGAAAGAGTAGAAGACCCAAGATTTGTTCCTACCACTGGGGTGGGAAAGGTCCAGGGCAGAAGAAGCAATGGACCTACAGGGTCCTGAGAGCCGGGAGAGTGAGGGTGGGTCTCTCGCTGAGTCCCTTGGGTCTTCTTGAAACTCAGGTCTCACTTTTCTTCTCTTTTCCTTCCAGACCCCTCCCTCTACTTGGCTGTTTTACTGCTTATTGACCAAGAAGCATTTAGTGTTCATTATAGGAAAATTCTATTATTAGACCTTTAGTGTTTCAGTGTTAAGATGTGATCTATATAAATCTAATTAATTAATTAGATAATTAATAACATTTTCCAGCCTCCTTCTAACCGATACACACAGGATTCCTGGGAAGGAAATGTTTTCGATTCCATTTTGAGCTTTGCGTGTCCCCGGCTTCCAAGGAAGTTTGCACGTTTCCCAGGGGAGGAGAAATAAATTATTGGGATTGCTAAGTTTTGCAGCCCACCTGCCTATGCTCTGCTGGGCTCTGCTCTCCACCCTATGGGAGTGTGTGCTTCTCTACACTGCCTGCAACTCGGGGCTAAATCCATCTCCAGAGGCCAGCACAGGAACCCACAGCCAAGCTCACCAGCAAAGGGAGGCTGGGTCTCCCGGGTGGTTCAGAATTCATGGAGATGGGAGGTGGGAAAGAAGAGTGGAACAATTTGCGGGGCCACCTTCAAACCCCACAACAGCAGAGGGTTAGCATCGAAGCTAAGTTTGTGGGCTTTGCAATAAGATAATCCTGGGTTCAAATTCCAGTTCCAACATTCGCTGTGCAGTCTTGGACAGATAATACACCCTCTCTCCATCTCATTGCCTGGCAGAGCTGTTGAAAGGACTTAAAAGCCCACAGAAGTACCCCAGAGCACAGTACACAGGCAATCTACACAAGACAAAAATAGAGTCAACCCAGGTCTCTTCCCTTCAAACCCTGACTCACTCTCTCATTCATTTCACAAATATTCACGGAGCACCCACCGTGTGTCCAGCAGCGCTGCAGGCATTGGGGAGGCCCCTTGAACAAGCGAGACCGAAAGTCCCTCTCCTTGTGGTACTTTTACTTTGGGGGAGAGGAGGTCAGATAATGAATAAGTGAATTAAACAAATAAATAGGGTAACTACATAGTGTGTCAGATGGTGATAAGCGCACTAGAGAAACAGAAAACAGGGAAAGAGGAAAGGGATTCTAGCTGGATGGGAGGGGTGCGATTTTAAATTGTGGGTTCAGGGAGGGCCTCACAGAGAAAGTGACAAAGAATCAAGGCCAGAAGGAGGAGCTGGAAGAACGTACAAGACGGAGGGCGGAAGCTCTTGATTCCAAGATTCTAAATCCACCTTGTGGGATGGGGAGTGTGGAGTCCCCTGGTGTCTCCCAGCAGTATTACTACAGTGCTGGGCACACAGCAAGTGCCAAATAAAGATGTCCTGAGGGGTGATTTTTCAAGCTGCCATTTCCAGAAGGTCCCAGTTGCTGATAATACAATATGGGCTGTTTCAACAATCTGCATTCAGCCCTGTCGTGGCGCCACTGCCGCCCCCGGGACCCCCAACCCTGGGAGCCTCCTTGTAGCACACTTCATTATTAAACAGGTGAGCAGGACTCCCAGGACCTTCTCTGTAATTAGGGCAGGATCTGAGCAAGGGCTCTATTTATAACCCCCAGCCATCAGCTAGCCACGGAGACAAGGAGTGGGTCCCTCTGCAGCCCCTATACCAACATCTATATGTGAGCTGAATACAACAATTAATTTAATAGGGATTCCTCCACACAAACAATGTATCATTTTATTAGGAAACTCTATAAATGTCAGTGGTGCAATTCATTTTTATTAATTTTCTAAAATGAAATTAGCAGCGGCGGCAAACAGAAGTTGTATCGCCTCCTCGTTCAACAGAGTTTTGGTGTCATTAATTCCTTAATACCAGGAGGCCGGTTTGCAAGAACTCAGCAGTTCACTGCGTCAATTAATTTCAATACAAGAGAAGGCAGGGTGGGGAGATCCAAACTCAACAACTAATTTAAGAAGATTCTTGAACAATCACAGCAACTTTTCCCCCTCCTGGGACAAGACGCTTTCAAGTATAAACACGGATTGGATATTGTAAGACTAATAGGAAACGTTCTGTCTTCACCCTCTGCCCTTAGGAAAGAAATTCGTCCTTCCAAAGCCTGGAGAGATTGTGGCAGATGCGTCCTAAAATCAAAGCCTCCAGGAGGCCTGGGGATGGCCCCTTGCAGACAAGAGGGACGATGACACCCCCGTGCTTGGACATGGACCCTCACAGCATGCAAGGCAAGATCACAAATATTATCTCATTCAGTCCTCATCGTGACCCAATGAGGACAGAATCAACATTGACCTCTGTTCCATGCGTGAAGAAGAAAAAGTAGAGCTTTGAAAGGGGATGAAATGACTTTCTTAAAGTCACAAAGCTACTGAGTGACAGGGCCAAGGCTCAAACCCAGATTTGTCGATATCGAAACCCACACTCCTCCTCTGCTGCCGGGGCACCCCTTGTGCCTCGGGATGGGAAGGCTCTCGGCTCTATTTATACTCCCAAAAGTCAAGTGAGTCAGGCATGACCATGAGTGACATTCGCTTCTCAATGGAAACCCGAATTCAGACTGAAACGTGAGGCAGAATCCCCGCCTTGTTGTGCAGTCAGAGGGCGGCTGAAACAGGACACGTGTCTGCATATCTGAAATCAGGTGTCTGGCCCGGGACACGTTCCAGAAACTCTCACTCTCTGGCTAAAGAGAAGCTCTTTCCTTCCACTTAGATTCAGGGAGCGTTTTGCTGAGGAGTGAAGGGAGTGTGGAGAGGCTGGAGGCTGCTCGAAATGAGAACCGCTGTGGGGAGCCAGGAAATGGTGCCGAAGCAGGGATCAGACAGGCTCTCTTCCATCGAGAGAAGCTAGGGCAGCAGTTCTCAAAGTGAGGTCCCAGGCCAGCTGCACCCCATCACCTGGGAACCTGTTAGAAATAACAGGTGCTCAGGTCCCACACCAGACATACTGAATCAGAAACTGGGGTGGGGTGCAGCACGTTACTTTAACAAGCCCTTCGGCTGATTCTGATGCCTGCTCAAGTTTGGGAACCACTGCCCTGGAAGAAGATGTCCCCAGAAGGAAGGAGAGATGAGTGTGCCAGGCTTTCCAGGCTTTCCATGGTACAGGACACGGCTGTGCTCACCAAATAGTAAATTGCATCAACGTTCATTCTCCCTGCCCCCACTCTGACCCCACTGTAGCAAAGAATGTCCTTCTTGGCCTCATTCTTATTGGGCTCAGCCACGGGAATTACTTTGGCTAATGGATTTGTGAGCAGGTGTGACATATGATGCCACATCCAGAATCATATCCAGGGGTTTTCACTGTGCCTGCCTTGGATTGCCTTGGACTTTTAACCCTCTGCCATCCCCCATGAGAACCAGATGTCCCAGACAGGGAAGGGATGGGGGCAGGGGGAGGCTTCCTCAGCCTAGGTTCTACAACAAAAAGACACATCTCCAGTGGTCCTGAAGTCAACCCAAAGCCACAGCCAACCCATAGACCCATGAGCAGGAAATAAAAAATTATTGTTATAAGTCACTTAGTTTGGGGATTGTTTCTTACAAGGCATTATCACATCAAAAGCTGACTGATACAAACCATTTGATTTTATAGCAAAGGAAATCACGGCCTCAGAAGGCTGAGGAGTTGAAGACATCCTACAGAGGGGTTCAGGATGAAAGGTAAAAGAATCAGAGTCAACCTCTACCCTCACCTGGGGGATGCAGATCTCAGGAACTAATCGTCCTTTCCTCAATATCCTCTGACCCCCATCAAAATGGAAAATTCTGTCCTCATCTAATGGATGTTAACCAGTAAAAACCTAAGCCTCATGAAGAAATATGTTAAAGAATCTTATAGACGGAGTAAACATCTTTCCTCCATGGCTCAGAAAGGATGAACAGGTCAAGCTGATGGCCAAGTGGGCAGAGGACACACCCCCACACTTTCCCTGGTCTCCCAGTTAACAAATTTGGAGAATTTGGTGCTTCTGGACAAAGGGAACAGACTGGGCTTTCTGCCTCTCAAATTCAAACCCACAGTGCAGTTATCCTGTAAGCCGCACTCCAGCTAACACCACTCAGGCTGTTAAACACCTGGCCCCGTCACCGCTGATAGAAAAACTGTGGCAATTGGAAGAGAGTGGCCGGGTATTTCCGAAGCTCTAGAATGTAACATACTAAAAATGAAATAATGAGAGCTGGGGAGGAAAGAAGAGGCTGCCTTTAAAAATCAACCCTAAATCCCAATGTCTCCATTCTTCACAATATAATATCACTTGCACTGACAGAACTCAAGTCAGCTGACTCTTCACCAATTCCCTCTATTCCCAAGTGGTGAGACTAGTTCAGTGTTCATGGCAGTTGGCAGGTTCATGGACATTGACTAAATAATAAACTGCAAACTTAGCCGTGAATTCTGATTTGGGAGATCTTAAAGCCATCAAGAAAAACTTGACTTTCAGTTTGTAAAGCGTGTTGAGATGAGAGTGGACAGGTGAGGTAGTTTCCCTTTTAGAAAGTAAGTTTCTAGAGAACACGGGTGTCAGATGGGCACTTTCCCAAAATAAACTTCCCCTGATGGTCCTGCCTGCCAAACCTTTTCCAAGCACCCGGCTGAAGGATCCAGCGTCAGGCCAACAGCTTAAAATTTCCAACTTGCATGAGAGCAGCTGCCCTGTTTTTAATCCATCCAATTGCAGTCACTACCATCGTCTCAGGCTGATGACTGAGACCTCAATGTCACAAGCTCTCAGGCAGAACATGGCATTTTGAACTTGCCCATGAATTGACTGGCCAAATCAGGTAATCAATGAAAATCAATCCATTTACTGTACATATTTGAAAAACTGTGAGATCTGGGACATTACCTTGTCTTAGGGGATGTGGTTAGCCATTCTTCATGTTTCTCAAATGTTATTAAATAAGCTGCAATTTCCTGAAACAGAAGAATAAAAAGATAATAACAACAATTAGCTCACATTGGATCCTGAGAGGTAAGAAAGTTTTTTGCTGTTTCCCAGCCGCTGTCCTCTTTTGTGAGGCCGGAACCCCATCTCCAGTGGAGAAACACTCGACTTGGACTGTGTTTCTATTTTGATTTTTTTAAGACCTTTCCATTCAACCTGCCATACTCTAATAATCAAAGCACTGGGTTTCAAAAGATGAGTCAGTGGCAAGGACAAAGATATTTCTCTGTAGGAGGAAAACATCAGACACCATTTCAGCTTCTAATGTCATTAATTTGAAGGAGGGGAAAAACACATGCCAACAACAGGTCTCCACTCATGCAAGGTCAGAATTGGAACGTTTAGTTGGTCTCCTTCTGAAGCTGGAGTAACCTTTCATCATTGTCACAAGAAATGTTGCCTTCTCTCAGCATGAGCCCCAAGCCCCGAGCCAAATCACACAAAGATTAAAAAAGAAAAGAAAAGAAAAAGCCATATTACAGAGACAGAGACAGAGAGACAGAAAGAGAGAGAGAGAGAGTTAACCTTTCCCACTACTGATAACTTAATCTATTGAGGAGCGCTTCAGAACGAAGAACAATGTCAGCAGAGTTTAAGGCAAAGATGGAAGAAATGTGGGCGCCTGAAGGTAAATTAAATATTTATAAACACAACAACATCACTGCAGATAGAATTACTGATTTATTAACAATTTCCATAAAAAGCCAGTGGGTGACATCCACATAAGTCATTGCTCGGGCTCTGAGGCATGATGTGGCCCATTACTTCCAGCTCCAAACGAATCTGCTAACGTGAAATTGGCAGGGACCGTAAGTTAGATTAAGGTTGGACTAGTACACAGTTCCCTTGATCTTGGTGATGCTACAGTGTGGAGCTGCCGCCCTTGACAACCAGAAAAATGTGGAGGACGGGCCTCCCTTCTCAACCTTCTGTGCAGCTGGGGTCCGTGGAGGGCTCCTCGTGATAAAGCAGCCCGGCCACCTAGAGACCTGCAGCCTGTTAGCCTCCTCTGGGCTTGGACATTAGGGAGTGGACACCCGTGACCACAGAGACGCTAAACTGGGCCTTGAAGAAAGAGAAGACACATCACCAAAACCAGGGAAGCGGAGCAGATCAAAGTAGAAAACACCAGCCATGACACAGGGTTTGAAGGTCACCGGCCTGGGGGTGGGGTGGGTGGTCAGGGCCTCACATCATCGTGGAAACCAGCCACGACCACGAGCTAGCCAGTGACTGGTCACCAGAGCCCAAGCCACCTCAGTCCAGAAGACTGGACCTTTCACCAAGAAGCTGGGAAGCAGAAACCTATGACAAAAACAGAGTTGCCTTGTTGTACAGATTTTTACTGTTGACTGCAACTAAAAAGCTGATCAACCAGAACACTGTTCCCTCTCGTCCCTGAGAGAGAACATATTCTCTTTCCCCTCCTTAGAAGATATCTTCCCTAAGGTGTCACCATAGATAGGTATCACCTCCCCTGGCTGGCCCTCCTAACTCTTCATGACAGGATGGGTTGCCCATCCTCTGTGCTCCCATGGCACCCAGCACCTTCCCCCAGTGTGTAGGATTTATCACTCTGCATCCTAAGGGCTTGTTTACTTGGATAGCATCCCCCAGTGGGCCATGTACTCCTCAAACGCAAGGAATATGTCATCACTGATGTATCCCTGGGACCTCACAATGTCCTGATAAGTGTTTGTTAGACAGATGGATGGATGAGTGGGTGGGTGGGTGCATGGGGGGAGGGAGGGAGGAAGAGTGGGCATTATAGAAATAAAATTGCATCTATGAATGTCTGTGTGTGTGTCCTGAGTATGTTGCGTGTTTGTACATGTTTATTCCTTAAGATAGTTGAAGCAAGTGCTTAAAAGCAGCAAAACCCAGCGGCTCCTAGATAAACATTTACCGGTGATTTAATTAACTCTAAGTCACTGTGGGAAGGTGATATAGTATCACAGCTAAGAGCACATGCTTTAGAAGCAAACAGACCTGGCTTGGGGTGCTGGCACTTATGCACTGTCTGATGTTGAGAACATCACTTAACCTGTCTAGACCTCAGTTTCCTATGAAACTGAGATAATACCACCTCATGGGTAGTTATAAGGAGTGAAAATTCTTAATACCCTGACTGGCGTATAGCTATGCCCCACAATCATCACTATCATGATTATGATTAGAAGGTCTACGTGTTGCAAGCTGGCTCCACAGAGGCCCCGAGGAGGCAGCAGGTACCAAATGGTCCAGATCAGAATCTTCCAGTGCTGCTGGACTTACTTTCATCTATCCCACCCTCCAACCCCTTCCACCGCCGTCCACCCCCTATTCCCACAGTGAATGGTATCATCACAGTGACTCTTCAGAGTTAGTTGGAGTCAATCCTTCCCTTTATCTACTGGTGCCCATTTGGTTGCACAAAGCATTCATTCATTCACCTCAGAGACCTAACTAACATTTTGAATCTCAAGAGAATAGTAAACAGGACACGCTGAGCATCTTCTTCAAAATAAACATTTGTAACAGTATTGTCATGGAATGTAGTTATCTTGTAAAGAATTATAGGACTGACATTTTTCTAATACTTTCAGAAAAGGAGTTCAGAATTTATTCAATAATAAACACCAGGTCTTGAAACAATCTGCATATTATAAACTATTCAAGTGTGTAGCTTTCAATCTACAACAATAAGTTTCCCAGAAATTAAATAGGCATGAGCTGATAGTGAAAGGTATGCATGAACATGCATTAGCATGTGTGACAGTCATTAATGAAACTGAACAAGTGAATGACCTTGACAGCAGGCAGTGGCTAGAGTCAGGAAGTGGATAAACTGTGCCACTTCCTAGGTGCATCAGCCCATCTACCTGAATTTCAGGAGCCTTTATATCTGGGGGAATAGTCTATGCCAACTGGAACCCCTGGGATCCATGCCCTTGCCCAGGATCATGCTGAGAGCTAAGTGACCCCTAATGGCCCAGAAGGATGGAGGCACAGGGCACCCCAGACACCTCTAGATTCATCACAGTGTCCCAAAGACCCAGACTCCCAAAGAAGGCCTTCATGAACATCACTCAGGCAACAGTCACCCCAACCTGGCAGGGCCCCCTCTACTGCTACTGTCATGCAAAGAGAAAAACTCCCCGGACTACTTATTGCAATCAATGTTTACTCTACAAATGTTTATTGAGCACCTACTATGACCAGTCAGATAATAAGACCACATGAAGCCTGAGAGAGCAGACAGCAGAAGCAAGAAGAACTACAATTCTGCAATCTGTGGAACGAAACCAGATTCACAGAAAGATAGACAAAAGGACAAGTCAGAGGACTATGTACTATGAAGGAACAAGATAAAAACCCAGAAAAACAACTAAATGAAGTGGAGATATGCAACCTTCCAGAAAAAGAGTTCAGAATAATTATAGTGAGGATGATCCAAGACCTCGGAAAAAGAATGGAGGCAAAGATCAAGAAGATGCAAGAAATGCTTAACAAAGACCTAGAAGAATTAAAGAACAAACAGAGATGAACAATACAATAACTGAAATGAAAAATACACTAGAAGGAATCAATAGCAGAATAACTGAGGCAGAAAAACCGGTAAGTGACCTGGAAGACAGAATGGTACAATTCACTGCTGTGGAACAGAATAATGAAAAAGGAATGAAAAGAAATGAAGGCAGCCTAAGAGACCTCTGGGACAACATTAAACCCACCAACATTCTCATTATAGGGGTCCCAGAAGGAGAAGAGAGAGAGAAAGGACCCGAGAAAATATTTGACGAGATTATAGTTGAAAGATTCCCTAACATGGGAAACGAAATAGTCACCCAAGTCCAGGAAGCGTAGGGAGTCCCAGGCAGGATAAACCCAAAGAGAAACATGCTGAGGAGACACATAGTAATCAAACTGACAAAAATTAAAGACAAAGAAAAATTATTAAAAGCAACAAGGGAAAAATGACAACATACAACGGAATTCCCATAAGGTTAACAGCTGATCTCACAGCAGAAACTCTACAAGCCAGAAGGGAGTGGCACGATATATTTAAAGTGATAAAAGGGAAGAACCTACAACCAAGATTACTCTACCCAGCAAGGATCTCATTCAGATTCGATGGAGAAATCTAAAGCTTTACAGACAAGCAAAAGCTAAGAGAATTCAGCACCACCAAACCAGCTCTACAACAAATGCTAAAGGAATTTCTCTAAGTGGAAAGCACAAGAGAAGAAAAGGACCTACAAAAACAAACCCAAAACAATTAAGAAAATGGTAATAGGAGCATACATATCAATAATCACCTTAAGTGTGAATGGATTAAATGCTCCAACCAAAAAACAGGGGTTCGCTTACTGGATACAAAAACAAGACCCATCTATATGATGTCTACAAGAAACCCACTTCAGACCTAGGGACACATACAGACTGAAAGTGAGGGGATGGAAAAAGATATTCCATGCAAATGGAAATCAAAAGAAAGCTGGAGTAGCAATACTCATAACAGATAAAATACACTTTAAAATAAAGAATGTTACAAGAGACAAGGAAGGACACTACATAATGATCAAGGAATCGATCCAAGAAAAAAATATAACAATTATAAATATACCTAAAGACCTAAATGTAAGGCCAGACACTGTAAAACTCTTAGAGGAAAACATAGGCAGAATACTCTATGACATAAATCACAGCAAGATCCTTTTTGACCCTCCTAGAGAAATGGAAATTAAAACAAAAATAAACAAAGGGGACCTAATGAAACTTAAAAGCTTTTGCACACCAAAGGAAACCATAAACAAGATGAAAAGACAACCCTCAATGGGAGAAAATATTTGCAAACGAAGCAACAGACAAAGGATTAATTTCCAAAATATACAAGCAGCTCATGCAGTTCAATAACAAAAAACAAACAACCCAATCCAAAAATGGGCAGAAGACCTAAATAGACATTTCTCCAAAGAAGATATACAGATTGCCAACAAACACATGAAAGGATGCTCAACATCATTAATCATTAGAGAAATGCAAATCAAAACTACAATGAGGTATCACCTCACACCAGTCAGAATGGTCATCATCAAAAAAATCTACAAACAATAAATGCTGGAGAGGGTGTGGAGAAAAGGGAACCCTCTTGCACTGCTGGTGGGAATGTAAATTGATACAGCCACTATGAAGAACTGTTTGGAGGTTCCTTAAAAAACTAAAAATAGAACTACCATATGACCCAGCATCCCACTACTGGGCATATACCCTGAGAAAACCATAATTCAAAAAGAGTCATGTACCACAATGTTCATTGCAGCACTATTTACAAGAGCCAGGACATGGAAGCAACCGAAGTGTCCATGGACAGATGAATGGATAAAGATGATGTGGCACATATATACAATGGAATATTACTCAGAGTCATAAAAAGAAACGAAACTGAGTTATTTATAGTGAAGTGGATGGACCTAGAGACTGTCATACAGAGTAAAGTAAGTCAGAAAGAGAAAAACAAATACCATTTGCTAACACATATATATGGAATCTAAAAAAAAAAAAAAAGGTTCTGAAGAACCTAGGAGCAGGACAGGAATAAAGGCGCAGACGTAGAGAATGGACTTGAGGACCTGGGGAGGGGGAAGGGTAAGCTGGGACGAAGTGAGAGAGTAGCACTGACATACATACACTACCAAATGTAAAAAGATAGCTAGTGGGAAGCAGCCGCATAGCACAGGGAGATCAGCTCAGTGCTTTGTGACCACCTAGAGGGGTGGAATAGGAAGGGTGGGAGGGAGACGCAAGAGGGAAGGGATATGGGGATATACGTATGCATATAGCTGATTCACTTTGTTACAGCAGAAACTAACACAACATTGTAAAGCAATTATACTCCAACAAAGTTGTTAAAAAAAATTATAAGTATATATGCACCCCCAACATCAGAGCACCTCAGTACATAAGGAAAATGCTAACAGCTATAAAAGAGGAATTGGACAGTAACACAATAATAGTGGAGGACTTTAACACCTCACTTACACCAATAGACAGACCATCCAGACATAAAATTAATAAGGAAACACAAGCTTTAAATGACACTTATAGGACATTCCATCCGAAAACAGCAAATTACACTTTCTTCTCAAGTGCACATGGAACATTCTCCAGGATAGATCACATCTTGGGTCACAGATCAAGCCTCGGTAAATTTAAGAAAATTGAAATCATATCAAGCATCTTTTCCGACCAAAACACTATGACATTAGAAATAAATCACAGGGAAAAAAACATTAAAAAACATAAACACGTGGAGGCTAAACAATACATTACTAAATAACCAAGAGATCACTGAAGAAATCAAGAAGGAAATCAAAAAATACCTAGAGACAAATGACAACGAAAACACAATGATCGAAAACCTATGGGATGCAGGGACTTCCCTGGTGGTGCAGTGGTTAAGAATCCACCTGCCAATGCAGGGGACAAGGGTTCAAGCCCTGGTCCAGGAAGATCCTACATGCCGCAGAGCAGCTAAGCCCACGTGCCCCAATTACTGAGCCTGTGCTCTAGAGCCCACGAGCCACAACTACTGAGCCCGAGTGCCACAACTACTGAAGCCTGCATGCCTAGAGCCCCTGCTCTGCGACAAGAGAAGCCACTGCAATTAGAAGCCCGTGCACCGCAACGAAGAGTAGCCCCCACTCACCACAACTTGAGAAAGCCCATGCACAGCAACGAAGACCCAATGCAGCCAAAAATAAATAAATAAATTTATTTTTTTTAAACCTATGGGATGCAGCAAAAGCAGTTCTAAGACGGAAATTTATAGCAATACAATCCTACCTCAAGAAACAAGAAAACTCTCAAATAAACAATCTAACCTTACACCTAAAGGAAGTAGAGAAAGAAGAACAAACAAAACCCAAAGTTAGTAGAAGGAAAGAGATCATAAAGATCAGAGCAGAAATAAATGAAATAGAAACAAAGAAAACAATAGCAAAGATCAATAAAACTAAAAGCTGGTTCTTTGAGAAGATAAACAAAATTGATTAACCTTTAGCCAGACTCATCAAGAAAAAGAGGGAGAGGACTCAAATCAGTAAAATTAGAAATGAAAAAGGAGAAGTTACAATGGACACTGCAGAAATACAAAGCATCCTAAGAGACTACTACAAGCAACTCTATGCCAATAAAATGGACAACCTGGAAGAAATGGACAAGTTCTTAGAAAGGTATAACCTTCCAATACTGAACCAGGAAGAAATAGAAAATAAGAACAGACTGATCACAAGGAATGAAATTGAAACTGTGATTTAAAATCTTCCAACAAACAAAAGTCCAGGACCAGATGGCTTCACAGGTGAATTCTATCAAACATTTAGAGAAGAGCTAACACCCATCCTTCTCAAACGCTTCCAAAAAATTGCAGAGGAAGGAACACTCCCAAACTCATTCTATGAGGCTACCATCACCCTGATACCAAAACCAGACAGAGATGCTACAAAAAAAGAAAATTACAGAACAATATCACTAATGAATATAGATGCAAAAATCCTCAACAAAATACTGGCAAACAGAATCCAACAATACATTAAAAGGATCATACACCATGATCAAGTGGGGTTTATCCCAGGGATGCAAGGATTCTTCAATATACACAAATCAATCAATGTGATACACCATATTAACAAACTGAAGAATAAAAACCATATGATCATCTCAATAGATGCAGAAAAAGCTTTTGACAAAATTCAGCACCCATTTACGATAAAAACTCTCCAGAAAGTGGGCATAGAGGGAAACTACCTCAACATAATAAGGGTCATATATGACAAACCCACCGCAAACATCATTCTGGTGAAAAACTGAAAGCATTTCCTCTAAGATCAGGAACAAGACAAGGATGTCTACGCTTGCCACTATTATTCAACATAGTTTTGGAAGTCCTAGCCACGGCAATCGAGAAGAAAAAGAAATAAAAGGAATACAAATTGGAAAAGAAGAAGTAAAACTTTCACTGTTTGCAGATGACATGATACTATACATAGAGAATCCTAAAGATGCCACCAGAAAACTACTAGAGCTAATCAATGAATTTGGTAAAGTTGCAGGATACAAAATTAATGCACAGAAATCTCTTGCATTCCTTTACACTAACAATGAGAGATCAGAAAGAGAAATTAAGGAAACAATCCCATTCACCATTGCAACAAAAAGAATAAAATACCTAGGAATAAATCTACCTAAGGAGGTAAAAGACCTGTACTCAGAAAACTATAAGACACTGATGAAAGAAGTCAAAGATGACACAAACAGATGGAGAGATATACCACGTCCTTGGATTGGAAGAATCAATATTCTGAAAATGACTATACTACCCAAAGCAATCTACAGATTCAATGCAATCCCTATCAAATTACCAATGGCATTTTTTACAGAACTAGAACAAAAAATCTTAAAATTTGTATGGAGACACAAAAGACCTTGAATAGCCAAAGCAATATTGAGGGGAAAAAACGGAGCTGGAGGAATCAGACTCCCTGACTTCAGACTATACTACAAAACTACACTAGTCAAGAAAATACGGTACTGGCACAAAAACAGAAATATAGATGGAACAGGATAGAAAGCCCAGAGATAAACCCATGCCCCTATGGTCACCTTATCTTTGATAAAGGAGGCAAGAATATACAGTGGAGAAAAGACAGCCTCTTCAATAAGTGGTGCTGGGAAAACTGGACAGCTACATGTAAAAGAATGAAATTAGAACACTCGCTAACACCATACACAAAAATAAACTCAAAATGGATTAAAGACCTAAAAGTAAGGCCAGACACCATCAAACTCTGAGAGGAAAACATAGGCAGAATGCTCTATGACGTAAATCACAGCAAGATCTTTTTTGACCCACCTCCTAGAGTAATGGAAATAAAAACAAAAATAAACAAATGGGACCTAATGAAACTTCAAAGCTTTTGCACAGCAAAGGAAACCATAAACAAGCCTAAAAAACAACCCTTAGAGTGGGAGAAAATATTTGCAAATGAATCAATGGACAAACGATTAATCTCCAAAATATATAAACAGCTCATGCAGCTCAATATTAAAAAAAACAAACAACCCAATCAAAAAATGGGCAGAAGACCTAAATAGACATTTCTCCAAAGAAGACATACAGATGGCCAAGAGGCACATGAAAAGATGCTCAACATCACTAATTATTAGAGAAATGCAAATCAAAACTACAATGAGGTTATCACCTCACACCGGTTAGAATGGGCATCACCAGAAAATCTACAAACAATAAATGCTGGAGAGGGTGTGGAGAAAAGGGAACCCTCTTGCACTGTTGGTGGGAATGTAAATTGATATAGCCACTATGGAGAACAGTTTGGAGGTTCCTTAAAAAACTAAAAATAGAATTACTATATGACCCAGCAATCCCACTACTGGACATATACCCAGAGAAAACCATAATTCAAAAAGACACAAGCACCCCAATGTTCACTGCAGCACTATTTACAATAGCCAGGTCATAGAGACAACCTAAATGCCCATCAACAGACGAATGGATAAAGAAGTTGTGGTACATATATACAATGGAATATTACTCAGCCATAAAAAGGAACGAAATTGGGTCATTTGTAGAGACGGGGATGGACCTAGAGACTGTCATACAGAGTGAAGTAAGTCAGAAAGAGAAAAACAAATATCGTATATTAACGCATACATGTGGAATCTAGAAAAATGGTACAGATGAACTGGTTTGCAGAGCAGAAACTGAGACACAGATGCAGAGAACAAACATATGGACACCAAGGGGGGAAAGTGGGGTGTGGGTGGAGTGGTGGTGGGATGAATTGGGAGATTGGGATTGACATATATACACTAATATGTATAAAATGGATAACTAATAAGAACCTGCTGTGTAAAAAATAAAAAATATAAAAATTTTTAAATAAAGAGCACATGAAGCCTGCCCTTAAATGAGCTCACAGCCAGGGACAGAGATAAGTCAACATAATAGTGGGGCGTTCACGCCATCACAGGGTCAACTGTCCTGTCAACTCTGTAGCCAGAGCAATGCGTCATCTCAGGCCTACCGAGCTGCCATGCAAGCAAGCAGAGGCCCCGGGGAACCACACCAATTTATGAACTATCTTTGAGCACCAGCCGCTCCCTCCTGCACTCTCAAGGTAACAAGGACACCCCCCACGCAGGTCCCCCCTGGGTGGAGCACCTGTCCCATTTAAAGGCAGCCCCTCTGAACAAAGGAAACTGAATTCCCAGAGCCAGGCTCCCTCCTGTGTCATATTCACATTGACTAAGCCCCAGAGCTGGACTCGGCCACCAGGGAGCGTGGCTGCGCTGCCGTCTGGCTCCCAGCTGGATGGGGCGTGTCTGGGTCACCTGTCTGCTCCCAGAACCGTGCTGCCCAGCCCATTCCCCTTATTCTGGTTCTGATCTGTCTCATCATCAGACGGGCAGACCATGGGCCAGACCCTGCCTCCCCAAAGCTTAGGATCTTTTTGGGGAGAGTGCTAGGTACACCCCAAAGAACCACAAAGGACAGAAGATGCTAAATAGTGTGGAGCAAAGTGAGAACCATCAAAATTCAGAGTAAGGAGAGTCATCTGGGCTACAAAGGGGAATGATTTCGGGGGGAGAGGGACTTCATCATCTGTGTCATCGTTACCATCATAACAGCTAACGTTGGCAGAGTGATGTCTAAGGCCAGCGACTGCTCTAGGACTTCATGGGGGATAGTCTCACTTAATCTTCAAAACAAACTACAAAGTGAGAACATGCCCGTGTTACAGGTGGGGAAACTTGAGGCACGGGGCAGTTAAGTGGCTTGCCCAAGGTCACACGGCTAAACTCTGTAGAACCCAAACCCATGCAGAATGGTTCCAGAGCCCACACTCTCCACTACTGATCTGAACTTCTTTAAAGAACAGCTATGGTGTGTCCAGATGGAGAAAAGGAAAACCTGCCCGTGTACAGTCATGCTTTCCTAACTCAGGCTAACAGCCTCCTGCTTCCCACTGAGCTGCAGTCACCTCACTGCCCCACCTCCCTTCAGGGAACCAGGAGGAGTCAGACCGAGCATCCGTCAGCAGGGTTCTCTCCTTCCAGCGGGATCAGGCTCATGTCCACCCAAAACCCTTGTATGATTCATGGGGTCATCTACTTCAGTGATAGGAAAGGTTTCTTATATCCAGGAACCACTTGCTTTAAATGTCTTACAATACAGACAAAACAACAGACAAAAAGAGACAAACACTCTAGATGAAAAGGGGAAGAGGTTTTGAAAAAAAGCATCTTCATCCCAATTGTCTGGCCCTCCTCCCCCTCTTTCCCCAAAGCTGCAGCAACCTAGGGCTCCGAAGAAGACAGACAGAAACACAGATCCGGGCCATCTCATTTTCACAGAGCAGAAAACTGAGGCCCAGAGACGGGGAGGGACTTGGCCAAGGTCACGTGTCTGTGGCTCAGCCAAGCTGGGACCCGGGACTCCCAACGCCCAGTGCATGATGTTCTTTCCCTTCCTACCTGTTGCCTCTCAAACTCAAGTCTGGCCCAGGAAATTCATAGAATGCTCAAGCCAAAAGAGAGTGTGTCCCAGAGAAGTGAAAACTGGGACTTAAACAAAATCATGTACACAAATGTTCACAGCAGCATTGTTCACAATCGCCAAAAGGCGGAAGCACCCCAGGTGTCTATCAACAGACGGACAGATGGATAAACAGAGTATGGTCTTGCCACACAATAGGTTATTCAGCCGCAAAAAGGAATGAAGTTCAAACACACACTACAACACAGATGAACCTTGAAAACATGCTGGCAAAAGAAGCCAGACTCACAAGGCCTCATGTTGTATGGGTCCATTGATGTGAAATGTCCAGAACAGGCAAATCCATAGAGATAGAAGATAGGTTGGTGGTTGCCAGGAGCTGGATGAAGAGGGGTGGTGGGGAGTGACTGCTAAGGGGTGTGGGGTCTCCTTTTGAGGGGATGAGAATATCTGGAACTAGATAGTGGTGAAGGTTATACAACATCGAGAATACACTAAATGCCACTAAGGTAAATTTTATGTGTATTTCACCACAATAAAAAAGAACAAGAAGAGACTGCAGACATCCAGGGAGGTGTGGCCGGAGATGAAGACAATGCCAGCCTTCCCTTCCTACAAGGTTGGACCCTGAACCCAAAGGGCCACCCGCATGCCTGCAGGCCTCCTCCAGCTCCCTGGCTCCCTTGGTATCTGGTTTTCCTGGATCCTAAACACGGCATCAGTGCCGAGAAGAACGACTCGACTGTCAAGATGAAGGAATTCACTGCAGGATCCAAAGCAAAGACTGTCCAGCTTGCAGATTTTAAATGTTTAGTTTGCCCTTTGGATGTTCAAGTAGAAAAACTGCCACCGAAGTATGATGTCTGTGTGTGGCAGGGGCTCGGGGAACAGGCTGTAGTAGAATCCCACAGGCCTCTGTATCTTTTTGGCATTGGGTTCAGTCCCTGCAGATCAGGGAGGTGGGTGGGCCCCTCCCAGGCCCCTCCCCAAGGCACTGACCAAGCCCCACCAAGAAGGACAGAGAGGGCAGGACTTCCTGGCATTGTTGCCTGGTCACATGCTCTGTCATCGTGCATTTCTGCCATCCAAAGTCATGCCAACCGCCCACCATCCAACTGCCAGATGGGGCTGGACCTGTCTGCCCCCAGGTGATGGGTCAGACAGAAAGCTGCAAAGCCCATCTCGGTGGTGAGCCAGCAAGGCTCGGGGTCATCCTCGGAGGCTGCCCCCAGGACTGGCAGGTGGGAATGCATTGTGCCAACCTGGCTCTTCTTGCCCCTTCCCACCTCAGCCCCCATGCACTGATTCATCCTGCATAACCTGTCTGGCCTTGTTCATAGTTCACCTCTTCCAGGGAGTCTTCCCTGCTGCCTCACTCCACAGTGAACACCAGCTTCTGGAACCTTCTCAGCAGTGGTTGCACCACTCCTGGACTCCTAGCATGCAGGGTTTTCTGTGGCTAGTGTTTATGTGCCTGGTGGTTCTCCCTTCCTAGTTTCACAATGTCTGGGGAGGGTCTGAGTCTCAGTCACTACATCACTGTAGAGCCCTGAGTGGTTCCTGTACCCAAAGATGACTGTTGGCAGATAGAGGTTGAGTGAAAGAATGCAAAGTTCTCTTCTAAAGGATGCAAACAGAAAGAGCCCACGTATGAGCCAACTCTTGCTACAAGCTGGGTGGCTGGGGGGTGGACAAATAAAGGTGCAGTTGCCATTAAAGCTCGATGCCCTACATGAAGAGGTTGGACAGAAATGTTCCGCTAAGCACTCCACATTTGGAAAGGCAGCACCTGGTCAGCCCATCAGCACCAGGGCAGCACTGTCCAGTACAAACATAACGTGAGCCACAAAGGCAAGCCACAGTTGCGATTCTAAAACTTCTAGAAGCTACCTTTTTTGAAAAGTAAAAAGAAACAAATTAATTGTAATAATATATTTTCCAATATATTTTCTATTTTAACCCAATATGTCCCAAGTATTATGACTTCACAAATTTTTAAAAAAGCAGTCATGAGCTATTTCACAAATTTTTTCAACTAAGTTTTCAAACCTCAGTGTGTATTTTCCACTTCTAGCCCATCCCAATTGAGAGCAGCCATATTTCAAGTGCTGGGCAGCTACCTGTGGCTGCCATATTGGACAGAGCAGCTCCAGATACAGACATCACAGGAGCCTGAAAAACACAATATGCCTTGTGGAGCCAAGCCCTCTGTGTCCACAGGGCTTGTGTGGAGCCCAGGTGTGACTGAAGATGCAGCTGCAACAAACGCTTCCTTTGAAGCAGGGCTCACTGCCCCATTGGTCCACCACACCGTGTCCTGCCTCTGGTGTGTGGGAGGCTATGCCTGTTTGGAAGAGGATACGGGATTCTCAGAGGGGCCGAATTCACCTCCATCTCTCAGCCCGAGCTCACCGTCACTTCCATTCCCTCTCCAGGAGCCACCCACTGAGGACACCCCATAGAATCACCCAGCCCAGAGAAACTGGCTTCCCCTTCAGCAATTTCCCCTGAAGCAGCCCTCAGAAAAAGGACTGGTCCCTTCTATTGGCTCTCCATTCTTCATCTGGGGGTCCAATGTCAGTGAGAGAGAAAGGTCAGTCTCGAGGGGTTTTTAGTGCTTATTGGGACAAACTCAACAAGCAAACAAACAAAAGCAACAACAAGCTATATAGAGATATGTTTTGTTTTTTATTCTCCTGAGTCCAAGTAAAGAAAATATCTGTGGTCTACACAATCTCAGATATTTTGCACACACACACCAAAAAAATAATAGATCTTTCAACCTAAGGGATAATTTTTTAAAGTTTGTTTTTTATGAGAGTTCTGCACAAGCATTTTATCTGTAAGGGACCAAAGCTGAGGGGGGGGAAAAAAGCCAGGACTCTCCTAGCAGCTGGCCCCAGCATCTGCTAGAGCCACAAAATGCAATTATATTACTCCCAAACGAGAAGTAAAAATATCTTGTTTCCAATATCTTGGTTTTAAGACTCATACTTTATGTCCTCTGGGTATTTCAATGGTGCCAGATCTCTGTGTTATGTACTTTATTAGGGATGTGTGAATGTCATATTAATGACTTCTAACCAACATGTTTACAGTGGAAGCAAATTTTCCCAGAACCCACTGCTCACTGCACTTTACAAAAAACAATTGGCTTTAATTTAAATAAATAAATAGCCATTCCTTACCCCACTCCCTGTGGCATCCCTCACCTGCTCTCTCCAGGGCACCCCATGCATGAAGCTGGTGGGTCTCCTCCTCCATGATAAATATTCCAACCCTGGGTCCAAGAGTGCCATGCTCCCTCGTTATACATCCTGTCTCCATCCACTGATGTACTTCCCGAGAGCCCAGCTGGCCAAGACAACACCCTCTACAGGATGTCCTGGGTCCCCACCCGCAGGTCAAAACCAACACCCCAGATCATGCTTTTGAAATAACCAGCTCTTGTGATAAACAACAGCATACAGAATAATGGTTTCTACTTTATATATAGGGTATATAAAGGGTATACAAAGGGTAGCATACAATTTGACAATTTATGAGTGTGGCGGCAATTAAGATCTCAGGGACCCAAGGGTGTCTGGAAGACTTTCTACAAAATGGTAAGTAGCAATTCAGGATAAATTCCTAACAGCCCAGATTTGTGAAATAAAGCCTGGCTCAGTTGGCTGTCTGTTATTTAGATGTGGTAAAGCATTCTCGTGACCATCAAAGTGCTATCATAAAAACAGTCAGAGAAAGATTCAGTGAAGAAGCAATTCCTCCAGTCTCTCCTTCATTTCATTATCCACTCTTTGGTTCAATCATTCGATGAATTACTGAGCACCTACTATATGCCAGGCACTACGCGAGGCCCTAATGATACAAAGACATATGAGTGATGGCCCTGGGAAATACAACTGGGAAGACAGACAGAGCTGCAGGATCCAGGGCTATTGTCAACAGCAAAACAGATGATGAATGCTAAATTAGCAGCACGAATAATGTGTTCATACTGGGAAGAGAAGGGAAGGTTTTGCCAAGGAGCCAATCTCCAAACTGGGTCTTGAAGGATGAGTAGGAGGTTGCCAGGCTGACAAATGGTAACGGCATTAGGGAGAGGAAACAGCATGTGCAGAAACAGGAAAGTGGGAAAAGCAAATGTGTTTGGGAGACTTTGAGTAACATGAAGTCGTAGAGTCTGAAGGGTATAGAACAACAGGACCCAAAGATGGAAAGGGTAGAGAGGCAGCAGACTGTGGAGGAATGAAGATGCCAGGAGAACGCAGCTTTATCCACAAGAGCCAGGGAGCCGTGGAAAGCTTTTAAGGGGAGAGGAGGCACAAAAAGAGCCGTGCTTCAGAAACACCACTCTGATGGTGCTGGGGCAGAGAGGGGGCTTCCGACTGTGATTGCAGCCCAGGAAGGAGACGGTGAGATCCTGGACTATGACGGTGGAGATGGGCAAGATGGAACTAACTTGAATTTTTTCAAAAGTGAATAAGTACGGCTTGAAAGCCAATTGGCTGGAGAAAATGAGGGACAGTGAGGTAGGGAGGACATCCAAAGCAAAGGAAGCCCAGGGGCTGAATCCACCCGAGATGTGCTTGCTTGGTAAACACAGTATTTGTTCCCATTTGGTTTATTTGCCAACATTTAAAGATTGGGAAATGCGGATTTGCAGTTCTCCTAAAACATAAGGTCTGGCCACTCTGGGACCACATCCCAAGAGATCACCCACTGGTTGGAGTTGAGGAGCAGCTGCCCACCATCCCCACCTGGCTGGTCTTTTCACTCACAATACATGCCTGGACCTAGTAGGCATGCGACTCTGGGACTCCCACTCTGATGTTTCTGGCATTGGAAACTGAGTAGATTGGAGGACCATGAACCATATATGTTATCCAGAAAGAAATACATTTAGAGCAATAGATTTCAGAAAGAGAGATATGTTAACCAGAGTACTCATTGCTTCTTAATACAATGACATTTGCTGATTAATCTGGACCCAAGATTGCCCCAACTTCTATTTCAATATTGTCCCGGTTGTCGATTTGTTTTTCTCTTAGCTCCAATTTTACCCTTATTTGTCCTGCTTTGTGACACGGAAGATGGGCCCTATAAACATTTCTCCCATGCTGGCTTGGCAGGATATCAAGCTTCTTCCACAGAGCAATGAAGTGCCCCTGCAAGATGATGGTGGCCAGACATCCCTTCTGGTTTCTGTCCTCTGTCACTATTTAGTATGATCATCATTATTATTCAGAGCAGGAGCCCAGTGACCATGCAGATGAGTGCCAGCCACACCCCCAGGACACCCTCCCTCTACTGGCAGGCTGCAGCTCTGGCCCACCCGACACCCTCAAGCCCACTGAACACTCTCAAGCGACAGATAACGTACAGTTGGTCTGCAGTGAATGTCTGCAGACCAACTATAACCCATGCCCTTTGGCAGCCAGCGTGTTCCTGTGGCGGCCCTGTGCTCTGAAGAGGTCCGAATTTCAGCCTATGCAGTGAGGGGGAACTCTTCCAGTCCTTAGTTTATTTATTGTCTACTCTTTCTCAGTCTACAGGTAGTCGCTGCTCTTAGAAGTACCAGATACTTCTAGAACACTTAGAATTCTCTTTTATCCCTATTAGTAGTCAATCACCTTTTACTAGCTAACAATTCTTCACCTTAAATTTTCTCTGTTCAAATACCCAATATGGTTTCTGTGTCCTGACTGGACCCTGACTGATATAAGAATCGTCCACAGCCCTGAAGATATGTATCACCTCACTGCTGTACCATCTTAAAAGACATACTAGCCCAGAGATAAACCCACACACATATGGTCAACTTATCTTTGATAAAGGAGGCAAGCATATACAGTGGAGAAAAGACAGCCTCTTCAATAAGTGGTGCTGGGAAAATTGGACAGGAACATGTAAAAGTATGAAATTAGAACACTCCCTGACACCATGCACAAAAATAAACTCAAAATGGATTAAAGACCTAAGTGTAAGGGCAGACACTATCAAACTCTTAGAGGAAAACATAGGCAGAACACTCTATGACATACATCACAGCAAGATTCTTTTTGACCCAGCTCCCAGAGAAATGGAAATAAGAACACAAATAAACAAATGGGACCTAATGAAACTGAAAAGCTTTTGCACAGCAAAGGAAACCATAAACAAGACCAAAAGACAACCCTCAGAATGGGAGAAAATATTTGCAAATGAAGCAACTGACAAAGGATTAATCTCCAAGATTTACAAGCAGCTCATGCAGCTCAATAACAAAAAAACGAACAACCCAATCCAAAAATGGGCAGAAGATCTAAATAGACATTTCTCCAAAGGAGATATACAGATGGCCTACAGACACATGAAAGAATGCTCAACATCATTAATCATTAGAGAAATGCAAATCAAAACTACAATGAGATATCATCTCACACCGGTCAGAATGGCCATCATCAAAAAATCTAGAAACAATAAATGCTGGAGAGGGTGTGGAGGAAAGGGAACACTCTTGCACTGTTGGTGGGAATGTAAATTGATACAGCCACTATGGAGAACAGTATGGAGGTTCCTTAAAAAACTACAAATAGAACTACCATACGACCCAGCAATCCCACTACTGGGCATATACCCTGAGAAAACCATAGGTCAAAAAGAGTCATGTACCAAAATGTTCATTGCAGCTCTATTTACAATAGCCAGGACATGGAAGCAACCTAAATGTCCATCGACAGATGAATGGATGAAGAAGATGTGGCACATGTATACAATGGAATATTACTCAGCCATAAAAAGAAATGAAATGGAGGTATTTGTAATGAGGTGGATGGAGTTAGAGTCTGTCATACAGAGTGAAGTAAGTCAGAAAGAGAAAAACAAATACAGTATGCTAACACATATATATGGAATCTAAGGGAAAAAAAAAAAAAGGCCAGGAAGAACCTAGTGGCAAGACGGGAATAAAGACACAGACCTACTAGAGAATGGACTTGAGGATATGGGGAGGGGGTCGGGTGAGATGTGACAGGGTAAGAGAGTGTCATGGACATATATACACTACCAAATGTAAAATAGCTAGCTAGTGGGAAGCAGCCGCATAGCACAGGGAGATCAGCTCGGTGCTTTGTGACCACCTAGAGGGGTGGGATGGGGAGGGTGGGAGGGAGGGAGATGCAAGAGGGAAGAGAAATGGGAACATATTGTATATGTATAACAGATTCACTTTGTTATAAAGCAGATGCTAACACACTATTGTAAGGCAATTATACTTCAATAAAGATGTTTGAAAAAAAAAATAAAAGACATACTAAAAAGTACAGGGGGAATAAAAAGACACCTGAAGGAAAAGAAGCATGTATGGAGGGAAATATATAAATTACTCCAGTGAGGAATCTATAGCAAGTTTCCTAGATGCCAGCCACATAGTAGTTTGAAAGCCATTGGAACAATGTACGTCCTACACTTTAATTTGTGAGAAGATTGAATCTGCCTATCTGGGGAGATAAAAAGCATTTCTTGTAGAGTAGGAAAAAGTTACTCTATCTCCCTTTGGCTGTGTGGTTTGGGGTACGTCACTTGACATTTCCTCACCTAAAATGTAGGATAACATAATTGTATTACATGAGGTAATATAGGCAGATTCTTGGCACACTGGGTTAAAACTTTTTAAAATCAGCTCCACTGAGGTATAATTCACATACAATAAAATGCAACTCATTTTAAATGCACAGTTCAATGAATGCTAACAAACAAATCTATTATGTATCTATCACCACATTCAAGATATAAAACATTTTCAGCACCATGAAAAGTCCCTTCATACCCTTTCCAGTTAATCTCTCTCATACCTCCAGCCTCAAGCAAGCATTGATCTGCTTTCTGTCGTTGTAGATTAGATTTGCCTGTTCTCAAATCTTATGTAAACGAAATCATACAGTATGTACTCTCTTTGTTTCTGGTTTCTTTCATTCAAGATAATGTTTTTGAGATTAATCCATGTTGTTGTGTGTATCAGTAGTAATCCATTCCTTTTCATTGTAGAGTATTATTCCATTGTATGGATATATCATAATTTGTTTAGCCATTCAAATGTCGATGAACATTTGTGTTGTTTCCAGTTTGGGGCTGTTATGAATAAACTATTATTAACATTTATATACAAGTCTTCGTGTGGACATATGTTTTCATTTCTCTTTGGTAAAAACCTAGGCATGAAATGGCTTTGTCATATGGTAAATATGTGTTTAACTTATATGAAACTGCCAAAGTGTTTTCCAAAGAGATTGCACTATTTTATATTTCCGTCAGAAATGTGTATGAATTAAAGTTGCTCCGCATCTTTGCCAATACTTGGAACTACCTGTCTTTTCAATTTTAGCCATTGTCATGGGTGTGCAGTTATCTCATTGCAGCTCCACTTTGCTTTTCCCTAATGACTAATAATTTGTGACATTTATTCATGCACTTATTGACTATTTATATACTTTCTTTTGTAAAGTCTATTTTAATGTTTGCCCAATTTTTAATTGGGTTGTTTGTCTTTCTACAGTTGAATATTAATAGTTCTTTTTGTATTTTGGATATGAGTCCTTCATCAGGTTTATGCATTATAAATATTTTCTTCCAGTCTCTGGATTACTTTTTCATTTTCTTAAGGGTATATTTCAAAGACCAAAAGTTTTTAAATTTGGTTAAGTCTAATTTATCATTTTTTCTTCTTCTGCCCAATTTAAGAAATCTTTGTCTACTCCAAGTTCTCTGCTTTTTATTTGAAATGTTTAGATGGTTTGTGTTTCGTGTAATTATTGATGTGGTTGAGTTTACGTTTACCAGCATGCTATTTTTTTCTATTTGTTCCATTTGTTCTTTGTTCCCTTTTCCTCCTTTACTTGCCTTCTATTGGATTAACTGAATTTTTTTTTTAGTATTCCATTTAATCTCCACTATTGGTTTATTAGGTTTGCTTCTGTTTTATTTGTGGTTGCTCTAGGATTTACACTATGTATCCTTAAAAGAATCTACCCTCAAATAATATTATCCCACTTGTGTATATCGGAAGGGACTTAAAAAGTATGCTTCCATTTTGCCCGTTCTTCTATTCCTGTTATTGTTTGTTGTCATATGTTTTTTTAAAATAAATTTATTTATTTATTTATTTATTTATTTATTTATTTATTTATGGTTGCGTTGGGTCTTCGTTGCTGTGTGCGGGCTTCCTCTAGTTGTGGCGAGCAGGGGCTACTCTTTGTTGCGGTGCACAGGCTTCTCATTGCAGTGGCTTCTTTTGTTGTGAAGCATGGGCTTGGGCTCTAGGCATGCAGGCTTCAGTAGCTGTGGCACACGGGCTCAGTAGTTGTGGTGCATGGGCTTAGTTGCTCCATGGCATGTGGGATCTTCCTGGACCAGGGCTCGAACCTGTGTCCCCTGCATTGGCAGGCAGATTCTCAAACCACTGCACCACCAGGGAAGTCCTGTTGTCATATATTTTACATCTCTCTCTGTTCTAGACCCCCAATGCAGTGATTTAAACAATTCATTATGTTTTAAAGAAATTTAAAATGAAGAAAAATCTCTGATATTTACCTATGTATTTACCATTTTCAGCACTGAGTCCTCACTTTTTTATAGCTCCAAGTTTTCATCTTGTGTCATTCTTCTTCACATGAACTTCCTTTAACATTTCTTATAGTATGGGTCTCCAAGCAATGAATTCTCTGAAGTGTGTGTGTGTCTGTGTGTCTGTCTGTCTACTGGAAAACATCTTTACTTCACTTTCATTTCTTAAGGGTAATTTCACCAAATATAGAATTTTAGCCTGACAGGACTTTTCCCTTTCAGCACTTAAGAGATTTCAGTCCACTGTTTTCTGGCTTGCATGGTTTCTGATGAGAAATCTGCAGAAATTCTTTGCCCCACCCTTACCTCCCCACCCTGGTTGATTTTAGGATTTTCTCTTTATCACTGATTTGAAGCTGTTTATGGTGTTCCTTGCTGTGGTTTTCTTTGTATTTAACTTGCTTGGGGTGTGTTGAGCTTCTCGGACCACTGGGTTTATAGTTTTCATCAAATTTGGAAAGCTGTCAGGCATTGCATCTTTAACTAAAGACTGTTAGGCTTTGCTCCAGCAGGCATTTGAACTAGTTGTGGATCAACCTGATCCTCTCCAGACTTATTTTTAATCTTTGTAAAGATGGGTCTGCAGTACCGCTTACTTTAGAAATGGTTTAGCCCTGTTTTTTTTTTGTTTTTTTTTTTTCCTTCTGTACTGAATGTCCCATTTATTCAAGGAGACTCTCCAATCTGGCTGGTCAGAATTTGAACACCTCCAAGTGCTGTATGAGTTCTGGGGATTTTTCACCTTACAGCCTAGGTGCTTTTAGCCCAACTTTGCAGAGTTTATTCTTATACTTCAGCAGTTTAGAAATCAACAGAACTTTCCAGGGGACCCATGCAGATATCTGGAACACTTTCTCTTCAAGGCTCTCTCCTCTCTGATATTCTGCCTTGTGAATTCTGGCCATCTCAACCTCCCCAAACTCTGGTATCTGTCTCCTCAACTCAGCAAGATGACTATATTCTACATGGGGTACCTCCCTGAAACCAGTCTTGAAATGACTACAAGCAGAAATACAGAGTGATTGTCAGACTCACAACCTCCTCTTGGGAACCACGGTCCTACCCTGACTATTGTATAACATCTGAAAATATTCATCTCACATATTTTGTCCACTTTTATCATCGTTGATGGCAAGAGGACAAATCTGGTCCCAGTTACCCCATCATGGATAGCAGCAAACGCCTTGCCATGATTTTTTAGATTTTTGCTTTATTCTTTGAGAAGTCAGCAATCTCTGTATAAAAGACAAAGCCAGACTAAAGCAAAAGGGTTAAAACTTTGAGGGCATCATTGTGGCCTCAGAGAGAGGCTTCCGTGAAGCCTATGCAGATCCAGGATTTCTCAAATACCAAAAAGTGGGAGGGGGAGATAGTGTCCAGGGACAACTGAATTCTGATTCTGCTTTAACAACACCCACATTTCACCTCTACGCCTGGATGAAGATGTAGACTTGCTGCTTTGACAGATTCAGTTCAAGAATCAGAAAAGCCTAAAAGAGCACAGATTGTTGTTATAAGTCCTTCCAGAATAGCGATATAAGCCTGAATATAAAACAGAAGTAGTGTTGCAAGAATTTGGCTTCTTTTTCAACCTTGGCAGGATTCTATCTGCACAGAAAGTGTCACTGACAGCCACATGCTGCCAACTCCCATGAAGAACTAGGGACAAGGGACAAGCTATGTAAAAATATCTTGTATCTACTTGGTCTTTGTGTAGATGCCTCCCTTCGAGATAAATCCTGAATCCCTGGAGAAATAAATCAGGGATTTAGATCAGGGTGTGTGTGTTCCCTTCCTACCAATAGCTAACCCCACCCACAATGCCCCAAGCCTCCACCTCTGATCTAACACATTAACAAATAGAGCCCTTTGGAAATGGGTCTTAAATCATTCAAAGAGGTCAGAAAAGTCTTTGAAGGTAGCAGATGATGGCTCTGGTGAATGGAGGTGGATGTCTTGCCTTGCTCCAGTCCCTTCCTAACTCTGAGCAACTAAATTTCCTTGCAGAACAAACACCAACACTCATCCCAAGCCTTTCCCTATCCCCAGACCCACTAAAAGTAATAAAAACAGAAGCAAGCCATCTTAAAATTAACACATCCAAGATACAAGCAGAAACCATTGATCAAAACCTGCTATCTTCCTTCACAGCCGACAGTTCCAGAGCAGCCTAACACCCCATAATGGAATCCCATTATCTACAAAAGAAACTCGTTCCAGAGGAAAGCCACAAATAAAGAGCGAATCAAAGGCAGCAGGCAAAGGGGGAGACTCCGGAGCTCCCTCTGCTCCCACAGAAGGGGTGCAACACTCAAGCTGAGAGCTGTTAGAGCAGCAGCAAGGAGGAGGTACTCCCCACAAGTTACGAAACTGAGAACGAAATTAAAGAATAGTCCAGTGGGGAAGGAAGGCTGGAGAGCCTACTTCTTCCCATCTGTGCAAAAGCAAAACAAGCTGACTTCATGGAGGAAGAAAACAGAGTCAACAAATACCTCTCCTTAAATTCCAGAACTGCCTCAATTCAGAAAATACAGGGATTCCAGCTAAAGTAGGGAGTAAGATTCATTAGCAAATGCCTCAAATCCTTAATTTGCACTTCAAACAAACAAGTTAATTGCGTAGCTAACAGAGTGTGACTTGATTATAAGCCACTGGTGGCCATTAATAGATAAAAGGTGTTTGGATTTCATAACCCGCCTTCAGAGGAGAAGTTAAGCTCAGTCACCACCTCTATTGGCAACACCTGTGATCATGAATCCCACGTGCCAAGCAAGCACCCCAGCTTTCAGCTTTTAGAATTGAAGAGTAAACAGGAGGAGAAGTCATACATTTTCTAGAGGTAATTTTTCTACCCCGCTTTGAAGCGCAGTTGAGTTTGGTCTCGGAAGACCTTAACATATGCGTGAACACAGCCTTTCTAGCTGACACACAACTCATAAGGCCCACTGCTATGCTGCTTCAGCAGGAATCCCATTGAGAAAGCTGAATGCCTGGCTCCAGTCCTCAGATATTATTGATCAATCATGCAGATGCCCTATTCCCGAAGACACAAGCCTAGGTCCATATGAGGCCTTAAATAAAACTATGGAAGTAGACATATCCAAAAACTGACCATTGACAAATCTGTATCAATCTTTACTTTGACCAGGTGGGCCCTATCCTCAGAATTTCTGATTCCATTAAAAGGGGAAAAACAAGATCTCCCTCTTTCTTTCTTCTTGATAATGTCAAGCAGGAATATGAAAGATAAGGAACCCCAAAGCCTCATATTGTGTCATCTGAAGAGCACCAAGGGCTGCAGACTAAAAAATGCAGTCAGTCAAATGTATCTTCCAGAGAACTTCGGGATGTGATGACGCACGTAATGTCAAAACTTTTGTAAAAAGGGACCTTACTATTCAAAGGGTCCCCATAGGGCAATATCAATAGTAGGAGGACTAAATTGGTCCTTTTCTTCTGGTCATGTAGAAAAGAAAGAGATTCCAACAAAAGGAGGCCCTCCCTGTCCAATGTGATGACCATCTACCAAGTCAACCCCAGTGGATCTGCAGCCAGCCACATCCCCAGGGGAGCAGCCTCAAAGCAATATTCTTATCCTCACTGGTTGAGCTCTGTTAATTCCTTGAGAATCTGGGTTAAGCATTATGGGGGATGTAAACCATGGAGAAGACCTGGCCTTCTCTTTAGGAAGCTTATGATCTTGGAAGACTAGGCACCTAAATTAGAGTGTCACGTGACCCTAAGGCCACTAAGATCCAAAGTGGGCCATGGAAGTCCAGGAGGAGACACGTCAACACAGGCTGGAGGAGTCAGAACAAGAAACCAAATATAAGTTGTCCATTATACTTCAATAAAAAATATAAATTAAAAAAAAAAAAAGAATAAGAAACCGAAATGTGACCTCAGGGGAAGGAGAAAGGGGGTGGCTGTCCTTGGTCCTGAACCAACATTGTGTTCAAGGGCAGCAATTTCTTACTGCTGCTGTAACCCATTAACCTATTAGTGAGTCTTGAAATCGATCTAGGGTGGAAATTGGTATTTTCTTAATGGAATAGAATGGGATGGGATGGGGTGGGGTGGAATGGAGTGGAAAATATCAGAATGCACCATGAGTACTATTGTTTCTTGAAACTTCTGTTCAGATATTTCATCACAGATGAATATACATATGTGTGTTCTGGGTCATGACAGGAAATGTCTTTCTGGATGTGAAGGGCAAAGTATTGGAAAATCATCGCTCTAGGGTACAGTTGTTTCTTTCCATCCCTGAACACTGAAGACTCCTGTCCCTGGAATTCTAACTGAAGTTTCAACTAAGAGGCAGTGGCAGGAGAAAACACAGGATGAAAATCAAGAAAAACAAATAAATAGAAAACCTCAGCCACTAAGAGATTGTGAGGGGAGAGCTGAGGGGAGACTTTGTTGTTTTTACATCACAGATACCAAAATTTGGGGGACTTTTTCCTGGAAAGTTAAAGTGGGAAGCACATCTCCAACCTCTGCTCCCAACACTACAGGGGTTTTGAGAGGAAGGTGGCTGCATGGCAAACCCAGGCAACAGTGGCTGTTAAAGGAACGTCAGTTCCCTCATCCTTTCATCCTCAAATTCAAAGAAGGGCTCTAACTCAGCATTAAAGTCTTTTCTGTAAACTGGGAATAATGAGTGTACCTGTGTCAGAAGGTGGTAATGAGGATTAAATGAGTTAATCTATGCAAACTACTTAAAACAGAGCCTAGAACACAGTAGATGCTATACAAGGGTTAACTGTTATTATCATTTTACTCCGGTATAAGTTTAGGTGGCAAACTCAGATTCCATGCTGCATAGCCATTAAAAACATTCATGAGAATTTAGTGCTTATAATACAATGTTGAGGAGGAAAACCAAGAAATGAAGCTGTGTAACAGTATAACATTTCAAATATGTTTTAAACATAGAAACAGTACAACAATCTCAAATATGTTTTCAAAGAGTTCATAAAAATGTTGGAAAAACATTTACTAAAATGTTCACAGCAGTTGGATTTGGGTGTGAGGCCCTAGATAAATTTCTCTTTTGTACATTTTCTTCAACTTTCCAATTTATTTTTCTACAATTAGTATGTGTTTTTATAATCAGAAAAGAAAAACCGAGACTTCAAAGACTCTAACTCAAAGTCAAAATGGCTTTCATCTTGAGATGCACCATTTTGCAATGCAGGCAAAACTGAAAGTAGGAAGGAAGCAACGTGTTTCATCTGTAGAGTCATACAGATGAGCCACCCACTTAGCAGGAATATGGCGTTTCTGACTTTCTGATCTTCCTGTAACATTTCACAACTGCTGGAAATGGGGGATTTACCCCAAATTTTTTTAAAATAAATTTATTTATTTATTTATTTTTGGCTGCATTGGGTCTTCGTTGCTGCGCGCGGGCTTTCTCTAGTTGTGGCGAGCGGGGGCTACTCTTCATTGTGGTGTGTGGGCTTCTCAATGCGGTGGCTTCCCTTGCTGCGGAGCACCAGCTCTAGGCACGCAGGCTTCAGTAGTTGTTTGCACACAGGCTCAGTAGTTGTGGCTCACAGGCTCTAGATCGCAGGCTCAGTAGCTGTGGCGCATGGGCTTAGTTGCTCCGCGGCATGTGGGATCTTCCCGGACCAGGGATCAAACCCGTATCCCTTGCACTGGCAGGCGAATTCTTAACCACTGTGCCACCAGGGAAGTCCCTACCCAAACTTTTGATTTACTTCTGACCCCTGGAGGGCAGAGTAATGGAGATCACCTTACACATATCAGGATCCAGACACACCAGCTCCTGCCCACACCTCAACCACAAAGGACCAGTGATGGTACTGCAAACACTTGTAAGTCTCTACTGTGTGCCAAACACTGAGTTTCCAACAACACCTCATTTAGTCCTTGACAGTAACTCTATGATGTAGGTATTGTCATTGTCCCATTTCACAGATTAGGAAACTAAGAATTTAAAAAGTTAAGTAACTTTATCATTCCACCTTTATGTTCCCCTTCAGAGCAAACTTCCTTTAAAGAGCGTTCATACCTGCTACATCCAGTTTCTCCCCTCCTATCCTTTTTTTTTATCCACTACTTTGCTTTCTATATATGTGAGTCTGCTTCTTTTTCGTTTTATTCACTAGTATGCTGTATTTTTTTTAGATTCCACAAACAAGTGATATCATACAGTATTTGTCTTTCTCTGTCTGAGTTATTTCACTTAGCATAATGTCCTCCAAATCCATCCATGTTGCTGCAAATGGCATTTTTTCATTTTTATGGCTGAGTAGTATTCCATCATATATATGTACCACATCCTTTATCCATTCATCTATCAATGGACACTTAGGTTGCTTCCACACCTCCCTCTCATCCTCTCTTAAGCCCATGCCTATCAGGTTTTTAGCCCATCAAGACAGCTCTTGTCACAGTCACCAATGGCATCCACATTGCCAAAGCCAGTGGTAGATTCTTGGTCTCCATTTCACTTGCCTTATCAGCATCTTTTGATATCACTTGCCCCCTTGTGGAAACACTATCTTTCCTTGACCTCTAAGACTCCCCACTCTCTCTTGGTCTTCTGCTCCTCTGGCTGTTATTCTTGGTGTTTGCTTGTTCCTCCTCATCTTCCTTTCTACCCTCTAAACCTTGGATGGCCCCCAAAGCTTGGTCCCTGGACCTCTTCTCCATCCCTCTTCTCCATCCCCACCCAATCCCTGTCATCTCATCAAGACTCGCAGCTCTAAACATCATGTCTACACTGACTATCCCAGAATTTATATTTTCAACCTGAACTTCTACCCTGAACTGCCTGTTAAATAACTCCACCTGAATACCTGCTAGGTCTCTTAAACTTCACATCTCACCTATGAACTCCTGACCTCCCCACACACACACACACACACACACACACACACAAACCCCCTCATCCTCTAGTTTCCCCCATCTCAGCAGATGATAGCGCCACCCTTCCAGTGGCTCAGGCCAGACATCTAAGAACCATCCTCATCTCCTCTGCATCTCAAAAATTCATGAGCAAATTCTGTTCACACTACTTTCAAAATCTTTCCAAAATCCAACATATCTCCCACCTTCCTTGCTGCCCCCTTGGTTCAAGCCGCCAGCACCTCCCACCTGGAGGACTGCGATGGTCTCCTATCTGGTCTCCCTCTTTGCACCCTTGCTCCCAGACGCCAGCATCCTGAGGGGCATCCTGCAGATGGCTCCCACCTCACTCCAAGTCAAAGCCAAAGTCCTCTCAGGAGCCCAGCAGCCCTGCATGACCCGGCCCCACACATCTCTAATCTATTCCCTACCACTCTGCTCTAGCCACACTGCTCCCTCCGTTGCTGGTCCCCAAACAGATCAGCATGTTCCTGCCCCAGGGCCTTTGCATCTCCATTTCCCTGCATCTAGAAGAGCCTCTTCTCTCAGAATTCCACTTGGCCACATCCTCACTTGCTTTGGGTCTCAGTTCAATTGTCCTTTTATCAAGAAGGCCCTCCCTAATCACTGAATAAAATAGTAGCATCCTCTTCCACACTCCCTGTCCCCCTCACCCGCGTGACTTTTTTCTCCATAGTATATATATATTCCCATGTGACATCCTGCAGTACACTATATAAATTGCTCTACAATTTTTGTTCTTGTCCCTCTCTGTTCCTTACCACCATCCCCACTGGAACGCAGAGATTTTGTCCATTTGATCACGGCCTCCAGAACAGTGCTTGACCCAGATTCAGTGAATATTTATTGAATGAATAAACAAACAAATAAGCCTGTTCAAGGCCATCTGGCTGACAAATTCTGGTGGCAGGTTTCAGACCTCAACCTTGTGTCTCCAGAGCCCACACACCTCGCATCTCCTGCCTCTGGTTGCCAAGACACGTTGCCTGACAACCTTGCAAAGTCAGAAATATCCAACCAGCATGCAGCCAGGGAGGAAGCTGGTGTGAGCCCCCATGTGATTAATGGGGCCAAATATTTGAAATAAGAGGTTTGCACTGGGAAATTTGGGACATCTGATCATGACACTAATACCAGGTACCATGTAGTGCAGTTCGGATGAGTTCAATGCTGAGAGAGTGGTCAGGAAGCTGATCTCCATGTGGACCTGACTGCACGCAAAGCCCCAGCAAGCATGTGACAAGGATTTGCCCTTGACCTCAAGAAGGCTCGGATAGGCCAACACAGTCCATTGTTACCACTGGAGAAATAGCCCCCAACCCCGATCTTACCAGGTCCCCCCAACAGAGCCTCTAGCCTCTGCTTCATCTTTCAAAGTCAGGGTGGACATTCACCCCCATCCTCTCAGCTCATCTCAGTAATAATCCCCCAGGCAAGAAGGCATGGGGTATTTTCACCACATTATGGCCCAAATCCTTCATTTTAATTGGTCCCAGGCATTTCCACTTTTAGAGCTTCCTTCACTTATTTGGTTTAAAAAGTCAATCTCTGCATGATCCAATAAGAGCTCAGAGAATAGATAAGATGGTGAGACTAATCTATAGCATTTGTGTTTAATGGTTAGATATTAATTGGCTTCTTAAAAAGTGTGTAAATCGGTCCATTTTCAGTCTTTGTAATCTGTTCGTTCTCATTAAAGGAGGAGCAATACTCATCAACAGCTCTGCACTACACATCACCTTGTAAAACTAGAGTCCATTTGTTTAAAAAAAAAATAGATTTAGCACGATTTGAAAGACAGAAAGTCATTAAAATAATTAAAAACACAACTACAAGCACAATAAATATTTCCATGATAATAAACTACATTTTAATGTACACTAATTCTCCTAATGATTTACTGGATACATCTTACAGGGTCAAATCAATGTCTGTACCAAAAAAAAAAAATTCAATTAAATTCTATTCACTGTATCTTTCAAGTGAGTCTATTGTTTGCTTTTGTTTCCTATCAGGCCATTTGTCAGTTGTTCTAGCCCAAGATTACAAATAGAAGGGACATGGCCCCATCAAGGTCAGGAGAAACACGTCCAAGTCCTACCCAATCCACCTCCACCATCTCCTGTTCATTTGTCATTTATGACCTCGTTGGAGGAGGGGACCGCAGCAAGCCGGGGCCGGACCCTGATTCACCCTCCCCTCCCACTCAGTCAGCTCGGGTACCCACTGCGGGAGCCCGCAGGAGTCCCACCGATAACTAGTCGCTTCTGCCAGAGGTGGCAGCCTGGCGTTCAGACTGTCCCTCTTTTAAGCTTCTTCTTGCCCAGAAACACACACAAAATCAGTCCTCCCTTCTGAAGTGTACCTCGCCTGGGTGTTCAGAGCCAGAAAAAGCGTATCTGCATCCCAGTGCCTTGCACCGAAGCAAGTTCCTCACCAAGTCTTTACCTTGCCTGAGTGATTTTTCCCGGATGAAAACACACACACAGAGATGATTTCTATGCTTAGAGAAAACTGGCTGCTACCGACAGTTTGATGAGATGGAGGGATGGACAGAGGGGACAAATGGGGAGGACTTTCTTCCCTGTCCCCTCCCTGCCACCAACAGAGAACGGCACTGCCCAGGGATGCATCGGAGCCATCGGGAAGGCTGTTCGTGGTGCAGGCCTGTGTTTTAGTTGACCACTCCCTTTGTTGTCACCACTAGGGGTCACTAGGCATAACCTGCATATCAGAGATAAAGCTGTGTTCTCAAAAGGCATCTGTTTTTTTGTTTTTTTTAATTTTTATTGGCGTATAGTTGATTCACAATGTGTTAGTCTCAGGTGTACAGCAAAGTGAATCAGTTATGCATGTATTAATACATATATCCACTCTTTTTTAGATTCTTGAGTAGAGTTCCCTGTGCTATACAGTAGGTCCTTATTAGTTATCTATTTCATACATAGTAGTGTGCATATGTCTTTGCAAAGCCCAGTGAGCTTTAGAATCCGGAAACGGAAATGAATGATCCCAGAGCCTCACTCTACAGCAATGGGGCACCAACAGTGACCACCAGCAGCACAGCTTTCAAGCCCATTTTTCAGATTATTTACTTGTGGACCCAACGTGAATTAATGACGAAGCTGAAATAAAGCCAGAAGTGGCTGTATAATATCCACGCCCTTTCTGGCCCCTTCCTGGCTGTGATGTCTTCCTGAGATGTGGCCCCTCTCCCGTGAGCTGCCCCGAGTTAGCTGTCTCCCTTGTCGTTGACAGCAGAAAGGAGAGGTGCCTGCAGCCCCTGAAGCTGCACGCCCAGGGAGCTGGCAGTTCCAGGCCCTTCCAGGCCCACCTCTCAGCGGAGCCCTCCTTCCTTCCTCCAGAGAACAAAGGACGCATCCTTCCAAAGAGCCACCCTTGGACCCCGAGGCCCAAGAGCATCAGAAGGGGAGCAGCCAGCCTGGGGGAGGCTGAGGAAACGAGCAGGAAGCCACAGAGGTTCTCGTTAACCTAGACAGCCTCACACTGGCGCCAGGCTTTATAAGTCTCAACTGCACCATCCTTTTTAAAATATAGGTGCAATTTGGGCCTGGGCCTGTGGTTAATACTGTTTAAGTTTATTTTGTACCGTGTAATATTTCCCCAAGCTGGGCCTAGAGTAAGTCTTGAGTCTCAGCTCCAGACCTGGCTGGCTTGGCAAGTACACCCGGTCAGGTAGCCGTGTGCACGGCGACCCCATGGCCGGCCCCGCTCCCGAGCCATGGTCAAGGCCCACAGCAACAGAGAATGCTGCTGTCCAGGCTCTGCTGTGCTGCTCCTCTCAGCCCACCCTCCAAAGAAGGGAGACAGACCTGGAGGCCTCTGAGACCAGATGGCCCAGAACTGTCCACTGACGCAAGATCCATCCTGTTGACTGAGCCGCGTTCCGATTCATTTGTTTATTCCTTCAACAACTATTTATTGTCTCCTTACTCTGTGCCAGGTGGTCTGCGTCCAATTTTTGGTTTGGAAAATATGATCACTGTGATCTCAATGGAAGGAACTGAGGCTCCAAAAATGAAATTGCAGATTCTAAACCCAGTTCCAGCACTTCCAAGCTGTACGACCCCGGGCAAGCCCCCTGAAGTCTAAGGGTCTCCTTTTTGTCCTCTGAGGGTCTCTGGGAGGTGAAACTGGGAAAGCCCTGGCCCAGAGTGTGGCATGAAGCAGGGGCTCAATAAATGACGACTACTCCTTTGTGGCGGTGGCGAATGATGCCAGACTTTCCCAGTTGCCTTTGGGTTAAGGAACAACCATAAAATAAAGATGTTATGTGAAATGGGAAGATAACCATAAGACCCCAGGGGCCTAGTGGGGTCAAGGGCGTGAAAGAGGGCCCATGAGGGGAGTGGGTGTCCACAATCTGTCTTTCCTGCTTTACAGCCCTGCAGAGGCCAGGCCTGCATCCAGCTCCAACCATTCCTCCCGCTGCCCCAAGAGTTCTCCAGGAAGAAAATGAAGAAGGCGAACACAGAAGCCCATCTTCCCCTCCTCCTCTGTCGGTCATCTACATGAAAACACACCAATAATTCCACTTGGCCAAAACACACCCTAAATGCTACTATGTAAAAAGAAAGCGAAAGAAGACGCTCGGGCCCAGCATACCAGAAAATAAGAAAGAGACTCAGTCTCAGGGCAGCCCCTGGATGGCCAGGAGGGTTCCCTGTGATGGAGAGAGACAATGGCAGCTAATCGGGAGCTGGGGAGTGAGACTGGGCCAAGGTTCTGTAGCCACAAATTTTTCTAAATCCTAATAAACTGCCTTTTACTTTATCTGCCCAGATTATTTATAAATGGATTTTTCAATGAAAATCAGAGCTCAGGACACATGATGGATTTTCCCTGGCACCTTGCACGGGGCCGGTTCATCCCCACTCCCCGACAGCCCGTCTCAGCAGTACAGGCCCTGGTCAGCCCATCCTCCCTTCAGGCCACGGATTGGCTTTCAGTAATTTCTCAGAAGCCCGTGGGTAGTCACTAAATTTAAACTCCTGTCCTAAAAACTCAGACTCAACTCAGTAAGCACTTATTGATATCCTACTGCATGCAAGACCTGAGGCTAGCCAGGCGCTGTGCTGGGGGAAGGTCACGGAAGAGAGAAGCAAAGAGGACCCTAAGCACCTGCCGAGTCAGAAAAGAATGTGCTTGTGCACAAAACTGCACACAATACAAGGAGGCTGGCTGAGGATTAAAACGGGGGCTGCAGTGACAGCGGATACTTCTGGCTGCAAAAAAAAAAAAAAAATTACAGGAAAGAAAATAATGACAGAAATCCAACCTAAACCTTAAACAAGAAGTCAAATGAGGGCTTCCCTGGTGGCGCAGTGGCTAAGAATCCACCTGCCAGTGCAAGGGACGCGGGTTCGAGCCCTGGTCCGGGAAGATCCCAGGTGCCGCGGAGCAACTAAGCCCGTGCGCCACAACTACTGAGCCTGCGCTCTAGAGCCTGCGAGCTACAACTACTGAGCCCGCGTGCCACAACTACTGAAGCCCACGTGCCTAGAGCCCGTGCTCCGCAACAAGAGAAGCCACCGCAATGAGAAGCCCACGCACCGCAACAAAGAGTAGCCTCCGCTTGCCACAACTAGAGAAAGCCCGCGCGCAGCAACGAAGACCCAACACAGTCAAAAATAAATAAAATTAAAAAAAAAAAGAAGAAGGCAAGTGAGTATCTCAGGTTCCAGGAGGCCTGGAGGCACAGTTGACAACGTCATGGGGAACCTGGGCCCCTCTTTCAGCTCGGCCATCCTCTGACCGTGGGCTGGACCCACACGGCTGCCCAGTGATCACAGCAGCACCCCCATGAGCACATTTTTCCAAAGCCCAGAAGACACAACTCTCACACCACTTTTTAAGAGGCAGGACATTTCTCCAGGAGCTCCTACGTATCTCAGTGGCAATAACTGAGTCACAGGAGGCCCCTAACACAACTACTGGCATGAGGGGCTGAGACTGACCCAGATTGACTCCCTGGGACTGGAGAGAGGCCTCCCCCTGCCCCCTGCCAGAGAATCTGGTCACTGATACCTGTGAGCAAGAAATGAGAGGGGATTACTGTTGGACAAACAATCAAAAGTTGCCCTGCCTGGAGAAATTGATACTCTCCGGAGAGGTTTTGCATTTAACTAGCAAAATATACACACAATAAAAGCAGGGGAACTGGTCTATGTGTCTTTGCTGTATCCTTTGCAAGTAACACGGTGCTTGACATATAGTAGGCACTCAAATATTTGCTGGAAGAAAGGAAGAAAGGAAGGAAAGAGGGAGGGAGGAAGGGAGGAAGGGAGGGAGGGAAATAAAGAGATGGCATTAGGCCAAAAGACTGCCTGGAAATAGGCTAGAGAACATTCAAACCCCCAATGGGTCCCAGGGAATCAGATGTGTTCCTCTAAACTACGAGCCCATGGTACTTCCTGGGTGAAAATTTAGTCCAGCAAAGAAGCAAAAAATCCTTTCTCTTGATTTCGTCTATTATTCGGGTACACTCTAGGCCAGATGCTTACCTGAGACATCGCAGGGCTAACATAGCCATTTGGGAAGTTGACTGTCACCTGTCACAGGCGTTATTGGTATCAAGAAAGTAGGCAACCATTTATTCAAGCAGACAAATGGACCTTTAACCCATTTGCTCTTTCTTTAACCAAGACTTCAGCTTCAACTCCCTACACGTGCCATATGACACAAGTTCTACCGAATCCATCAGATCGTGGGGAGCAGGTAAATCATTTCATCTTTAGAGGTTACTGGGTACCAAAGTAAGCAGGTTTACCTTGAAAGCAGTAAAGTCTGATCTATAGGTAACTAAGTCAAAGGTGTGTTCGGAGACCAGAAAAATCTGCCTCGACTTTTTAAAATGACACGCCCTGTTTATCACACACACAGACAGATGTGCCTTTCGTGCTCCACAGGGCCAGGGTAGCTCACAGAAGCCCACCTGAGGCGAGACCCTGGAGGTGGAAGGGCCCCAAACACCCAGCAGGGAAACCAGCTGAAGCCACAGGAGCTGAGGATGCGGCTGTCACCCCTGGTGGACGGAGGAGATGATTGTGGAGCAGCAAAAAGGCAGGAGAGAGAAAAGCCCTGGGCAAGAGTAGGGTCCAGAAACGGGAAGGGGGCGCTGGACAGGAAGCAAGTAGTTAGGACACGAGCAGTGTGAGGTCAAGGTCAACAAGCTCAGACCCGCGGCTAAGATCCACCCCTACCACGAAAGCCAATCCACCCTGGGGTCAGCACTGCACGTGTCATTTCTTTCGTTCAGGATTCGGGGCTGCCCCCAGTGAGCGCAGAGGCCCCATTCGGGATGAAACAAATGCTGCGATCTTCGCTACTTCCCTTTCCTCAATCTAAATACTGCTGCGCTTTCAAATGTGGCAGGGGGTGAACACTGATAAACACGCCTGAGGCCACCTGCCCTTTTTTTTTTGGCTGCATTGGGTCTTCTTTGCTGCGCGCAGGCTTTCCCTAGTTGCGGCGAGCAGGGGCTACTCTTCGTTGCAGTGCGTGGGCTTCTCATTGCGGTGGCTTCTCTTGTTGCGGAGCACGGGCTCTAGGCATGCGGGCTTCAGTACTTGCGGCGTGTGGGCTCAGTAGTTGTGGCTCGTGGGCTCTAGAGCACAGGCTCAGTGGTTGTGGCGCACAGGCTTAGTTGCTCCGTGACATGTGGGATCTTAGTTCCCCGACCAGGGCTCAAACCTGTGTCCCCTGCATTGGCAGGCGGATTCTTAAACCCTGCGCCACCAGGGAAGCCCCCGCCACCTGCTCTTTGAAAGCAGGAAAATCCTTCACCGGGTTGGAAGAGAAAAATCATTTCCCTGGTTGGTCTTTTCTGCAGTCAGATACTATGACTTAGATGCGCATCTCCCTGTTCTGGATTCCGCCAACCAGCTCGCACCCGTCTCCCCCTCTTGCCCTCCTGCTGCAACAGTCAGCACCCCTGCCGCGCCCAAGTCAAATCCCTCATATTTGCCCTGTAGCCCATCTCGCTTCCCCAAGGACCCCGCTCCTAAGGCTTTCCTTCCTCTGCATCGCCCATCAATTAGATTCACTTCTCTCCTCTCCTCCCTCCAACCCTCCGTCAGTTCATTCCATTCCTGCCCCTTTCGACGACTCCATTTTCACTACGAAACTCCTCCGTGGCCGCGTTCAACCTCTAGACACCAAATCCAGTGCCACCTTTCTCTTGTCTTAGCTTCTCGGCGGCCTCTCACAGAGCTGGCCGGCACCTCCCACGCCCCCTCCCCTCTCGGCTTCTGGGAAACCACCCAGACCTGTTCTCCAGCTCGGTCTCCTCAGCTCTCCCTAATCTCTCAGCCTCTGCGCAGAGCAGGAGACACCACTGGCCCCCTCACTCTTGTCTCTGCACTTTCTCCTGTTGGGCTGGGTGGAAGGGTCCTCTCCTGGTTTATGGCTTTGCACACCAAGTCCTTGTTGATGACACACAAGCTTACTTCTCTGAGCTCCTGACGCCAGTATCCATCTGTCTGCCTGGACTCTCCATGGGGATGTTTGATGGGCATCTCGCATTAAACGTGTCCAAAAGAGATATTTTTTCCCCCTCCTTAAACCTGTTTCTTCTCCGGCCTCACCCTCCCCATATACTGCACTGCTGATCACCCGGCTACTGGTGTCGAAAACCTTCAAATTCCTTGGTTCTAACTCTAAGGGAAATCTCAAAGCTGTCCACTTCTCTCCACCTGCATGGCCAGGTCCCGTCCTGTCTCACCGGGACAACTGCCATAGTCCCCAGCTGGCCCCCGGCCACCCTCAGGATGCTGTCATCGAGAAAGACCTAGGAATCCACTTGTCACTTCTCCCACCAGGCCCGGATGGCCCCACCCCCTCCCCCTCTGCGATCTCAGGGCTCCAGCCTCAGCCACCCCCCATCCCCCAGGCGCTCGGGCCTGGAACACACCGAACTCTCTCCACCCCAGCCCCTTCGCAACCACCATTCTCTTAGCAGGTATTTTTCTCCCTCCCTCCCTAGAATATAAACTGCAAGAGGCAGAAAGTGTCTCTGACTTGTTCACCACGTGCCCCCCGACCCCGTGCTAGCAGGACACCCACAGACACGTGCCCCCCAAAAAGGTGTGACTGCTAAGCTTGTTCCCACTTTGTATCTACAACTTGCTGGTTTTCATAAGAAGAAAATGTCTAATTCTCTAAATCTAAATGCAAATTTAGAGCCAGGGAAGATATTTCAGATCCAAGAGAGCTTTAAAACCAAAAAAAAAAAAAGGGGGGGGGGGGCGTGGTCATGCAGCAATATTTCTTAAGACGAAATCTTTCATTTCAAGAGTTGAAAGGTCCGTCTGTCCCTGCCCCCAACCTGCAAGGCAGCTAAGCTAGCGTTTCCTACAGTGTGCATGTGCCACACAACGTTCTCTCCACAGATGCCCTCCTAAAGTGAAGGGGGGTGGGCAGCGAGGGGCAGAAAGTGGGTGCTCATGGTCAAACAAGTTAGTGAAACAATAACCCGAGGATGCTTCCCTCCGGGGAGGCCATGTCTCCGCATGTCAATATGCCTTGAGAGGTGTTGCAGGTTTTGTTTTTTTTTTAACATCTTTATTGGAGTATAATTGCTTTACAATGGTGTGTTAGTTTCTGCTTTATAACAAAGTGAATCAGTTATACATATACATATGTTCCCATATCTCTTCCCTCTTGCATCTCCCTCCTTCCCACCCTCCCTATCCCACCCCTCTAGGTGGTCACAAACCACCGAGCTGATCTCCCTGTGCTAAGCTGATCTCCCTGTGCTATGCGGCTGCTTCCCACTAGCTATCTATTTTACGTTTGGTAGTGTATATATGTCCATGCCACTCTCTCACTTTGTCACAGCTTACCCTTCCCCCTCCCCATATCCTCAAGTCCATTCTCTAGTAGGTCTGTGTCTTTATTCCCGTCTAACTGCTAGGTTCTTCATGACCTTTTTTTTTTTTTTCTTAGATTCCATATATATGTGTTAGCATACGGTATTTGTTTTTCTCTTTCTGACTTACTTCACTCTGTATGACAGACTCTAGGTCCATCCACCTCACTACAAATAACTCAATTTCGTTTCTTTTTATGGCTGAGTAATATTCCATTGTTGCAGTTTTAACATTTCTTTCCACTGGCAATTCCAGAGCAGATGTGACCTGTGGTTATGGGTTTGTGTTCCCCAAAACGATTCCTTTGAAGTCCTAACCCCGGTACCTGTGAATGTGACCTTATTTGGAAATAGGGTCTTTGCAGATGTGACCAAGTTAAGATGAGGTCGTACTGGAGAGGGTGGGCCCTAATATACATAATGGCGCCCTAAGACGTGTGGCGCATGAGGACAGATGCACAGCAAGAAGGCCATGGAAGCAGAGATTGGAGGAATAGGGCCGCAAGCCAGGAGCGCCAAGGAGGGACGGCCACCACCCGACCCTGGGAGGAGGCAAGGAAACACTCATATCTCAGAGTCTCAGCTGGCCCTGCGGCACCTTGAATACGGACTTCTACCTCTGGAACTGGGAGAGAATAAATTTCTGTTGTCGTCAGCTGCCCAGCCTGCGGTGCTTCGTTACAGTAGCTACAGGAAACTTATACACCTGCAACCCTCAGAGCGAAGATGCCCAGGTCTTCCGGAACCTCGTCTTCCCTCGCGGTGCCCACACACTTGCCCCGCCCCCTGACTGGGTGTGAGCCCCAAGGCCCCGCGTCCACCCAGTGAAGAGTCTCTCCTCGGAGCGCCCTCTTCAGCTGTTTCCCAACATCCTCGCCTGACCCTCAACGACACTTTCTTCTCCACACGGGATGCTCCAAACATGCAATCATATCTGAGAGACAGTTACATGTCACATGTTTTAATCTCGCCTCATCTTCTCTTCCTTTTCCTCATTTCTTGCACCAAAAGTATTTAACTGACTGTATTATATGTCTCTTTACAATTCACTTTAAATATATCATTTATTACGTAGCTATTTATTGAGCACCAGCTGTGTACCAGGGACCTAAATCCTTTCTGGAACAAGGTAGAATATATACATATATACATTTTTAAAATATTAACAGGACCGTAGTCATCGAAATAAACCCTTCACTCACCCCTCCTCGTGGCCTCTGGCACTGTAGCACGGCTTTCCAACCTTTGTGTTCTCCGAATCCTGCCCTTCTTTCCAGCTCCTTCCCCTGGCAGTGCTCCCCTCTACTCAGCTACCACAGACCACCCAGGCGCTGCCCCCTGGTGTTTCCTCCTCTCTCCTCCCCCCACTGCTCCATCACCACTTTACTAAAACCCACCATGCTATTTCCTGCCTCAGTGCCTTTGCACAGCCTAGATCCTCTACTTAGAATGGCCTTCCCCCTGCTCCTCCCTGGTCCGTCTTGACCTCCTCCAAAAGGCCTTTCCCAGCGCTTGGCACTCAACCCAACCCCTCCCATCCATGTGCCCTCCACAGGGGTAACATTTAAAATGTTTAACACGTGGTCCGGCACAGACAGCGCTACTCAGAATGGATGCGGGCCAGAGCAGCAGGGGCACCCAGGGAGCTCAGGGTGGCACCTTCTTATTAGCAGTTATGAAATGGTTTCGATGGGTCCACAGCCTACGAGCCCAGGTGGCTGGCAGCCCCGCCGGATATATATTCCGGGGCCGTGAGGGACACACCCTGAGAATCAGTGTGTGTTTGCACGTCTGCCCCGCTCAGGACAGGAATGGGTTTTACCCAACTTTGGAGGCTTGGCACCTGACATCGTACCTGGCACAAAGGAGGCGCTCAATTAATATTTGTTGAACTGAACCAAACTCTTTGAGGCAAAGACAAAATGGAAAGGCTGGGGATTTTCCCAGACTGTCACATCGATGCCGTGAGCCAGAGAACACCTGTTCCCGGACAGTCTGTTTGCTCAGACGGTGAGTCTGCCAGATTTCACAGCTTCAGCGACCTCGCGAAGCTCTGGCCCGAACGTAAACCGAGAGGGAATAGAAAGAGGAGGAGGAAGAACAAGAGAAAATGATCTGCTCCTTCTGCGGCTGTGCTTTTGGCAAGTGCCCTCTAGTCAGTTCCAAGAAACAAAGGGAAATCTTCGTTGTGTCAGAAAAACCGACACAAATCTCCAGTAATTCTGCTTTCCTGGCAACACTTTACGTGCTCCTGGAAAACTGGAACCTGATTCTTGAAAAATTTCAATGCAGAGGCTTTTCTTGTGTTATACAAGCGGCCACAAAGCTTTCCACAGGCTGAAGGAAATGGATGCTATTCTGGATGGGACATAAAATCCGGGGGCGAGGGGACAGTGTCTGTGACCACTTCCAACACGTTCATGACCGGCAGCTCTGGGCTTGCTCAGCCCCCCTGGAGGCCTGAGGACATGTGCACAGGTAGAAAGGGTACCACCCCAAAGAGAGCCCTCCAACGCGAAGCAGAGGCCCCTATTATAGCCTGAGTTGTGTCCCCCCAAAATTCGTAAGTTGAAGTCCTATCCCCCCCCAGCACCTCAGTATGTGGCTGTATTTGGAGAAGGGCCTTGAAAGATGTGATTAAGTTAAAATAAGGCCATTGGACCCTAATCCAGTGTGACTGGTATCCCTATAAGAAGAGCAGGGATGCGTGCACAGAGGAAAGGCCACATGAGGGCACAGCGAGAAGGAAGCCGTCTGCAAGCCACAGGGAGAGGCCTCGGGAGACACCAGACCTGCCAGCATCTTGACCTTGGACTTCCTCTCCAGGACTGTGAGAGAATACATTTCCCTTGTTTCAGCCCCAGGTCTCTGGTATTTTGTCATGGTGGCCCAAGCAGACGAATACAGCCCCTTAGAAGGCAGATTTACCGATTTTAAGGTCCCCAACTCACAAATTAGCCACTGCAGACGTGTGGGCACCATAGCTCATGCACATAAAGACACAGCAACAACCCCAGTGGTCCTGGGGCCGTGTCTGGTGACTGCAGCTGCTGCCCAGACTGGGGCTTAGTGACTCAGGCTCCAACCCTGGCTCTTCAGCTGATTTGCTGTTTTACCTGGGCCTCAGTTTGCCCCTAAGATGGGCATAATAGTAGCATCTGTTTCTTAGCATTTTTGTGAGGTTTGGATCCAATCGTATCTCTAAAGCACTAAGTGTTAAGTGCCCAGCGTAATGGAACGTCAATCAATTCCACTCGTTATATCCTTTTTTCAATCCCTCCTCGACACACATGATCCCACTCTGGTCACCTTGGACGTAAGGACTGGGAGGAAGCTCCCTTGAGAGGAAAAAAGGGAAAAAGGAGGGTCCACTTGAACCAGAGTGGACACAAGGGGACCAGAGCAGTCATCAGATCCTAAGGTTCCTAAGACTCTTCTAACTTCCCCAGATCTGTGACCACCACCCTATCCACCCCACCACCTACTAGACGATTCTTAACCTGAGCCAGACTCAGTCTCTTGGAGTCAGTAAAGAGGTAGGGCGTTCAGTGGGGTTCTCCTCCCAAGCCTTTCTAGACACAGAAATGTCTAGGGATGGGACAGGGGAGGCGATCTGAGACGGAAAGGATGGCAGGATAACCTGGGGAGACCGGGGCCGGAGGGGAGGCGAAAGGAGAGCCCAGGGACCAAGCAGCGATGCTGGATGCAGAACCTGCCAGAGGCTGGGGGAGACTTTAATGTGCAACTTCCCAGCCCAGGAACTCACCTCACTGAGCCTAGAAGAATTCAGCCTACAGAGCCTACAGAAGAGTGGCCTAGGAATCCACAAGAGGAATATGTGTGTGTGTGTGTGTGTGTGTGTGTGTGTGTGTGTGTGTATGCACACACGCATGTGCCGTTCTCTACACTAGCCTTAGCCATTGGAATTGTTCGATTTATCAGAAATATTTTTCATCCTTCCATGGGCCAGGATGACATCTAGCATATTCTAGTTTAAGGAGAGGAGGGGATTTTAGTAAGCCCTGGCCTCTACGCTCAGACCCGAGAACCTGAGCGAGTCTATCAATCCAGATGGCCTTCCTGGCAAAGGAGAGCCCGGCTTCATGGATTCTGCGGCACTCAGAGCTCCCACGGAGGCGCCAATTACCCTTCTACTCTTCGAGCATCACTCATCATCCTTCGCTTGTGAATTCACTCCACGAACATCTACTGGGCATCACTCTGCACAGAGAAACTAGATCACTGCCTACCCCAGGCTTTCAAGCAGTAGTAGCACCTCTATAGCAAAGAACTTTATGTAGTGCCCACCAGCCCAGAAACAAGGATTCTCGGGTGAGGGTTCCCCAGGCAGGTCAGTGGCCCATGAACGAGGTGTCAGGATATCTTTCTTTACTTTTTCCCCCCAAAGAGATCAGGCCTAGGACAGAAATGAGAAAACCCAAGCCACTCCTGGTTAAGAAACACATGCTGAGCATGAAACAAATCAGCAAAGGCAGGGACTCTCTTCCAGTCCCAGAGGAAAAAGGGTGGAGACTCCAGTGCAGGGGAATCCAGTCCCGGATGTGATCGAGGTGTCACGCTGGCAAAAGAGCCCCAAGCAGGCACAGCTGGATGCCCACAGGGCTGTTTCCGGTGTGACAGGGAAGGAGGGGGACCCCTCTCCCACACCCCTGGCTGGGTGTCCCTCCTGGGAAGGACATCAGCCAAGGTCATGGAATGAGACCGTAGGCAATGCCGACCTCCACAACAGGGGGTGGCTACGACCAAACCTGGTCTTGCTAGAAGTGTCCCCTCCCTGTCTCTGGAGTGGAAGGTTGCCTTTAGTGCCCCCGATTCTGCTGTGACCAAATGGCCCGGCCTGGCTCAGCCTCTGGGGTCTGGAGTCCAGTGAGGGGTGCCCTCAGATAGGAAAACCTCTTCCTAGCGCTGAGAAGTGGCTGGGTCCGCTCCAGCTCAGAGGGGAAGGCTCTATGGTCAGAGTAGAAGCTTCGTCCACTCTCTACTCATGGAGCAATGACACACCGTGACTACCCTGGGCCTGGGGACCCGCTACACTGAAACCTTGTGGGCATGTCAATCTGGGTGTTATCAAGAAAGGCCCCACATACGAGTAAACAAAACCACAGGTCTGCACTTGACCTGGATGGATTTCACCCACACGGGTCAGGCTAGTCCAGGGGTAGCCAGACCCAGACCTCCAAAGAGGGCCCGGAAATCCCAGCTCTTCTCTGGGAGGAGAGCGTGACCTGAATGCAGCGAGAGCCGTCCCGCCAACCAGAGAATTTGCCAAGCCTGCTGCGTAAAGGTGTCGTAAAATCCACTTTAAATCTATGTTTAAATACCTGTAACATTGGCCTTTTAAAATCTGCTGCTCTGGCAGGGATACAAGCTCTTTCAAAGATCAATACCTGAGGCCGCTGCTGCCCCGGTTCTCCAGAAGGACCTCAGGTTGCAAAGAGACCAAAGGAAAGTCCCGGAGCCGGAGCTTAGACCCCTGCCTCGGGCCAGGTGGGAGGAGAGGAGAGTGAGAGACCCAGCCTCTCCCCACTTTCATTCCATCGCCCCTCAAAGGGGCCAGCCCGGAGCCATGAGGATGCAGAGGAGGAAGCTAGGTCCGGGGAAGAGGTGAACAGAAAGGAGAAGGGCGTGAGCCTGGGATGTCGGCTTTGGGGCCCGTAACAAAGAGTCCTCAGGTGGGGCTCCCTGTGGAACCCCCAAAATGGGACAGGATTAGCCCTCAAGGTCCCCATAGAAGGACACACTTCCGCCTGTGTCCACTCTCCGGAGATATTCCAGGCCTCAGGCCACCCCAGGCTTCTCTCCAGAACCATCCTTCTGTTCACACCCCTTCCTCGGCACCTGCCAGGTGTTCCTCAGCGACCTTCTCCCCCTCCGTCCGCAGACTCTGAGCTGCTCCCTCAGGGGAGACCAAGACACACCCATCTCTGCAACCCCAGGGCCAAAGACGGGACTGGATTTAAAAGGTACTCGGTAAACACTGGCTATATCCACCCACCCTTCCTCGAGTGCCTACGTCTGGTTTTCTAGAACATCGTTTTCGATGTCTATTTTAACAGAGCACTTTTTTTATTTTCTAAAATAAAAAGAGCTGGAAAAGAAATTACTCCCAAACGCCTTTCAGATAATCACACAGAGCTTAAGCAAACAGGTCAGATCATGGTCCCCTTTCCCACCTGGTGGCAGCGTGTTCTAATTGCAGGTTCAGCTATCTAAGTGGTTAAAAATAAATAATTGAAACCATAAATTTAAATATTCAAAAGCACCACAGTAACATCAAAAGAGGTCATCAAACCACGCTTGTCTGTGATGGGCCGTTTTCCCGGCTGGCTCCAGGTGAGGGACGATTCAAAAGATGTGTGATTCAAAGCCCCCTGAGCTGTCGCTCCCGGGGAAGCCTCTGGGCTCCAGGGATCAGCTCTGTGTCCTCGGGTGTTAATAGTCACCTTCTGCCCTTCCTGAGCATGGGGGTGGGGGGGGGGGGTCACAGGATTCACAGGGGATCATCCAGAAACTTTGGGTGAGAACTAAAACAGCCCCCTTGGTGCAGTGAGCAGCGGGGCATGACCTCACTTGGAGGGCTTCCCAGGAAGGCACCTGGGACCAGAAGTTGTTCTCCACTGGGGTTGCTTAGCCCCCGGATCCTTCTAGTTGGGGCTCACAGTGGAGAGAGAAGAACACGGCCTCTGAGGGCCTGAGTGCCAGGCAGGTAAACCCCTGCATGAGAGAGACCGAGCAAAGGGCCTGGGGCATCCCACGGTGAAGTGGCCGCAGCCCCCAGATGAGGACAGAGCCATCCAGGCGAAGGAGCCCGGGACACACGGCCGCTGCACGGTGCTCTCTCTACATGGGGGTCGCCACCTCCCATGGCATCCGAAACAGAAAGGGCACGATGGCTGCTCTCTGCGTAAGCAAAGATTAACAAATCACGGTCCCTAAAATGTGAGCTGTGCCCGAGCGGCCAGAGTCCCTTCTCGTGTGTTCTCTCATCGGTGGCCCTTCACTCGAGAGGAAGGAGGGGCTCAGGGGCGCTAAGTTCCCCTGGAGCCACTGAGAGGCAGGGCTGAACCAACCCAGGGCTTTGAGGGGCCGCACACAGACGTTTAACACTGTCGTAAAGGGAAATCCCTGGTTCGCAATGTAGGGCTTTGCTTAAAATAATACCAGTTACCAGTTAGTACTTACTATACGCTAGTCACCTGTTCTCATTTAGTCTCATAATAACCCAACGAGCCCATCCTACAGACGACAACACAGGCCAGAGAGGCTGCCTTTGCCGGGCTCACAGGAGTAGGAAGTGGTGGCCGTACGTCAAGTTTAGGTCAGCCTGACCCCGAAGGCCACGGTGCTGGCTGCTCTGCCCGGCAGCCTCGAGGTGGCGTGGACCCCCTGCAAGCCCCTCCCCTCAGTACAGACCACCTGCACCAGGGCTGGGCCAGTTTCTGGGGTGCCATCCCAGAGACCTGGAAGAAACGGGGCTGACCCGGCCTCCTGCCACCTCAGGCCCAGCCCAGCCCCTCCTCCAGGGGACAGGAATTGTCACTTGGCCTCACTAGTTGCTTCTGACAAACCACACAGTAGTGAAAAGAAAAACAAGGAATTAGAAGATGAATATGTACATAATGTGCTCTGGCAGGAATAAGACCCCAGATCGTCCATCAATGTTGCCAACCATCCTCAAACTCAGAAAAACCCAGGCGAGGCTCTTTGTTGTAGGAACCAAGAGATGCGGGGCAGCCGGCCTCTCTTCCCATCCTTCCTCCTGGGTGGGGGATGGGAGTTCTCCCGAGGGGTGGGGGGGAGCCGTGCATGAGCCAGCAGGAAGCCTCCGGTCCCCACTCCCCAGCTCTTGGTGTTAACCTTGGGGTGAGAACAGCAGGAAAAGAAGTGGGTTGCTCGGAAAGCCCCTGCCTGTGGGGCCCATGTGCCAGCACTGACTCACTCAGAGGTGGTGAGGATGGACGGTCTGTGATGAGCTGGGCAAGCCCAGGGACACCCCCGCTGGGATTCACTGCAGCAAAGGCTGTGGGAGCACACAGCCAGCAGGGAAGGGGTCCCCAAGGCGGGTAAGGACAGAGGGACGGGGGGACAGCAGCAAGATCAAAACCTGAAGCCAGGCCAGGGTGAGGGGACTGCCGGCATGCTGCGTTGCGAAGAGCCGTCTCTCGTCAGGAAAACTCGGTGCTCCTGGAAGCAGCATTCATTGGCTCATTTATTCGTTCATTCCACAAATGTGCATGGAGCACCAAGCACTCGCCAGGCCTTGCTGGAGGTGCTGGGGACACAGCAAAACAGATAGACATCCCCGTCCACAGGGTTGAGAGGGATCCTTGCAGACGCATGGAGGAAGAGCACTCCAGGCAAGAACAGTCAGTGCAAAGGCCCTGGGGTGAGAACTGGTGAAGAGGCCCATGTACCCAGAGCAGAGTGAGCACGGGGAGAGTTGAGGGTGAGCTCAGAGGGACATGCGTGGGCAGGTCCTATCAGGGCTTGTTGGTCATACCAAGGACTCTGGCTTCTATTCAGAATGACAAGGGGGCCACGAAAGGGCTTCGAGCGAAGAAGTGACATGACCTCATAGATGTTCCAACAAGACCTCTCGGGCAGCTGTGTTGAGAATGTACGACAGGCAAGCAGGGGTGAGGCAGGGGAAGGTACTACAGGAAAGCAGAGAGGAGGCTATCGCCGTGCATTCTTGTATCTACCACGAGGTGGAGGGAAACTGCATACAACTCATCCTTCAAGGTTGGCTGTAGAGGGGGAAATGGAAACAGAGTCAGAGCTGGAGGCGGAGATGAGTGGACAGGGATCTTTTTACAATGGGAGCATACGTGGATGCTGATGGGAAAGAAGGAAAGGGAAAGAAAGGCCGTAGAGGAAGCTGCCAGGGCTGGAGAGAGAGAGGAAGATGGCAGCAGCAACGGCTTGGAATAGACAGGGGCACAGGGGCAAGTTCACAAGTGAAAAGTGTCCTCAGCAAAGAGCATGAAGAGCCCATCCTTCCCACGGGCCCAGCAACGTCCATCCCCCCCGCGAAGCCACGTTCCACTCTGTGCCCTCTGAGCAGCCAGGGGACGAGGTGAGGACGTGGAACATTCTGTCCTGATGGCCCAGGCTTCCCGGTGAGAAAGGACGCAAGTAAGCGTTGGGGAGGCGAGAGCGGAGGCCTGGGGAGACGAGGGGCGGGAAGACGGTTGGGAATGGACCAGGAACACGTGCGAGGGTGTCGGGCCAGGTGAAGACTGCACTCAAGAATGGGGGTCATAATGGACTTGAGGACACGGGGAGGGGGAAGGGTAAGCTGGGACAAAGTGAGAGAGTGTCATGGACATATATACACTACCAAATGTAAAATAGATGGCTAGTGGGAAGCAGCCGCATAGCACAGGGAGATCAGCTCGGTGCTTTGTGACCACCTAGAGGGCTGGGATAGGGAGGGCGGGTGGGAGGGAGATGCAAGAGGGAAGAGATATGGGAACATATGTATATGTATAACTGATTCGCTTTGTTATAAAGCAGAAACTAACACACAATTGTAAAGCAATTATACTCCAACAAAGATGTTAAAAAAAAAAAAAAGAAGAATGGGGGTCATGACTTCAGGCCCAGCCGGTCCGCGTGGCGCCGTAGTCCTCTCCGGGGCAGCGAGGCGGGTGCAGGCCCGGAGCAGGAGGGAATTAGGTCCAAGGGTGGCTGGTGTGTCTGATGCCATGCAAGAGGGCAAGGGACCAGGTGGAGGACGCAGGGGAGCGACGGTCACGACTGATGGCGGAATCTGACCTGAGTCAGAAGGACCGTGAGACTATGAAGGTTGATGAGGACCACCAGCTTCTCGTGGCTTCCAGTGGCTGAGGAAGGGCGGGATTCCGGGCACTAGGAGGAGAGAGCACAGAAGACAGGGGTGGTCCCGAAAGGGGTTTCTGGACCTGACAGCATGAACGGTATAAAAGTATTGACACCAGATCTATGGCAAGGGGAGTGAGTAGGTGAGAACGTGGAGGAGGAGACGGGGGGAGGGGAGGAAGTCAAGGTCCTGAGAATCTGAAACAGAGAGGCTCGGGCTGGAGAATGAGCCAGCAGGTCAGGCAATGCGACCTCCAGGGAAGGAAGGAGAGTGACCCCAGCCCGTCGATGACCTCAACAAGGCAGGGGAGAGAGGAGCCATCTGAAGACAAGGATTCAGGGAGGAGGGGGCACCGTGAACCAGAAGAGGCACGGAGGTCCAAGGGAGCATCTATTCGCCTGGCCCAATAAGACGCAGGAGAGAGGGAGAAAGCAGCCCACCTGAAAGGCCAATGGGAGCAGAGTCCTGGGGCGGCGGGGGGGAGCCAGAGCCCCTCGAAGGCAGAAGGGGGAGCTGGCACTCAGGGACATATAGGGAGTTTGCTGATAAGTGTCAGCGAGGTCCAGTGGGCACAGCAGAAAGTTCCAGGAGTTGGGAGAGGGGAAGACGGGGTCAGAAAGGGGGTGCGCACCCATATGGGAATCAGAGTCCAGGGGTGGGGGGTGATTTGGGAGACCAGGTGAGCTCAGAGGGGCCACCTATTAGAATGAATATGGACCCAAGGGGAGCAGCTTCTGCTTTGGAAATGTTCTGAGTCTTTCCCAGCAAACAGCAATGCCTCCTCAGAAAGGACATTCTATCCAATAGCAGAGAGCAACTGAGTCCCCAAAATCATCACCAACAACCTCAAACCCCCAGGCTGGGCACCTGAAGTGAGCCCTGAGGATCCCCTGCACGTGGCTTTGAGGGGCCAGAGGCGGAAGGACCAAACCCCAGCCCCACCCATCAGCCCTACGCAGACACAGGATTTAGTGGAAGGACGGGTTCAGAAGTGTCACCTGGGACAGAAACTGCAATGACAGCAGGTAATCTCCGTTCTCCCAGGGGCTGCAACGATCACCGAGTCGCTGACGAGCCCAGATCCACCACCGCTGCTGACTGCACCAGGCCATCTCCCTGCCAGCGCCCAGGATTCTGAACAAACTCCGAACTCGCCTGCCCTAGTTCTCAGATTTGCTCATGAGCATCAGGAGAGAGCTTTCAGACCCAAGGTGCAGCATCCATCCCCTGTCAGCTCTCCTGGCGACACGCTCAATGCTATCGTCCCGGCATCTTTGGGCACCTCGCCCCAGCGCCTCACCAACCAAGACCAAAATGTAAAGAGCCCACTTGGAGGTGGAGTCCTGGGCACATGGACTCCAAAGCACCCCCGGAAATGGGCAGCACAGCCATTACGGTCTTGTGTTGAGGACAAACTCTGCCGAGGTTGTGCTTCCAAAACCGTGCGGCCAGTTCTCAGCCCCTTTTGTGCCCAGCTCCCAGAAACATGCCACAGTCTGTGTTTCTCTTTCTCCTTAAAGGACCCCCCTCTTCTTTGCCTGTCTCACCACCACCCCACCCCAATCCCCCCCCCCACATACACACATACACAGGGCTAGAGATTCACGGAGGCAAGGGCTTCCTGGGGGCTCTTTCCAAACCTCCGTCACACTCTCTCCTCCACCTGCCCCACCGCTACCACTCCCCCTCAAATCCACTTCTCCACTCAGAGTTCCTCACATACAGAAATGTGGCCAAGCATTGAACTTGTCTGCCTGAGCGTAAGGAATCAGGGTGACATGCCTGCAACCACAGCTCCCAGTAGCCTGCATTTGCCAAGACAGACCCTTCTTTGCAGCCTGAGGTCTGTCCGGCACCTGCTGCATTCCACGTGCTCCCCCGGGACGGTGTCTGGTGCAGCCCAGGCCCGTGTGAGGATACATGTCTAAACCACAGCAGGATCCAGAGAAGCAAAGAGCAGCCCATCACGCCCCCAGGCTCAGGTTCGCACTTGTTGCCCTGAGCATCTCACTGCTCATGGAGGCCTCCCGCCCTGTCCCCCAGCGAGGCGAGATGCAGGCCGTGGTCCTACCCCCAGCCCTCCACCTCGGAGGACAGGGCATTGGTCCGGAACAGCAGCCCCAGCCCCTCGCAGCAGCCTGAGTCCCACACAGCCCACCACCCCGTCACTTCTCTGTCCTCACGTCCGTCAACGTTCCCCTCTCCCGTTCACCCAGGTCCAGCTCCCAATCTCCTGGCCGTCCTTCAGAGGGGCCAGGCACAATCCCACCAGCAGGACACTGTACTTGCTGTTCCCTCTCAAGGGGACGTCCTTCCCCAGATGTGCACGTGGCTCACTCCATCCTCCCCCAGGCTTTACCCAAACATTGCTGGGGGTGGCCTTCCTGATGGCCCGACTCCCTACTTAATATTCCGCCCCCCTGTGCTCTCTATCCCCTGCCCCTTCCTTACTTTCTCTCAGGGCACAGGTCCCCCTCTGAGACATCATGAAGTTCACCTACTCCTCCTGTTGACTGCCCCAACCCCCTGCTCCCACTAGAATGTAAACTCCATGAAGGCAGGGACCCCTAACTGTTTTAACTGCTGTATCCCCAGCAACTGGGATGGTGTCTGGCATACACCAAGTGCTTAATAAGTGTTCATGGGATGAGTAAACACTTTGAAAAGCATCTCATCTTATCAGCTGTTAGTTGTTTCTTTGAAAAGAGGAGACACAAAATAAGGATGGAATGGATCAGAGCGTGTAGCGTCATTCATCACATTTCCTCCAAATCGAGGATCCAAGTGAAGGTGGGAAGGAGGGTGGGCCGTCCACACTGGCCATCAGCTCTGCCTGCTCACCAGGTCTTCCTCACCAATATTTCCAGCTTCAGAGACGGACCAGGCAGTCTCCCTCTGTATCGTTCGTATTGACCCCACTGATCTCCAGCTTGGGCCAAAACCCCAGAACCAACATGCAGGGAGTGTGTGATCCCCACACACTGAAACGCGCTGAGCTCGTGGTGCAGAGGACAGCTGACATTTGGTGACAAGTTAACCAATTGACGTTCAGCAACGTTTCCCTCCAGCAACATTTCCCTCCTGTACAATATCGGGGAGATACTCGTGAAAACGAAGACATGCTTTCCCAAGTCGGCCTGGGACTAGGGAGATTTGGCCTGTCTGTAACTTTAATTTTAAACTAATTCCTAAAGCTAGAGGAGATTTGCAACACAGGTTGATGAATCGTCTTAAAGTCTCAAAAGTCCTATGAACAGTTTCAAGTGCATCTGGGGAAAGCCTCATCGCAAAGCTCAGCTTCCAGGGGTTGCCCCCACCTAGGAAGACACAGAGACGGTTCAGGCGCCGCGTCTCCACACAGCCGCAGAGCCATCTGCACAGATGCAAGCTACTAGCCCAGTGACAAATGAAAGGAAGGCAAGGGTTTGGTAAGGGAACGCTCAAGACTCTTCCGAGGAATGCTGGATTTCTTGCAGAGTTCAACGGGATGACAACTCATGGGTGACATGGAAAGAGCCTCTCCAGGCAAAGGCTGCCAGGAGCAGTGCCCACCACACCCCCAGGTGCCTGGCCCTTCCAAAGCAATCAGTAGACTCTCCCTTCTCTCAAGGAGATCCATTCCTGCAACTTTTAACTTACTGATTCCATCAAATATTAAACTTTTAAGTGTATTTTTTCAAACAACCCCCGCTGTGACCATCTAGTTAGTGTTTGTCTCACTCTAGCAATTACCTGGACTTTCCAATTGCAGTGGTTTATTTTACCTTGGAGTGACTCTTTCATCCCTTTTTCCACACTCAAAAATTTCTCCTTGTCATAATAATTAATAGGTTCTGTTCCTACAGCGATTATATTCAGATTATCTTAATAAAGCACAGCTCTGAGTGCCATCCAGCGAAAGCCTTATCCCCACTAGGCCAGAAAGACTCCACTTTCCCTGCACCAAAAAAAAAAAAGAAAGAAAGAAAGAAAAATTCTCTGCATCCCAGTCCCCCAAATAGGCTGTACAATTATGACCAGCAGCCTTCCCTACTCTCAGGATGACTTAGCTTGGAATTCACTAACTGACTAAGTGGAATTAATTGGAGGGAAAGGGTGAGTGAAGCCCTAAAATCTCTCCTTTGTCAATGTAAACCAGAAAGTCACCTGGTGATAGAAACTGCAGGGTTTTTACAGAATCTACCCAGGACACAAGAGCTGTGTTCCTGGGGAGGCACTGAACTTGGGTGGACACCATTCGAACACATCTCTTGCATGGCTGACACCTCATAGCTTTCCCCACTCAGCCAGTAGAGAATTTGTACTTATCAGCTTCACTATCTAATCCTCATCACCTCTGAGAAATGAGACAGCAACAAGAAACCCAGAAAACAGGAGAAAATAATGCTGCAAAGAGCTTCGAGACAACCTCTCTGGGGACACAGGCCAGTTAGATGACAACTTCCAGGACCATCCGAGCCTCAGGACTCCTGGCAAGTGAAGAGAGCAGAGGGAGGCTGCTGGAGGGGAGGGGAAAGGGAGTGAGGAAGAGAGAACGAGAAGGTAGATGAAAGAGAGGGGGGAGGGACAGACAAAGAGGACACACAAACCTACTGGAGGAAGCCCGAGACGCCCCACCCCAGGCCTCGGTGCTCGTCCCTCCATCCGGAATCCCTGTGCTCCGTCTGCACCTGACTTCAGACTGTGCCCAAAGTTAATCTTCTCCGTGGAGCACCGACTTCTCACCAAAGGGAGAAAATGCATTCTCACAAATGTCTAGTCAGTAGCAATCAACCCTAAAATTTCAGTGGCTTAAAACAAAAAAGTTTGTTTCTTGGTCACACCACAGGTCCAATGCACATTGTGGAGGAAGGGACCCTGCCTTTTGTGGTCATCCTCAGGGATCCAGGCTGATTGATGGATCCAGGGACGGGCACGTAGCAAAGCCTCTGCCCAGAAGAGACCCACGTCACTCTGCTCATGCTGCATTGGCCAAAGCTGGTCGAATAGCCCCCCATAACCTCACAGAGGAGAGGGGAGTGCCGTCCCTCCATGTGCCCCCAGGATGAAATGCAGACACATGACCATCAGCACGAGGTCACCTCCCAGGTCACCCTAGGCCAATAGCCCCATGACAGCCATTGTACATTCACTTTCAGAGTTCATCCCTTTAACAAGCCTGAAAGAAAAGCATGACTATGTGCATTTTTTACAGATGAAGAAACCAAGGCTCAAAGCAATTAAACATCTTCACTGAGGCGAGATGTCTAATAAGAAAAGAGCAGTCTTCAATGACTGTCCTATATGAGTCCAACACGCACAGTCCTGCCCCACCCCATGCTCTATCCTAAATGGAATATCGCCCTCTCCTCCCTCCCTCTGTGCAGGATGCTAAGGCCATGTGCCGAGAGCACTGGGAGCTCTGCCCATTCCCCAGGGCGGGAACCATGGACAGCTCCTGTGGTCCCTAGCCTTTGGGAACCATGGACAGCTCCTGTGGTCCCTAGCCTTTGGGAACTATGGGCAGCTCCTGTGGTCCCTAGCCTTTGGGAACTATGGGCAGCTCCTGTAGTCTCTAGCCGTTGGGAACCATGGACAGATCCTTCAGTCACTAGCCGTAAGCTGATGCCTCAGGCACCCGGTGATGGTGTGGGAGTTCTAAATGCCCGAGAGAGTTCTGCTGTCCTGGCCTCCTGCTGCTCCCGACGAACATGCTCAGACCCAAACAAGCCAGCCAGAAAATCTGGGGGGCTGTAAACAAAAGTCCCCGCTCAAGTTTTTATCAGTGTGGGCTTAATCACGTTGGCCACCACTTATTAAATAAAGTAAATTAGTTCTCAATTATTTGCTTGCAACCAGGCAGGAAAAATGAAATTTTCAATTTAAAAGTAATATTGCTATTATTATGCAGAAGCGATTCTGAAATTGGACTTTTTGTACACTTCTGCCAAGAGGTCAGAAGTGAGAGATTCCCCAAAGGGGTGTATTTCCCATCAAGTCACCTGGTCGGAGGAACCCCAAGCCCCTTCAGAGGACCTGGGTTCTGGGCCCCTGGAAAAGCAGTTTGGGCAGGAACAGCAGCACCTAAGCTGTTTATTTAATCTCCTCTTTCCTTTTATTCAGGTTTAAATTCCACATCATTGCCAAACGCCCTGATTAACATTGCCTTTCAGTATCGAAAAATCTAAACCAGGCACATTCAAGGCCTCTGAATTTACATTTTCTAATGGAAAAGGGGAACCAGTATCAGGTAAGCATGTGTTAACTCCAAGCCCTTATCAGTCACCCAATCCAAGAGCAGACATTGGAGGACATCTTCAAAGAGGAAACTCTTGAAATCCACTCCTGCCACTTTATTTGGGCTCCATCGGCACAGTGTGCTTGAAAAGCCAATTTCGTATCTTGAATTGGAAGAAACAGGATTCAGTAACGTCGTCGGTCACATTCTAGGTCCCCCCTTGCAGAAACCCTTTTTCCTCAAGGGCATCTACATTAAGTAAGTAATGGTTCTAATGGAATAAAAGTAATCTTTCAAATGTAGATATATTTAAAAGTTTAAAGAGTTTGAGTTTGGCCTGGGGGCCACTTAATGACTAGTCAGATGTACATCACTAGTCAGATGTACATGAAGGGGGATTTTGTGCAGGATGGAGACCAGCTGGTTTCTATTTCAGCTGGGGACAGAATGAGCAGGAAAGATGCTTCCAAGTGCAACAGAAGGAAGGCAGACAGTCAGGTGTGGCTAGTGACAGCTGGGACTTCCCGGGAGAGGTTGACCTGTGCCCCAGGAGGTGACGTGTCAGAGCGGGAGAGGGCAGGCTTTGGGGTTCTGCCACGTCTCAGCTGGGTGACCTCAGGCAAGTTATCTTTTAAATGCCCCAAACTTCCATTCTGCATCTAAAAAATGGGGATAGCATTAGCACTGGCTCCTTGGGGTTTTTTTTTTAAAGATAAGCATCTAAAACGTTTGCTTGGAGTCTGGCACATAGTTACAAACAGGATAGATTCATCTGTGCAGAGTTTGGGGGTATAGGTTCTATTTTACAAGGTCTCTTTATGTAGAAGTTATCACCAATGGAAGAGATTGATTCACTGGGTTTATAACGAGGGCTGCTTCCAAAAAACTCCAGCATCTGTATAGAAACCCCTTACACATGTGGGTTTGGGGCTTTGTTTTAAGTCAAAATGACAGGATGAGGTGGGAAGAGGAGATGCGACTGGCAGACAGGAATAGAAAAGAAAAACGCAGGAGGGAGGAGGAGGGAGTGGGAGAGAGGAGATAAGGAGGAGGCTGGGAGGAAAGACACCAGGCAGGATGCAAGGGGACACCACGCAGGGATAAGTTCCCTCTCCAGAGCAAGTGAAGAGCTTGCTTCAGAAGGTCGTCGGGGGAGGAGGGGAAAGAACTTCCTGCCTCGGGCTCATTCAGGCTCTAAATGCTGTGTCCTCAAGGTTGGAGAGCACGTCTCCTCTCTCAGCTCCACGACATCTGTGCGCTGGATGCCCATCTTCATTTGCTACTTATGCCTGTGCCTTTGCAGCCTGAGCCTTTTGGACCTGCTGAAGCCCCCAGAATTCATGCCACCCATCACACCAGAAGGCACACTGCAAACGCCAGGGTCCCCAAGAGCATTGCTCTGTCTCTCTGGTCTCCCGCCTTCCCAGCCAGTCAGGGTAAGACCCTGTGGCCAGTCTGCGGGCTTGAGCTCACAGGCCCAGCAGCTGCAGCCCCATGGTCATGGTGCTGCGCACCTGCTCTGCAGCCCTGGTGATTTTCCGTGTCTTTGTGTGTGTGTGCATGTGCACGCCCGTGTAGCACCTCCACAGAGACATCCAGGGGAAATTACTGCTGAAGGCGGATGGCAGCAGCGTGTCCTGTAGATCACTGCCCCTAACCTCCTCCACTGGCAGCCCAAACGGCCCCCCAGAGGACCCAGGTAATGCATCCACCTTCCCCAAGACCCATATATCCTGCAAATGTTCCCAGGGAGGAAAGTGAGCACCTGCACCCCAAACTGCCCTCTCCCCACGCTGCCTGCCCACTCCCAGAGATCCGTGCGCATCTCTCATTCCACTGCGTTCAGGCAACTCAGGCACTTAAGACTGGAAGAGAAACATGTACATGAGAAGCCTCACAAAGGCTCCAGCCGAGAGGCCCCCGGTGTTTGCTAAATGCACCCCACCAACCTCCCCCTCAAAGCCCTAAAGTTCTCCTACCAGCCACCGGCCAAGGATGAGAACATCTTCCCCAGAACGAACATCCAGGAAATGCTGCCAGTAAAGGCCAGCACTGCCTACTTTGCACCGACAGCATCAACATACAGGGAAGATGAACAAAGAGGGCAGGGAGGGGAGCTTCCTGACTCCCCAAGAGAGTTCAAGCCACTATTTGGGGGTGTGAGTGTTTCCTTTGATATTCCCCCTACGGAGGGCAGTATTATGGCTGACATTTATCAAGCACAAGATACGGGCCAAGCACTAGGCTTTTAAGCCCTCACATAGTGCATCATCTCTTTTTAACACCAAACAGCTCTAGGTGGACGACAGCACTATGACCGAACCACGTTCAGAGGGGGGAGTGCGCACGCGCGCGCACACACACACACACACACACGCACACTCCTAAGAGAGCCTAACCACCAAGATTGCCTCGGGGCATGTGCTGGGTGGGGAGGGGAAGAGAGTGCCTCCCGCTGAGCGCGGGGCCCCTCGGGCACCTGGAGAGCCAGGCTGCAGGGGGCCTTGGGAGTTGAATGTTCCCTAAGCAGCCACCTGCCTTGGTCCTGCCTTGGTCCTGCCAGGCTCTGCAGCTGGCTAGACCCTCCACAAGTGAGAAGAAAGCAGGGACCGCAGGCCCATGCCCCAGAGCGCACTGCAGCACACCCAAGCCAGTTAGAAAATTTAGGGGGATTTTGTTTGGTTTCTTTTTTTTTTTTTTTTTGAGCCAACTACCAACTTAAGACTCTCTGAAACACCTGCTTTCTACCTTATTACAGTGACCTCTGGTGGTCAAGAACGGGACATTGCAGGCCCAAATTAGAAGTACCTAAATCGCTTAATTTCAAGTAACTCTAAGTAACAAAGGCCTTGAGGTCCTTTAAGGGCTTCCAAGAAGAACAGAAGCAAAGAGAGTGAGAGATGGGAGCGACCGCCAGCCTCGTTTAAGATGTGAGCTGGCTGTCCCCTGACCCGAGTATAACCCAGCACAGGGCTCCTCAGATGACACTCCCTGCACCAATGCCAAAGGTGTCTGAGCTCCAGCTCAGGGTGAATCTCAGCCTCTGTTTTCCCCCCCCACCCCCACAGCTGGTGGCATCTCAGTGCCAGGCTTAGAGGGCACAGTCTCCGGGAGGTCTTTGGAAAAGCTTCAACCCTGCCAGAGGACCTGCTAGGAGGTGGTAAGGGGTGGGAAGGGGAGGTTTTCTAGAAGGCCTGTGATCTCTGCACCACCAGCCAGCCCTGCTCCAGCTGCCCTGGGCTGAACTGGGAGGCAGGGAAACAGCGGTCCCTTTCCCCACCGGAATCACAACCCCAGGCAAAAGAGGGTCTGCAGGAACAAGAGGGGGAACGGGGCTTCTGCCCACACCCCACCCATGCCAAGGTAGCCCAGGTGAGGGGTGAGGTGAGGCAAGAAGAGAAGCATTTGCTCTGAGAGTCATTTTGGAGACTGGAGCCGTGGGCTTCAGGGTGGGAGGAAGGAAGGACGAAATCCCAGGGATGTGACAAATATCCGTTTAGCCCTAAGCCAGGTAAGTGGGCATCTGAGGGGGCGGGGAGGGCGGGGGCATCTGAGGCAGGGGAAACGAGGCTGAGCAGGGTCTCCTGTGAGGTAGACAGCGATGGGCATACGAAACACAGCCCTGCCCCCAGCTGAAATCAATAAAGCTCAGTCCAAGCTAAGAATGTCATCCTATCCCTAAGACCGCCCCCCAAACCATCCTAGACAGGATGACGCTTTTAAACCCTAAAAGCTTTTCAGATAAAGGAACCAACAACTCAGAATCGTCCAATCTAGTAGCCTCTAGAAGCTTCAGGTTCACAGCATCCACATGTGATCTCAACCTCTTGGTCCATCCATGGTGTGCAGGCTTCAGCCAAATCCCCAAACACAAACGACAGATTCTCCCAAGGTCCCTGCGAGCGTCAGTCTGAACAGGCCAGGCCTCAGTGTTTAGAATATGAAACAGACTGGGTCGCTCTCCTGCTCTTCTTTGAAACTCAGAATGGATGTAGAATATCAATATTGTCTCAATTTTCCTTTATCTGCGAGGAGACATCAGCAAACCTTTCTGCCAAGGATTGTACAAGGATCATTAAAAGGAAAATATCCATGGTAATTGTGCCTTTCTGCATATTTCTTCACTCCAATATTCTATAACATAATAATGTTTCACATTTCTACAGAACTGTCTTTTCAGCATGTTTTCGCCTTATGCTTAATTTCGTAAGAGTTTCTCAGCCCCGCATAACGACACAGTTCAATGCAAAATCAGATATAAATCTAGCTTAAGAGACTCTCAACAGGAATTTCATTTAAAACTGTAAATGTTAAAAGATTCCGGCTCTGATTTATGTTATGTTGTGTGTGTGTGTTTCAAAGAGCGAGCTTCACCAGCCCTCTTAAACAATAGATGCACACGAAATCCAGGCTTTCCCAGGTCTAACCAGACCCATGGCGCAGGCAAGAGGGGCAGACAGGCCAGCCTGTGGTCAAAGCACCAGCTCCCAGCCCAGCCGGGGCCACATGTGTGAAACGAGAGGAGCATCTGACTCCATCACCTGTGCTGGCTCAGGGGCCACTTTTAAGGAGTAGTTTTTCAGCTTCCTCTCATCTCTCTGCTCCTCCAAACACTGGGGCACCACATAAGGGCCCTCCGTGTCTCAGCTCCCACTTGGCCCCGTCTTTAGAAAACACGGAGAGAGATGGAAGGAAGTCCCCAGGCAGAAAGTCCTGGGGCTGATTTCACCTGCACGCCACTGGCTGTGTTCATAATCCTGCACAATAAACCCCAGCTCCTGTTCACAAATACAGGCCCAAGCTTTCAGGACCTGTGAGCTGCAAATTCTTGATGGAATGAATGAATCTAGGGAAGGCATTCACACCCATTGTCTCAGCACACTTAAGACAATTTTAAAATGCGGATTATTTACATACTGGGCTCTAATGACTCCGGAAGCAACTATTAACAGGCCTTCCTGTAAAACCACATCCAGGCAATTTTATTGCAGCCTATCACACACATGCCGCGTTTAGACAACTTATGATACACAAATTATTTACATCGTGAAAACATCTCTGTGGCCCTGGCATTATGCTACCGACAAGAGAGAGCACAGCAGCAGTAGATTGAATTGAAATATGCTTGCGGCTTCTGAACCTTTAAACTCTATTCCAAAATGCTAAAAGTGAAAAAATTCCTAGTTAGCATTTTGGAACCCACCGTGTCTAAAATTTCACTTGAAAGGTGGAGCTATTGTGAGTTGCAACCCCTAAAAAGAGTAAGCCACCACTCTGCAACTGTAAAATCCATTTATTTTAGGAAGATTGAGGAATCCAAACCCTCTGATAGCACTTAACATATTAAAAAACATGCACTGCGAAGCTCTGAAAGTTCCTCAATTCCTCCAAAAAATATATATTTTTGCCACTTCTAATGGACTCCACCCAACTCCAGGCAGGATCTGTGGGATACACGCCCCCAGAAAAAAAGCAATTGAAATGACTTGACTATATGTCTTTCCAGGAAAGTAAATTATATATAGGTCTGTATTCACGCCCCCCACTCCCCTGTAGGTTACCCATTTTTCCTCCCACTCGCCACGGCCCACAGAGATGAAGAGAAAATTACCCAGTGGGTTTAAGCACTTGGATACCTAATTGCAACCAATCTCAGAGCCTCATCCTTCTGCCTTTTAGAACTTTGGTTTCAGACTTTAAAGCGAGTCCCATTAGCCAAGATGACACATGCCAATTAGTTTCATGTGTTTCACAGAATAAAACACCCCTTGAGATAAATCACCCCACGTACCTACACAATCTCCACAGAGCCCCACTGGTTTTTCAGTATTTCATTAAAATCAGGCTTTTACATGATGATGCAGATGTTTGGAGAGTGCCCTTCGTTTTAATTCAGAGTTCTCAGACAAAGATACCACAAAGGACCCCAGACTTCATCAAGGATGGAGCAAGTGTCTCCAATCAGAACAGCGCCCCCATTTTTGTCCCTTGTGTCACTTGAAATGCAGGGGATGCCTGAGGGTTTTGTGTCTTTACAACAGAAGCAGAGCTTCCCGTAACTATGCTGGATGACAATGACGATGATCGTGATGATGATGATGATGGAGGAAGAAGGAGAAGAAGGAGAAGGAACCACAATGCCACAATGCTCCAAGAATGTATTAAATGGTACAATTCAAACGTTATCTACTTACAAAGTACATTGCTTGGTAACCCTACTCCTAACAGATGACTATCCAAAGTGGTTTGCTATGATCCATGTGGACCTGCATATATACAAACCTTTGTTTTTCATATAAATGGGTTCGTATAATACCTGTATTGTTATAAAACTAATTTTTCAAAAGAACTGTAAATAAATGAACTCTAGTATATATATATATATATATATATATGCATGCTGAAGTATTTGGGGAAGTGTATTGATGTCTGCAACTTTCTCTGAAATGAATCAAAACATTAATATAGATGGATGGATGGATGGACGATGGATGGATGGATGGATGGATGGATGGACGGACGGCTGGGTGGACGGATAAAGCACATAGAATAAAATGTTGATTGTAGAAGCTAGTTGGTGGGCATACGGGTTTCACCACAAAATTATTTCAACTTTATTGTATATTTAAATTTTTCAAACTGAAATGTCAAAAACACTAATTTTTTAATTTAATAATATGGCATGGATCCCTTTCCATGTCAACACACACAAATCTCTTTATCCTTTTTAATGACTGCACGAGATTCCATTTTATGGGTACACCACGATTGGGTAATGAATCCCTCACTGATGGATGCTCAGGTTATTTTACAATGACAATGCCACAGTATCTATCCATGTAAATATGTCTTTGAATATTTATGACAGCTTTTCCATAGGATAAATTCCTAAACATGGAATTGCTTACTCAAAGAGAATATAATTTTTTTACTTTTGGTATATAATAACAACAGCTCACGTCTACTGCAAGTTTACTCTGTGCCCACACTGCTGCAAGTACTGTTGTAAGTACTGTCTCTTATATTCTTCACAGCAACCGAATTAAGTAGGTGCTATGTAGCCTCATTTTATAATTAAGGAAACTGAGGCACAAAGAGATAAAACTACTTGCCCCCAGTCTGACAGCCAGCAAGTGGCAGTCAGACTCCAGTGCTTTTCACCATCATGCTTACAAATTATGGTCAAAAAGATTAAATCAATACATACATTCCTACCAACAATGTTTGAGAGTGATTACTTTCCCAGGTTGTATTGTTTTCAAATTTATCTGAAACATAAAGAAAACACTGTCCATATTTCCAGATACTATGAAGACAGATGTGAAGACCACAGAGAAAGCACAGATTGGATAAGGTAGGGAATGAAAGCCTGTTAATTAGACAAGGGCACAAGGAAAAGGGCAACATTCTACCTCAACGTGGGATTCTCTCCGTGCTAATCTCACTGCCTCTCTGCAGTAGGGAGCCTCTCTGCGTTCTGCAGTACGTTGGCAGGTAAACATACCTATGAAACTCTCAAACTTCTATTTTTAAACTCTATAAATCCCCAACCACCTTCCTAGATGAATTAATGTAATCTCAAGTATTCTGCCTCGTTTTTTTTTAATCAGACAGCTGCAAGCAGAAAGGCCTATGTGAGTATGTATATCATCTCTCTTTCCATCATCTCCTCAATTAATTCAAATAAATCTTTAGACAATGCTTGATGTGTCAGTGGGATATTATTATCAACAACCTCAAAAGGTTCTTTTGTTTTACTACCTGAAACATTATAAATGGTCCCATTACAAAACTGATTAAGTCTTCCCATAGCAGGCTATAGTACCAGCCCAAATTTCCAAGGTCTCACCAAAACACAGCCTGGATACAATTAGCCTCAAAGACAAGAAAGCTACAGCCACTGAAAAGAGCCCTTTGCAGACAGCAGGGCATCAGCCTAGCTGAATCTCACAACACAGTGAAACAGTAATAATATCTAATAACACCGCTGCATCATTGTTGCTGTAGGAACAAACACAAGTTAATGGATACAGCTAGCTCAGTTAGTAGAAACATAACAAACTACCCAAAAAAAATGAGTTTGGAAGAAAAGCTAAAGGAGAAACAGAAACAGAACAACTTCACATGAAAAGCCAATCATCTCAGACATTAGCAGAGAGGAAAAAGCACAGATCTCGAACCCAAAAGATCTGGGTTCCAGTTATGGCTTCTCAACTGACTCACTGTATGATCTCAGGCAAGTTACATACTTTGAGAAGTCTCAGCTGCAGAACTGGTATAACAATTCCCACTTCACAGGTGATAGAAAAGCTAAGTGTGAAGCTGGGCGAAGTCCCTGGAAGACCAGTCTCTCCATACATGGCAGCTGTTGGCAACAGGATAATACATGGTGGGCTCGCCAACGAGTCCTCGCTGAGCAGTGTTCGTGTAGAGCTGGGAATCTACCATGTGCTCACTCATGTTCCCTTTTTGTATTAATTGTATTAATTAATTGTGTGTTAATTGAGGAGGAGGAGGAGGAATATGAAGGATTTTAAACTTTCCAAAAACAACTGAGAAAAATATCATAAAAACCCACCTGCCAGGAGTGTAAGTTGGTGCAGCCACTATGGAAAACAGTATGGAGTTTCCTCAAAAAGCTAAATATAGAGTTGCCATATGATACAGCAATCCCACTCCTGGGCTTATATTGAGACAAAACTCTAATTTAAAAAGATACGTGCACCCTTATATTCGTAGAAGCACTATTCACAATAGCCAAGACATGGAAGCAACCTAAATGTCCATCAACAGATGAATGAATAAGGAAGATGTGGTATATACGTAAAGTGGAATATTACTCAGCCATAAAATGAATGAAGTAATGCCATTTGCAGCAACATGGATGGACCTAGAGATTATCACACTAAGTGAAGTAAGTCAGAAAGAGAAAGACAAATACCGTATATTACTTATGTGTGGAATCTAAAATACGACACAAATGAAACAGAAACAGACTCACAGACATAGAGAACAGACTTGTGGTTGCCAAGGGGGAGGGCGGGTGGGGGAGGTATGGATCGGGAGTTTGGGGTCAGCAGATGCAAACTGGTATATATAGAATGGATAAACAACAAGGTCCTACTGTATAGCACAGGGAACTATATTCAATATCCTGTGACAAACCATAATGGAAAAGAATATAAAAAAAGAATGTATATACGTTATACAGTAGAAATTAACACAATCTTGTAAATCAACTATCCTTCAATTAAAAAATAAAACCCACCTGCCAACCAACCATATTTTCAAGTCTTACTATTCTGTAGATTTCCTCAGAGTTATTTTTTAGAAATAAAAAATAGAATTACAGATATAACTAGAGCTCCTATTACCTAGCCCATCTCATTCTCTTTCCTCCAAGAGGTAGCCACTATTTTCCATTTCATTTTTATTTTACTATATATGTAAGTATCCATAAACAACACACATTTTTTACATTTAGGCTTTTGTAAATGGTACCATACAATACATCTCCTTCTGCAACTTGTCTGTGTATGGTATGGTCTGTGGATCCTTGGGGGATCCCCAAGACCCTGTTCACAGGACTGTGAGGTCGAAACTTTGCAAAACACTAAAAAGTCATTGGCCTTTTTCGCTGTGTTGACATTTGCACTCCTGGAGCAAAAGTAATGGTGGGATAAACCGCGAGGGCCTTGGCACAAATTAAGGCAGCAGTGACAGACTGTACTAGGAGTCATATATGTCCATCAACATGCACTTACAGAAACACACACCAGTTTTACTCAAGGACTCCTTAATGAAGCAGTACAAATTATTGATTTTATTAAACCTCAATCTCCAATTAGATGTCTCTTCCACATTCTGTGTGACAAAATGGAAGTATACATAAAGCTCTTCTGCTGCAAACTGAAGTATGATGGCTGTCTTGAAGAAGACCTCTGTGTGATTAAGTTGCAAGCTCTCCCAGCCACTTTTCCCACAGAACACCACCTTTACTTGAAAGAATGACTGACAAACTGGCTACTCATACTCGGGTGTTTGGCAGGACTTCTTCTTCTGGCCAAGATGCAGGAATAACTAGGGCTGGATGTGACCTCCTGCTTGGAACAACTAAAAAGCTGGACACATATAGGAAACATCAGTTTTCTAGATATTGGACATCAGGCAATGAAGGACAGTGATCCCTGAGAGATGGGAAATAAACAAACTGAGACTTATGACTGCCCCAGCTTCTTGCTAGAGAAAGTTTCCAGACTGTGGCACAGGAAGGGGACCCAGGCAGAGCCCAGTAATCTCCCTGAATTGAGGAGAAGGAACTAGGAGTCCAAGGAGGTCAAGGCAGTTGGGGGTCCCGGGGCAGAGTACCAGAGAACTCCAGAGCTCTACAGGGGTTCTCCCTCAAGTATTCAAATAAATACGGAGCAGTGTATGTGTGTAATGAAGAAACTATCTGAAGCCATGAAATGAATCACCCAAAAGAATTAAAGAGAACAATCATCATCATTCGCACTTGGGCCTGGAAATTGGCTGTTCCCACCAAAACATCACAGTATACAGGGGTTAGGGTAGACTACTCAATAGAATATTACATCAGTAGTGGGGGGAAATTAGCTCTACACCCAGTGCTTGCTGTGCACCCACCTAACAAAGTGAAAAAGCAAGACCTGAACAGATGAAACTGATTCCAAATAATGTAACCACATTCCAGGACAAAGCTCAAGAATATTTATAGGAACAAAAAATGTATACAAGGCTTCCCTGGTGGCTCAGTGGTTAAGAATCCACCTGCCAATGCAGGGTACATGGGTTCAAGCTCTGGTCCGGGAAGATCCCTCATGCCGTGGAGTAACTAAGCCTGTGCACCACAACTACTGAGCCTGCACTCTAGAGTCAATGAGCCACAACTACTGAGCCCACGCACCACAACTACTGAAGCCCGTGCACCTAGAGCCTGTGCTTCACAACAAGAGAAGCCACTGCAATGAGAAGGCTGCGCACAGCAATGAAGAGTAGCCCCCACTCGCCACAACTAGAGAAAGCCCGCATGCAGCAACGAAGACCCAATGAAGTCAAAAATAAATAAATAAATAAAATAACTTTTTTAAAAATTATAAAAAATGTATACAGTACCCATCATGGTGAAATTCACAATATCTGGGATCAAACAGAAATTTTCCAGTCATGCAAAGAAGTGCAAATCACAATGAGAAGAAAAATAAATCACAACCAAACCAAAAATTATACAATAATAATATTAGTAGATAAGAAAATTGAGCATGTTAATAGGAGACATGGAAGTTTTAAACAGACCCAAGTAAAACTTCTAAGGAAGAAAGCTGCAATGAAAACCTAAAATGCGATCTGAGATGAAAAATACACTGAGTAGGATTAACAGAAAATTAGACATTGCAAAAGAAAATATTAGTGAACTTAAAGACACAGCAATAGACACTATCCAAAATGAAACACAGAGAGAAAAAGAAAAAAAATGAAAAAACATCAGTGACAACTTTAAGCAGTCTATACCACTATATATGAAGTGGTATAATGTCACTTGAAAGGAAACTGTGATAAGTTAAAGATGTATACTAAAAACTCTAAAATAACCACTAAAATAATAAAGAGTTATAGCTATAAGCCCACAAAGGAGATAAAATGGAATCATAAAAACTCTCAGTTAATCCAAAAGAAGGTAGAAAAAGAAAAAAGGGGGGAAAAAGCAGATGGAAAAAATAGAAATCAAATGGAAATCCAACCATATCACATTAATCACATTAAACGTAAATGATCTAAATACTTCAAATAAAAGACACAGGTTAGGGCTTCCCTGGTGGCGCAGTGGTTGAGAATCTGCCTGCTAATGCAGGAAACACGGGTTCGAGCCCTGGTCTGGGAAGATCCCACATGCCGCGGAGCAACTAGGCCCGTGAGCCACAACTACTGAGCCTGCGCGTCTGGAGCCTGTGCTCCGCAACAAGAGAGGCCACAATAGTGAGAGGCCCGCGCACCGCGATGAAGAGTGGCCCCCACTTGCCACAACTGGAGAAAGCCATAGCACAAAAACGAAGACCCAACATAGCAATCAATCAGTCAATAAAAGAAATCTTAAAAAAAAAAAAAAAAAAAAGTTGCTTATAAAAAAAAAAAAAAAAGACACAGGTTATAAAATGGGTTACAAAGCAAGATTCAACCATATACTGTCTACAAGCCCACTTTAACTATAAAGACAAAAAGTAAGTTGAAAGTAAAGGGACTGAAGAAGCTATACCATGCCAACGCTAATCAAAAGAAATCTGGATTAGCTTTATTTATATCACACAAAATAGATTACATAACAAAAAAATACTACCAAGGATAAAAAGGATGATTTCATAATGATAAAGAAGTCATATAATCAAAAATACCTAACAGTCATAAATGTTTAGGCACCAAACAAGAGAGCTTCAACATATATAAAGCAAAAACTGATAGCATACAAAGAGAAATAGACAAATCCACAATTCTAGCTAGAGATTTCCACACTCCTCCCTTAATAATTGACAAAACAAGTAGACACAAATACAGTAAGGATGTAGAAGACCTGAACAACACTATCAACCAACTTGACCTAGTTGATATTTATAGAACATTCCAACTAACAACAGCAGAATACACATTCTTTATAAGTGCACACAACATTTACAAGATACATCGTATTCTGAGCCATAAAATAAGTCTTGATAAATTTTAAAGAATTAAAAGAATTCAAGTCATACAACGTATGTTCTCTGACCACAATGAAATAAAATTAGAAATTAATAACACATATTTGGCAGACATTTTTTTAATGAACATAAGACTATCACTTCAGCTGAGCATATTTTCTGCAAGGGACAAAATTTGAGTTTTCAAGTAAAAGAATTTGGGAAAACTTGTATTCACTACCATGAACTTGACAGCTTGCAAAACTTGAAAATTTTTCTGATGACATCCATTGATAATGATATTAACAAAGGTTTTGGTATTGTACAATGAAATATGTCAACTTTTGGAAGGTCTGCATAACTGAGTGAACGAATATTTTCAATATGACCAATATGATTTTACAAAACCATGCCCGGGTGGAAGATTGTTTCAAAGATTCATATCAAAAGATACCTCCCCCTGATTAAAAAGAAAGGATAGGCTAATGGATTTTAATGTAAAAGGGTACCAAAAAATTCACTGATGTAATTTCAGATTCCACATTGCAACTCACGTCTAAGAAAGTACCACTTGTCAAGTTTTGGTATGGTATCAAAGAAGAATATTCACAATTCTCTGAAAAGGCAGTTAAAATACTTCTTCCTTTTCTAATTACATATCGGAGTAAGGCTAGATTTCTTCATCTACTTCAAATATTGCAACAGATTAAAGGCAGAAGCAGATATGAGAATCCAATTGTCTTTTATTAAGCTAGACATTAAAGAGATTTGTAAAAATGTAAAACAATGCTATTCTTCTCACTAAATTTTGTTTTGTTTGGGAAAATACAGTTACCTTTCATTAAATAACATGCTATTTACATGAACATGAAATGAGTTTATTACTGTTATGTTTTAATGAATTAATACAAATTTTAATAATTTCTGTTTTAATTTCTAATATAAGCAAATATTATAGCTCTCTCCCATAAACAAAAGGCCTTTGGGGTCCTCAATAAGTTTTAAGACTGTAAAGAGGCCTTGAAACCAGAAAGTTGGGTAACTGTTGCTCTAGAGATGTTGAGTTGCTCAGTCACAGGCTCTGCAAAACAAAGAGGTGCTTCTTGATATTTGCAAAATCACTGGGAGATTCCAAGCTAAGCAACAGACAGTTCAATGTGATGACTAACAGAGCCCTTGATTTTATAGGAATAATAATAATGCTGACCCCATGTATTAAACTCTTACTACATGTCAGTCATTATACTCAAACTAACATCCTCATCCTCAACAACCCTGGAAACTGAGTATCATTCACATGTTATGAATAAAGAAACTGAGGTTCAGAGAGGTTAAATTAGTTGCTCTAGAAGATGAGAGAGTCAGAATCTGAGTCCATTTCTGTCTGATTCCAAACCAATAACATCTCCCGCTTTGAAAGGTCTCTGAAACTGCGCCGTGACATTCTATCTTTTTACTCGGCTGTGTTTTCCTTCTTAGCACTTGCCTGACATGTCACATAGCATTTTTGTATTGTCTTTCTCTGCCCTGTTAGAATGTAACTCCATGAGGTCAGCAGAGATTTTTATCTGTTCTCCTGCATCACAAGGTCTACAGCAGTATCTGGGGCATCATAGCAGACAGCCAATAAATAGTTGCTGGATGCGTGAAGGAGTGATTCATCATGGTAACAGACAATTCTGTAATCTGTGGTGCTCAGAGCTCCAGTTGCATTGACGTTTGTTTTAGCCCTCATCAATTTTTTAATATGGCTTAATTTATGCAGACCACATATTCATACCATAGATAAGGGCAGGGATCAATCCGCCCATTTTATGGAAGGAGAACTCAAGTTCCCGATGGTTGTTTGCTCCAGGTCCTGCAGGCTTCAAGAGAAGCTCCCTGGCTTTGGATTAGTGTTCAGTCCCCAGATCTTAGGATAGGAACTAGGCATTCAGTCTTTAATCTGTTTTGGGTTATTTAAAGTCACTAAAAATTGTAACTTGAGAATACTTTGAGGGCCAGGTCAGAAAGAACAAGGGTGCACATTTATTCACCTCTGACAGTGCAAACACTTACTGAGCATGTGCAGACTGCTTTGTGATGCTCTGGGTAGGCAAACAGGTAAGATGGACCTCAAAGCTGGTGGTGGTGGGGAGGGTGGGGACACCCACATGCACGCACGCGCACACACACACACACACACACACTGTGACAAATGACAATACCAAAGTACCTCCCCAAGCCCCATGGGGATGCCAATGGACAAGTTCTGCAGGGAGTCCAGAGCCAAGCATGGTGGCCAAGGGTTGGGTTGATGAGTGAAACATCAGGAGAAAGGATAACCTTGAGAGGGGGACTCAGATTCATGGGCAGGAACAAGAAGGAGGCTCTGTAGGAAATCAAATTGTAGTTTCAGAGAGCAATCGGGGACCTGCCTGGAGAGGATACCTGTGCCTAAAACAGCTTCTTAAGTTGGAGGAACCAGGAGGTTGAGTGTGTTTGGCAGTTCTCATTGGCTCATGCTGTGATCTCCGGCAGTAGGACCACTCTGACCACCAGCTCTACCACCCAGAAATTCCCTGGCACTAATACCTGTGCTCTAGAAGACAGGACAATGCCTCATGGCCATTTCATTGCTTGCTCGTCCATACTTTTCCTCTTCAGCTTTGTTTCTGCCATAAACTTGGACCCAGAGAAGTAACAGAAAGAAAAATGCCAAAGAATATTTCTGGTTTGACAGTAAATGCAGACCCAGGCCTTACTACCGAAGGGAACAAATTAAAAAGTCACAGTCACCACATCTGCCACCAAAAACACCAAGCTGACTGAGGACACTAAAAATATGGGCCCAAGGGAGGACCAAGATGTAAAGAACAGATAAGAAAATGTAACCTGGCATATATTGATCCCTAGGTCATTGAAATACATAACTAAGGTTCAATTTATCCCCTCCCCCAGGTCCAGCTGGCCTCGCAGGAGTCATGCTTTCAAGCTTCGACCTTAATTGCTGATATTTAAATGCAGCATGTGTATTGCTATTGATCCTCAAAGCAGCTTTTAATGCTGATATTCATGATATCATCATGAATCTCAGCAGCTAGTGAGTGATGTGTGTGTGTGTGTGTGTGTGTGTGTGTGTGTGTGCGTGAATGATGTGTGTGTGCATGCATGCGCACGCGTCTGTCCAAATACAAGCAGGAAAGGTGGGTTTTTGCTTGTTTGGTTTTGACTTTATCCCCCAAAGGTGAGAAAGAGAATGCTGTGCATTGATCCTCCAGCTGTTTCCCACCCCCTTCTCCAGCCCTAGAGGTGGAAACTTCTTGAAGAAAAGACTCCAACCATAGCTCAAAAGAATCCCAGGACCAGGGATCCACCCCCAACCTGGCTTTGCCACCTCTCGGGGACAGTTACCAGCGCGAGGATAAGGCCTATTGAAGTGGCTGGGGGATTTCGTGCCAGAGACGGGGGACGGACAGCTGTGGATCCTCCCAGCCCTTAATTTTTGGATCGAAGTTTAGAGAAATGCCTCCCAGCCAGCCTCTATCTTCCTGTTATTGGAAATACCCCATGAAGGCCTCTAAAACCTTTTGAAGCTAATTTTATGTTTTTAGCTTGTATCCAAATTCTGGCAAGAGTGGCCACAAGATAACAGAACCCTAGCCGCTGCCCTGAGTCCCCTCCCTTTATCCTCCTGCCTTCCACCCTCGGAAATCCATTCACCTGAATTACACGTCGGCCGTGCCACGCAGCCTGCCTAAACATAAACCGGAAAAGAGTGGGATTAAGCCCAAGAATCTGACAGGTCTGAGCGGCAATCTACCACCCAGCTTTGTGCTAGTCTCACCTCCTCCTACCTCAGGCTCTAAGCCCCCATCAACCACATCCTCGCAGCCCTGGACGTGATGGCGGGTCTCCCTTCTGGCCCTTTGCCCTCATGTCCCCTCCTCACCTGCCCTTGGTCAAATCTGAATGACTCCTTAGACTTTGCTCAGATACCACTTCTCTAGGAGGCCTTACCCAGGCCCCCTCTTCCACCTCCACCCACAAAGTGGGGAAGCAGGGGTTATCTGTGCATTGATCAAACATCTACCACTGCACCTATCTGGTTCACTGAAATCATCTGTTTGGGTCTCTGCCTTTCCCATCCCCCCGGGAGCACCTTGGAGGCAGAGGCAAGGTCTTAATTCTGTAGGTGTCTCCCCAGCACCTGGCCAGAGCCTGGCACAGAGGTGCACCCCAATTCCTGATAAATGCAGCCACGCCCACCCTCCTCAACCGCCCCCACCCGGCTGGGGCCAGAGAGGCTGATGAGATGGACCCCAGAAACAGATGGCAGCCCTACATCCCACCTGCATCCCATGGTTCCCTCCAACACCCTGCAACCCTTTCATTTAAGAGACCCCAGCTCTCCGCATGCCCCCTCTCTCCACAGCGCACGTATGGCTGGGGCCCCCAGGCCTCCAGAGACAGCCCTCCTGTCCTGCGGCATCAACTCCCACAGGGGAAAGTCATTGCATTCAGATCAGCTGCCGCGGCAATAGGTCAGGCTTCCAAAAGCCTCCCCCAAACGCTGATTAATGGGCAGGAGCGGCTCCTGCGCATCTCATTATGCACAGAGCTGCAATGAAACCATCTCTGCTTTACAGTTTTGTGCAGGACATAAAAGCGGGAAATATCCCAGCCTTCCGAGGGAACAGGCTATGAATATTGAAGCAGCCCTTGGTCATTAATCCAGCACCATTAGTCTTAGGGAGTCACCCTAGCACTGACCCCCTAGAAGGAAATTTCTCTTGCTGTCCGTTTCTCATTTCAAGTTATCCATAGAGCCACCCTACCTACCACCTGTGAATTATTTGATATTTTGGAGAGGAAAGTAAACAATATAAAAAAAATCAGCAGAACTTAGGGGATCTATAAATTCTGAGCAAGTTATTTTCAGAGTGAGGAAAGCTGATTCATATGGCACTTTACTTCCCAAGATTCATTTAGTTTACTTTTCTCTTTTATTAATAGGAGGTAAGCACCCTGGAAAGATCACATTTTCGTTCTCAGCAGCACCTGTCAAGGGGATCCCAGGCCCACAGCCCATATTTGAAAGTTTATCCCTGAAAGGTATTCATGGAGCAGACACTGAACTAGCAACACATCTAGCGAACAAGACTTCACAAAGCACCAGGAACAGACACACGCGACGTTTTTGTTTTTAAAGGCCAGCATTACATGGCTAGTGCAGATCAACTGAAGAACCAAAAGTATCACATTTTCCCCTGTAATTTTCCTAGCAAGACATATTAAAATAGAGAAAGCAGCCGCTATTCTGCATTTTCCCCATTTTGTATTTATCCAAATTAGTGAGGTCTTACTGTGGTTGTTTTCCTGGTGGTTTTCAAGATATCTCCTTATCTCTGATGTTCACCAGTTCCACCATGATGTATCCACATGGGGATTTTTGCTCAAAAAACAAAAATCGACCCGTGTTCAATTTCAATAGGAGGGCTTGTGACTTTATTCCTTCAGCTATATTTCTTTCAAATATAAGTCCTGGGGTGGTGGAACTAGATCTCCTGGATGAAACTGGGAGCAAGAAGGGGCTGTCCTTTCTGTCAGTACAAACTAGAAATATTCCATCCCTTGGCCCATTCTATCTTTTTCCTCACCCTGTCTTCTCCTTCTGAGACTCCCATTAGATACATGTTGGACCTTCTCATTCATATTTCCCATCTGTACTCCCTGAGCTACAGTCTGGGTGACCTCCTCTGGGTTATCTTATGGTTTTCCAACTCTTTCTTTAGAAGTGCATCTATTCTTTTGTTTATCCCATCTATTGGGGTTTTTTGGTTTGCTTTTTTCAAGTTTCAAGTACTATATATATATTTTTTTACTTCTAGAATAACTAATTGGTTCTTTGAGAAAACAAAACTGCTCCATTATCTCCTTTTCAAGTCTTATGGATTTTATTTCTTATTTCATCTCTCCAAACACTGTAAACCAATTTGGTCTAATATTCTGCCCAGATTGCTCTGTTATCCATAGTTCCTAACACATGAATCCTCCTCTCACAGCATCTGTTGATTACCTCTTGTGGTGGTGGATTTTCTTGCTTGCTTTACAATTTTTGTCTAAGGGCTTATCTACATTGGGAGTCTCCCAGTTTTTTCCCATGGGAGCCCCATATGTGCCCTATGCAGAGGAAGCATCTATACAGGGCAGTTTTACACTTATGCCTGACAAAGCCCTAGGGTCCCACTAGTTCTGGACAGAATTTATGTTCGGTCCTCAGTTCAGGGTTTCTGCCCTGCAGAGACAGTGTATGATTTGCTCTCATATTCATAGATGTTGTAGGCTTGCTTTCCCTCTTTCTTGCATGAAACTCTTTTCATAGCTTTAGGTTGGGATAGGGGCCAATGGAGAGAATCTTTCTAGTTTTTATTGACATAAAGGACAGCCCCCTCTTGCTTCCAGTTTCATGCAGGAGATCTAGTCCACCTCTCCAGGACCTGTGAAAACCCAGCCCTTAAGGGATTTCCTGTGAAAACCCCAGCAGGACTACTCAACTTCAACTCTGAATTTCATCTTCAATTTCTGACCCCTGGAAATCCCCCAATCTCAACTTTGAATTCAATTATGTTTGTGCTGCTGTTATAACCTAATATTTCTATGGGTTTAGAGTTAGAGGGGCAATTCCCACAAGCGCATGGTCTGTGTCTTGATTGGAAGTTCTGCTGTAATCCCTCCACCCCAAGGGAATTATACTCTTGCCTGATAGTCAGCAAGCACATACTAAACCATAGACGTAGCTGGCCCTCCTTCAAGTACCTCAGGCATGTGTTCAGTAAATGCCATCCAATTTGATAGAGAAATGATAATGAAAAAAAAAATGCCCCCCAGCATTTCGGGCCCACATATGTCTCCAGGATTTCAGAAGTTGCCACTGCAATTCTGCCTGGATATTCCAAAAACTTGGAAACCAAGATCTGATCAAATTTGACTTTTTTTAAAGAGAGCCTGTTTTACGTCATCCTGGACTCATCAGGGAGGCCAAACCAAGATAAAAGTCTCTCTCCTCGTGTCCCCTTGTTGCATAACCAGCCACAGAATACCAGCTCCACCCAAAGCTCATGTCCGGGCCACCCTAGGGCCTTTCAACAGCCAGCCAGACAACCTCTGGACAAAGAGATGATAAGGAGCCCCTCCCCCAGCACAGTGGCGCACTGCTGGGAATGGGGACACGGCAGAGAGAGGCAAAGGGGCAACGCCCATGAGCAAGAGAAGCAGAGAACATCTGCTCTGCAAACTCAAACCCAATCTCCAGGGTAGGTGACAGGCAATTTCCAACGCTCTCTCTGCTGAATGTTCTGAGTGGCATTTTTGTCCCATCTCTCGATTGGTGGTGGAGGAGAGGTCACGCTCTGGAGACCTGGGTGTGGTGCAGAATTTTACAATTGACTTGCTGTGTGGCCTTGGGCAGGTCACCTCACTTCCCCTCTCTGAGTCTCTGGCAACAGACATGAGAGGTATTTCATAGGCTTGTCGTGCAGACTCAACTGCTCCCCAAACAGCAGTAGTAGTGGACGCTGTTAATAAAGATCTCAAAGAAACTAACACAACGTTGTAAATCAACTACACTGCAATTAAAAAATGAAAATAAAAGAATGATCTGGGCTTCCCTGGTGGCGCAGTGGTTGAGAGTCTGCCTGCCGATGCAGGGGACACGGGTTCGAGCCCTGGTCTGGGAGGATCCCACATGCCGCGGAGCGACTGGGCCCGTGAGCCACAGCTGCTGAGCCTGCGCGTCTGGAGCCTGTGCTCCGCAACAGGAGAGGCCGCGATGGTGAGAGGCCCGCGCACCGCGATGAGGAGTGGCCCCCGCTTGCCGCAGCTGGGGAAAGCCCTCGTACAGAAACGAAGACCCAACACAGCCATAATTAAATAAATAAAATTTTTTAAAAAAAAGAATGATCTTAGAGCACCCAAACCACCCTATGCTGGGTCTCAGCCTCCCTCTGGTTGACAGGGAAGCAGAATACAAGCTTTTCTAAAAGTTAAATATTCAGAAACATTTCCTCATTGCTCTCCTACTCCAAATGGGTGAGGTTTTTAAAAACAGCTTAATTAGAGTAGAACTGACATACAATGAGCTGCATATACTTAGGGTGTACAAGTGATGGGTTCTGACATGTGTTACACCTGCGAAACCATCACCAAATCAAGACAGTGAACTTACCCGTCTTCTCCAAATTTCCCTGGTGCCCTTGTCTCCCCTCCCTCCCACCCCTTCTCCCTCTGTCCAACAGGCAGAAGGAAAGGGGGCTTCCCTGGTGGCGCAGTGGTTAGGAATCCATTTGCCAGTGCAAGGGACACAGGTTCGTGTCCTGGTCTGGGAAGATCCCACATGCCACAGAGCAACTAAGCCCATGAGCCACAACTACTGAGCCCATGAGCCACAACTACTGAGCCCATGTGCCACAACTACTGAAGCCCAAGTGCCACAACTACTGAAGCTTGCACGCCTAGAGCCCGTGCTCCACAACAAGAGAAACCACCTCAATGAGAAGCCCACGCAACGCAACAAAGAGTAGCCCTCGCTCGCGGCAACTAGAGAAAGCCCGCGGGCAGCAACGAAGACCCAACACAGCCCAAAATAAAATAAATTAATTAAGAAAAAAAAGAAAAGAATGATTAAAGAAAGAAGGAAAGAGAAAGGTGGAAAGGGAGAGATGGGGGGTGGGGGGTAAGCGAGGAAGCAGGAGAACATGTGTTTGATGGCCTGGAGAGACATAGGGAGAAACAGAAAGATGACATGCATGCAGGGAACACAGCGGGACCAGAGAGAAGCTGAGGACAGGTGTGCACATCTGTCTGCGTCCCCTCCAGGGGGGAGGAGGCCCCACTGCTTCCAGTGGCTCAAGGCACCACTCAGCAGGGACACCCGCCGTCACGACCCATCGCACTGCCCCATTTTTCACTGTCAAGGCCCTGCTAGAGCACAATTCATCATGGCCATGTTCGGAAACTACCCATGTAAATGCAGAGTGATTCCACCTGACAAGGGCTTAATTGCCCTGAAGGGGGCTTCTCAAAGCATCTCTGACACCCTTGTCTGGTCTGCATCCGCCATCATGGCCCCCCACATCTGGGCGGGTCCACGGACTCACTCCTGAGCCAGAGCACAGAGAAGGGTTAAAAGCAGGGGGTGAGCAGGCCTGGGCGGCCCACAACCTCTGCAAGAGGCAGCAGCCGTGGCCTGAGCCTGGAATCCAAGAGGCTGGTCCAGGGCCGGTGTGGGCTCCAAGGGCCCAGCGCAGGAGATCCACCCGGCTCGGTGCAACAGCCTGTGAGATTGAGTCTGGAGCTCAGGCCCCTGCAGAGGAGGACGGCCTGGCTGCTTCCTGCAGCCTTGGGTCAGCCCCGCCCATCCCCCGGCCGCACGTCTGTCCTGATTGTCGTGCTGCCTTTGTCACAGTTCAAGGCCAAGCCCACAGTACGCAGCCCCAGCTCTCAGCCCAGCGCTGTGACAGAAGCAAGGAGCACATCCCGCAGGAGTCCTCAGAGGGTCCTAACCCCTAAGCCTTGGGCATCAGGCGGGAGGAAATTGTTTCCTTAGCTACGTATTTATTTGTTGCCTGTATATGTTTTGGAATACACGCTTAGCGCTAACTGACTCCAACTCACCCTCCTGATTATAGCATAAACTCCTTCAGAGCTTGGAGCAGAACTGCCTGTTAGAAAACACAGGACGTCTTCCAGCGGGTGATACTGACACGCACGCGCCATCACGGTGCTTCCGGAAAAGCAGACATGTGCTGTGTTGGCTTCAGTCAACCCCCAGGGAGCCCCCTGGATGAGGAACCATCAATGCCTGTTACTCTGGGGCTTGAGTCTAAATCATTCCTGAAACCACGAACCCCATAATCAGGAAAGAGGAGGAAAGGGAGCCGTTGACCTTCAAGACTGTGTCACAAGACAGTGTTTCCCCAGGAGCTGGGATGGGGAGGGTCCAGGTGGAACAGGGTAGGGGTGAGCCGGTCACAGGTGCCTGCACGCAGCAGACCGGGTTTCTCCAGGAAGTAGTTTGGTTTCAGGGTGGAAGGGTTGTGTGTCCTTGTTTTCAAGCTGGATGAAAATTTTTACCGTGTTTACACAGTAGCAGAACAAACAGACTCTGGCTCGTGGTGTCATCATTCCTGTGGCGGATTTCTTGTACTCAGACCGTCCTAGAGCATTTCTGACAGTGAAACACTGTCCCCTCTGGGAAGCAGGGGGGGCATTCGGCACCAGACCCGGAGTGTTGCTAAGAGGGGCTGCCCTCAACCACCTCACTCCTCACTGGGGGCTTTGAGATCGCTGCCCCACAGTCCCCCTGGGGCTGCCCTGACCCGTGTGTCTCCTCGTACATGCAGAACCCTGTTGAATTTACACACACAGCCTAGAATCCTATCCCTAACCCCATCTTTCTCTTTTGGAAGGTCTTTCCAGCAGGCAAGCAGGCTGTTGTTCAGAGGGAACCGTTTCCAAATGTCCCCAACACACCTTCACAGGACTGTTCAAGCTGACAACAGAGGCTTAGACCATAGCGATGCTTGGGGAGGTTGCCCAGCCCACTGAGCCAGCTCCTCGACATGCCAACCCGAGAACCCACCCAAGTCCAAGGACTCAGGGGAGCACTGATCCGCAGCCCCAAGAAACGTCGGCACTTCTGAGGCACTGGGGGACCTGGGCCTCCACGTGCTCCAGGGCCAGTCCACCTCGCCACCAGGGACCAAAGTTGTGCAGACGACCACTCTGCCCCCCACGGCCCTCTTGCCAGGACGGCAGCCCATGGAGCCAGAGCTGGAACAGACACCCTGATGCCAGGAGTGTCTGTGCCCTGATTCCCGTCCCCAGGGCCCGCTCTTCTGGGTCCCCAGCTGCTTCCCTGACGCTGAGCACAGATAGCCGGGCCAGGGCATCGGGTCAGGCCGGCTTCTCTCGGGATAAAATGACGCCAGAAGAGCCTAGAAGCTTTAATGGCTGGGAGGGGAAAGCATGGGCTTGAAAACCCAGAAATGACTCCAAAAATGGTTTTGACCTCACGACGGGAAACATCCCCTCAGATATACATGCTCTGTGATTACCACAGCTGGTGGCTGCAAGGGGGGTAGAGTCTAGTATTTGTTATTGAGACCACATTGTTAGCTATTGAAAAGGTATCTATTAAAGCAGCCTTTTTCTCAGAGAACTTTCTTTTGCTAGGCTAGTATAACTGGCATATAAATTTGCGTGGGGAGTTGGTGGGGGGGGGTTGGGTTGGAAGGATAGAGAATATTTGTAAAATTATCATGGCGTTCTCCAGATGGGGAAAGGAGAGTCCTACATGAATCTCACGCCTACCTGTTCTTTCTGGGATAAAAATAAAACGTTGTCCCCCCTCAGAGCAAGCCCACTGGGGACAGAGAACATCTGCATTCCCTATGCCACAAGCACGGCTACCCACAGGCAGATCCGACACTTTCCCGCTGGAGCCTTCAGCTGGGTCTTATTCATTTCCTCCACAATTTCTTTCTTGTTAAACCCATTTGAGACCATAAAAAAAATTTGCTCAATGGAGCGACTTTCTGATGTAGGAATCAACAGATGTGTCCTAACCTGCAGCTCCACCCACCGCCCGCATCACAGGGACAAGCCCCTGGACCCTCAGAGCCCAGGAGGACCAGACAGTGGTCCATGCAGAGACTTTGGCGACCACCGAGGGTGGGGCAGAGAAAGGGTGCCGTTGTAGGAATCCTCGACAAAGGAGGCCTCCAAGACTCTCAGAAGTCAAGGCTCAGAGGAGCGAGCCCGGGCGTTCACATAAAGGACCTCGCTGCACCCAGATCTGCACCAAATCCCTTTTGGAGAAAAAGCAACTGCCAGGGAGCCCCTCAGTCTGCTCTTCTGCTGGGGGAGTGAAGGATGCTCAGAGAGCAGGGGGGCCAGGCTCAGGCCCCAACCACGCAACCCACGTTTCCGGGGCACTTGGGCGTTCCGTCCTCAGGAGGTTCATCTGAAGGACACCAACCTGAATTGGGTCATCCAAGGAAACAAGGCGGGAGAAAAGAGAAGGGTCCATAAAAACTAGACGGGGCCACGACAGCACTGTCCTCTCTTCATTTAAAGAATAAATCTAAAGACATCAGACAGTTTTTCCAAATCCTACAAACACTAAAACTCTCAAGTTCATACTGGCACATGGTGGGCACCTAATAAATACTTGCTGAGTATAGGCACAAACAAGCAAGGAATTTACATTTCATGAAGAACAAAAGCTGCTTCGTTAGGAAATCCTCCTTGTGTGTGTTTATATATGTCTGTGTGTGCATTGATGTCATCTACTCCCAAAATCACACCATTTCAGAGCTTGAAGAGACCACAGAAATCATCTGTTGCAGTTTCATTGTTTAACAGATGTGTACAAAATAAAGAAAAGAAAACAAAGACCAGAGAGGGGAAGCTACCTAAACAAGGTCACACAGTGGGGACCAGCAGAGCCAGACCACAGTCAGGGGTCTCAACTTCCAGGCTGAGCCCATCTCATTCCATTGCTGGGCCCACCTCCCCGGGAGGTTCAGAGGAGTGAAACATCTCAGACTTGGCCTGTTCAGGACCTTCCGGAAGTGTAGCCTTCTTCTCCTATACTCGAGTTGCTGAAGACAATTGACAGTGCGGCTTAAGAAATGGGAAGGATGGTTACAGATCTGATGACACAGCCTAGAAGATGCTTGCCCCAAAAAAAGAGATAAGAAGGTGCACAAGCAGGTAGAAAGACATCCCTGTTATCAGGCTACCTTGATTTCTTTTCTCCTGTCTCTCCTGCTAACAGAAGGTAGGGGAAAATTCATTGTTTTAAATTCAGGAAATTGAAGGTTATGTTTATGAGAGAATTTTTTACACAGAGGAAATACCAAAGTTCTATAAAATGAATTTCACTTTCATGTCACGTGCTGGAATTCATTCATTCATCCATTCGACAACCGAGTTCCTACTATTTGCGCAGCACTTGGAAGGTTATAAGAATGAATGAGACACTGACCCTGACCCCTGTTCTAGCGACACAGGACATGCACAAAAGAAGGTAAAACTCACCAGGAGAAGGCGCAAATGTGCTGTGGGAATCGGATTCGTACCCAGCCACCAAAAGGAGACACACAACTTGGATGAATGTCAGAGGCATCAGGCTGAGGAAGAGGCAGCCTCTGTATGACATTCTTGAAAAGACCAGATTCTGGGACGGAGGGCATCTCAGTGACCTCAGGGTTGGGCAGGGGCAGGACGGGGTACAAAGGGGCAGCACCAAGGGGTGTTTGGGGTGATAGGGATGTTCTGCACACTGACTGCAGTTGTGGTTACATGAGTTAAAGTTCATAGAACCACACAGACCCCAAAAAATCAATTTTACATGATGACAATTTAAAAATAAAATTTTTTAATTTGAAAATACATAACACGATGGGCACTCAGAGGAGAGGCAGACCACATCTGGCTGCGGTCCCGTCGGGAGACTCTGATCAGACCCTGCAGGTTGACAGGACTGGGACGCAGGGAGCAGCGAACGCTCCAGGCACAGAGGACAAGCCGAGGCGCTGGGTGGGACCACGTGGCGGACGCACTAGGGGGGGAGACATTGAAATTCACTGTCTCCATTCGGTCCAACGAAAGGGTTACTGTGCCGTGAGGACAACACAGCTCCCCGAGCAGGAGATGAGAGCCTCTTTGAAGATTTGAAATCTTGAAGATTCCAAGGTGCCAGTCCATCTAGCAAAACCCACTGCGGCAGTGGGAGTGGAAACTTCCAAATGCCTAGCATCTGTTCTGAGAGGGAATGTGCTCCTATAACTTTCAAAATTTCTTGACTTGGAATAATAGGACCACAGACGATCAGGCTGGAAGAAAATTTAAAGTTCATTTAATTTGTGCCTGGTGAGTCAGGGAGCCTCTAAAAATCAGGAAGAAAAGCTTCATACTCTTTCTCCAGAAAAAGACACGTAGAGATGGAGTTATGCAAACAATTTTCAGACCTTCCTCAACTCCCTGGTGCTCACCCCTGGACACACTGGGGGCGGCAGACTGTCCACAAGTCCCAGATTAAGATTCCCAGACAGAACCCCGAGGGGCCCGGCTTCCCCAGGTCCCAGATCGCACACGGAATGTGTAATCTCCAGCTCACCCAACCCCACACAGTCCCACCAATGACAAGGAGCCTGGAGACGGCATCAAAGAGAGAAGATGGTTCCTTTTTGGGAACTGGTTACTAGAAATAATTCGAGGCTGGGAGGCAAGGGCCCAAGCTCACACTCTGTCTTGCTGCCTTAAAACAGGAGCTCGGATATTTCTACCTGCAGTTGATTTGGGCTTTAGTTACTGAAGGGTCGTCGGTCCCTGCAGCCACCCGCTCTGTTGCTGCGGTGTGTAATAAGCAGAGATGAGCTCACACTTCTAGAGGGCGTTGGGATTCCCGGGAAAAGGAGCCTGTCTCCAGCTTGTTCACAGTTGACTGCATCTCCACCACCCTCAGGCCTCCTGGGCTATTTATAGCCTCACACCCAAAACAAAAACTGTTGTCTGCAGCTTTTCCAAGGTCTAGCCCAAAGCTCTGCTTCAATTCCGATTTCCATACGTGCAAACATCCAGCAGGTCATGGGCACTGCCTCCTGATGGGGTTTCAAGAACAAGGGTGGGGCCACCCCAGAACACGAGCCCCTGGAACAGAGCCTGGGCCTCACCTTCCCCACACGACGGGGTGAGACCACCTTCCAAGGGCACAGCTGCCCAGCACACACACCACCCAGCAGGCTCCAGCCCCTCGGCGGCGCCTGCACCGTGGGCGGGCTCCCCCATCCCACGTGGACCGGTCTATTCTAAGAGCTGTATTTTTAGGACAAGCAAATGCGCTGGGTTTCTATAGACCAAGATCACGGCCTCGCCTCTGGCGGCAGCTGCGCTGCCAGGCCTCCTTGTCTTTGACTTTGGAGGCTGCTTTCAGCCGGCCGTTTGTGGTCTGGGCTTAAGGAAATGGAATCCTGAGGAGGGTAGCGTTATGTGGTGGTTTCGCGTCTGGAAGAGTAGAGGCGGCGCATGATGGAAAATTCCACCAGCTCCTGGAAGCTGAGAACTGCAAAGGCATCCCTGGCCTCACTGCCAAGAACATACCAGGAACCAACAGACTGTGAAGGGCCTTATCCACACTGGGGAGGTGGCGAGTCGGGCACCCCACCGTTCAACTCCGGGTTCCATCCTGAATCCGTTACCTGCAGCCAGAAGCAGAACACCTCTGAGCCACACCTGCTCACCTGCACACTGACGTGAGGACAGCCAGGTCTACCTGGTGGGATCATTGTGAATGAGTGAGATGAAGCAGTCAAACTATTGAGTCCTGATGACTCACCTGAGGGATAGCTATTCCACTAGCATTGTTGTGAAGTCTCCAGGATCACTCCATCGTGGGAAGGAGCACAGGGTCTCCAGGAAGACTTCCCCTTGGCTTTCTCCTCCATGCACTAGGCCTGGTGACACTATCTGGGCCGTGGCCCTGGCTATGGTCCTCCATTTGCCATCTCTCTGTCAACGGGGCTCTCCCTGTCCATCACCTAACACCCATCCCTGCCTGCCCCTCTCCCCGGCCTGGTCCATCCTGTACCACCACCTGGGTGAGCATTCCAAAGCACATGTCTGAGCATGTCACCCATCTGCTCAGAAGCCTTCCATTCCTCCCTTGCTCCCCAGGATAAAATGCAACTTCTTTAGGCCTCACAGGCAAACCAGGCTCATCCAAAACCTCATCCAACTCAATAACAAAATACCAAACAACCCAACTCAAAAGACGAACAAAGGACTTGAATAGACTTTTCTCCAAAGCAGACATACAAATGGCCAACAAGCACATGAAAAGATGCCCAGCATCACTAGCACCATGCATTGCGGGAGCTGGCAATGCAAGAGGAAGGAAGAGCGCTTCCTTCCAGAAGAAGGAAAAGAAAGGGCAAATGCAAACAGCCTGCTTGGCCACCCTGAACCAGGAGGAGTGAGCACGGAGGCCGGCATGGCTGGAGCAGAGGGCGGGAGGGGACAGAGCAGGAACGGAGGGGAGAGGCAAGAAGAGGAGCCAGGCGCCCAGGGGCCGGGGCTCAGCAGAAGGACTCTGTCCCTTGCTCTTGGTGAGATGGGAGCCACTGGGGGCTCTGAGTGCAGGGTGCCCTTCATCTTAGCACAATCACTCTGGCTGCCAGGGCAGGAGAGTCTGACGAAGGACAAGGGCAGAAGACAGCAGGGAGGAGGCTGCAACCATCCGAGCGAGGGACACTGGCCACGTGGGTGTGTCAAAAGGTGGGAGACACAAGACTGCCTTCAAAGGCAGAGCCAACAGGCTTGTGGACGGGTTGGATATGGAGACACAGAGAGGATTCGAAGATGTCCCCGAGGCTTTTGGCCTAAGACTGAGGTTGGCATGAACTGAGATGGGAGAGAGAATCAGAAGAGCAGATTTGGGGAGAAATCAGAGGAGTTGGGTTTTGGACCGTTAACAAGTTGAGGCATCAGAAAAGTGACTGGACCAGCGAGTCTGGAGTCCAGACTACAGACGCCTGGTCAGGGTGATATTTAGAAGCCCAAGAGCAGATGTAAGTGGTAAACACAGGGATTCCAAGGGCAGAGCCTGGAGTGCTACAAAATTTACAACAGGGGAGACGAGGAGGATAGGAAAGAAGAGGAGAGGAGAGGAAAGGAGAGGAAAGGAAAGGAAAGGAAGCACAGAGAAGGAGCCCCAAGAGGTGAGTGGAAACCAAGCAAGTCCAGGGGGGGAGCCAGGGTGGAAGGAGAAGGGAGTGTGCGAGGAGAGCCCAGTACTACGGGCGGGAAGGAGGTGACGGAGAACAGACCATGGGGCCGTCAAGGTGGAGGTCACAGGTGGCCTTGAGAACATGGAGGGCTCTTGGGAAAACGGGGATCAGCTGGCCCTAGAGGGCGAAGGAACCTCTCCCAGAGCCTCACCGTGAAAGAGAAGGAGAGAGATGGGCCAGAGCTGGAGGGGAATGGGGTCAAGAGAGGAAGTGTGTATTTTAATTTTCTTCTTCACAACTTTCTAGACTTTCCAAGCTTCTGTATGTTACTTTTTTAAAATTCTTAATTGTGGTAAAATACACATAACATACACTTTACCAACTTAACCGTGTTAAGTGTGCAGTTCGGTGGCATTAAGTGCATTCCCACTGCTGTGCAACCATCACCCCATCCATCTCCAGAACTCTTCATCTTGCAAAACTGAAACTCTGCCCCCAGTAAACACTAACGCCCCATTCTCCCTTCGCCCCAGCCCCTGGAACCCATCCTTCTACTTTCGGTCTCTATGAATTTTGACTGCTCTAAGTAACTCATAAAAGAGGAATCATACAGTGTTTGTCCTTTTGGGACTAGTTTATTTCCCTGAGCACAATGTCTTCAAGGTTCATTCATGTTGTAACCGGTGTCAGAATTTCATTCCTTTTTAAGGCCGAATAATATTCCATTGTATGGATCTACCACATTTTATTTATCCATTCAACCCTTGATGGACATTTGTGTTGTTTCCAGCTTTTGGTTAATGTGAATAATGCTGCTGTGAACATGGGTGTACAAATACCACTTTGAGACCCTGCTTTCAGTTCTTTTGGGTCTATACCCAGAAATGGAATTACAGGATCATATGGTAATTCTATTTTTAATTTTTTGAGGAACAGTCATACTGTTTTCCATAGCAGCTGCACCATTTTACATCCCCACCAGCCATGCACAAGGGTTCCAATTTCTCCACATCGAGAGGGATATTTTTAAGATGGGAGGAATCATGGCACGTTTGTATGCTGATGGGAAGATCCAGGAGAGAAAAACAGATGCTTGGGAGGGTGGAGAAGAACAGCGAGGACAGAGCCAGGGCCTCCCGGCAACCGTGGAGAAGGTCGATCGTGGCACAGGTGCAGGAGCTGGCAGGTTTGGCAGAAGGAGCCTGAGGAAGTTCTACGTGATGATGTCTGATTAGCAAGGTCGTCAGCCAAGGGAGGGCAGGAGAAGTGTTGGGGGCTGGAGGAAAGGGAGCAGGGGTGTAAGAGTCGCCTTGGAGAGCAGATAGGGGACCATGGGTGCCTCTGGGCAGCATCACGGAACTGTGCGGCCAGCCCACCGGCCAAGCGAAGAGCAGGCAGGAGCAGATTTAACCTGGGCTGTGGCTTTACCAAGTGAGAACAATGCGGTGGAGAAAGGGGCAGAGTCAGAAAGAGCGTGATTGTGCATTTAGTCAAGGAGGGCATGAAGTGAAAAACAAGGAGGTGAGGCTGGAAGAGGGCCCGGGCATCAACAGTTTGCAGTCCCAGGGGCCTGGGGGAACTGGGAGGAGGGGTGACTATTGGGAAGGACAGGGTCTCAGACAACACATATTAACAGGACAGTGGAGTCTCCTCCTTCACAGAGTTTACATTCCAGGGGAGAATGGACCAAAAAGGAAAGGAACAAAACAATAAAATAGCTACAGACTGAGATAAATGTCCTGAAGGAAACAAACATGCCAGGAGACAGAGAACAGGGGAGGGGCTGATTTAAACAGAGTGATCAGTGGTCGCCCCTTGAGGAGGTTCCAGCTGAGACCCGAATGATGAGAAGGTGTGAGCCTGTGTGTCGTATTGAGGGAGGACCTGGTATCTACAGAACAGAGAGCGTGGGGAAGGGCCAGAGACGGTGCTAGAAACTTGGGAGGAAGTCCAGAGGCTTAGTGTAAGGGTAGCTGGAGCATCTGAAGAGTTTTCATAGCAAAGTAACACAATCCAAACTGGAACGTCTAACCACCAGTTCGACCCCAACATTACCAAGGAGCCACGAAGTCTGTGGTGGATTCCTTCTGAAGGGACAGAGCCAAGACAGAAATCAGTAGCTAGCACTCGCATACACAACAGCAGGTTCCGAACCAGGAGGTGTCTGTACGGATGCTGTATGGACAGCAGTCGGGATGTTTGGGGCTAGAACTTTTGCCCCCAAATTAAGGACTGGTCAGCAGAAGCCATCCTCTGCTGGTACCTGCACCTGGGCCCAGGTGCAAGCTCTGGCCTGTCCCTGCAGACAGACTAGCCTGCCCCAAAGAGGCCACCACAGCTTCCATGCTCCCTTCTGCCTGAGCCCCCTCCAGCCCCCATACCTCCCATCCCACCAGGCCCTGGGGAAGCAGGCCTGGCCCAACCCCAGAGCTGCCTGGGCTCCTGAGAGGCTCCAGGCAAGGAGGGAAACAGGAAGGTCCCCTCCCCAGTCCTGGCCAAGCCCCACCTCCCTCCGCAAGCAGGACCAGTGCTGAACTGGGGGAGGAAAAAGCAGAAAGAAAAGGGAGGAAGAGGAAAAAAGAGCAAAGCCAGTCCGAGAGATGCAGCAGAAATTCCCCAAGCTCTGATTTCCACCAAAGTTGCCCATCACTATGCTGCCCGAGAGCAGGGGGTTCAGGCAGACAGCTCTGAGGGCCTCTCCCACCTGCACTGCAGTCTGCGGGCCGGGGACTGGATCCAGGTTATGCAATCAAATCCCTACACCACCCCGAGGAATAAGGATTGTCATGCCAGGTTGAAGACGAGGAGACTGAGACTCAGTGAGGGATGCGACCTTGACCAAGGTCACACAGCCAAAAGTGAACTGCCAGCTTCCTTGCTCCCTCGCATCCATGAACGGCCACCACTGGGGAAAAGGCAGAACCACGGCAAAGGGGATGTGACCCTTGGCCCCCTTGCCCAGGGTTAGTGGATGAGCGGCCCCTGCTAACCCCTAACCCTAATTCCTTGGGAGGCTGTCTGGCCTCCCAAGGGCTTCTAACCCAGGAAGGTTGGCAGGAGGCCTGAAGTATCTGTTTATTTCCCTTGGTCTCATCTCCAGCACTAAACCATAACATTTATCTTTAGGTCACTTAAAGCATATGAATTGGGTTAAACATTTAATTCACTAGATAGCTCAGATAGTTATGAATTTTACCATAAGTGAGCAGAAAGTTAATTCTTTCTACACTTACTCAATAATATGAAATAGTCATCTTAAATGAATATTTTACAGTTTGCATTTATTAGCAATGCAATTCCTTTCAGAGCCACTCGTAAGGGTTTCCAATGCCTTAGGAAATGTAAACAGTCAAGACAAAGTCATCAACTTGTAAAAGTTCTGATTCTGTGTAGATGTGGGGTTAGAATGTGCCCTCCTGGCCAGACCCAGCTCCTTGCTTCTCCACAGACCTTCTGGCTGGGACGGGCGGGTCTCCTAACCCACACGGAGCCAAGCTCATCCCTGGCCTGTCAGGATTCTCCCTGGCATCCTGGTTCATGTCAGTTAAAGCAAGAAACCAACAAGCCACTGAAGTTTTATTCAGCACGTGCTTTGTGCAAGGGCTGGGTCTGCCTGTCCCCCCCACCCCACCCTCCTGTCACCATCAGGGTCCCCTCACACCTCTGCCAACGGCTCCAGCTCAGAGTTCCCTTTACGTCCTCTCATTTCTGTGCATGCTCTTTCTCTGCATGACTCAGCCAGCGTTTATCTTGTATCCCCATGGTTGGCTCTAAGAGAATCTCGCTGGAATAAATCTGAGGGCCCAGGTAGGAATTAAAGGCTCCTTAAGAGGCTGGCTCCTTTTGCACCTTCCTCCTACTCCCAGGGTGCCCTGGACGGCACTGACCACAAGGTTGACCCTCCATCGCTGCCCTGCTTTCCAAATCCCGCTGCCAGAGAAACACACAGACAGAGGCAGGGCTCCACGTCTTCCTTTTCAAAGCCCTCCTTTCCTCCTCCTGAATGAGGAAGGGGTGCCCACCCAGGCCTCCCTCTTGTCCCCTCTGAGTGTCTGTCTGCACTCAGGACTTTGTGCACTAATTGTGCGGGATGCTGTTTTTCAGGTCTTGCAAACTCTAGGCGCTTTGTGGGTCAACTCAGCTAACAGGCATTAAGTACCTATTAAGTGCAAAGGCCTAGGGGAAGGAAAACAACTGGAAAGAGCCACGGCCTCTCTCTCCGTGGAGTTTACTACCTAGTAAGGGGGTCGGGTGGACAAGCACAGAGGCAGTGCAGGCACTGGTGCTGTAAGGACAGAAGCAGGATTCTGGGAGCCCACCAAGGGGTCTTCAGGAAGGACACAGAGCTGGGCATCCCAGGGCAGTGGGACTGAAGTGTTACCAGCCAGAGCCAGAACTGAACTCAGGTTCAGCTGCTCGTCACCCAAATGTCAACGTCCAAGAGATGAGGGTTGGTAGAAAAAGAAAGATGTTTTATTCAGGAAGCCGGCAGACTTCGGCAAGCCAGCCAGGAGACTAGCACCCAAAAGACTCCTCTGGTCTCCCACCAGGGGCTTCCCACAGTAGGACGATCACTGGGACCCAAGGGCGCCCGCCAGCTGCTTGTGGCTAGCCAACCCTGGAACAGTGAGTTGCAGGACGCTCCCAAGAAGTTGCCAAAGCTATTTTGCCCCAGGGGGTGAAGGGTGGGGTGGGGAGGAGGTGGGTGAGAGCTAAAGGCAGGAAGGTAAACTGAGTCCCAACCATCAGGACCATGAAAGGAGTCCTAAGGAGTTTGAACTAGTTCCTCTAGTGGGACGTGGGAATACCCTCAGGGGTCTTGAACAAGGGAAGGACCTAGGAGTGATGTCCCACCTCCCCAACTGGACTGGAAGCTCCGTCAGCACATCCAAGGGTTCCAGCACACGGCTACTCACCATGAGCACTCAGCACACTGGTCCCTAGCAGGGGTCCCTGTTTTCAGACCCCTCACTTCCTGAGTCCTGTTCTATTAGGCCACAACTCATTAAGAGATGGTTACAGGAAACACACATGTGCTCTAAGCCATTTAAGGCCCAGCATGGGCCTTTATCTTGGTTAACGTCCCTCAAGTAAGATCCTGGGCAATCAGCTCCTTGGAGGACTTAGTGACAGAGTGGCCCTGTGCTCTGAGTTGATCTGTTTCCACCTAAACAAATAATCATGCACCATCATCGTCTCCTCCTGCTACCAGGGCACTCATAGCTAAACATAAATTACAGTAATGTTAGGAATACTGTTATTTTTAGTTTTTACTTCTATCTGGCAGCCCTGTTGAAAAGTGAATTTTATAACAAGCCATCACAAATCCTTCTGGAAGCAAAGGGGATGTACACCAAAGTAAACAAGTCCTCTGACCAGGAAAACAAAAAACTAAAAATTATACATTTCCAATGTTTGACTTCATAAAGAGGTTGGAGGAGAAGTCATGGAATGTGAATGTGGAGAGGAAGGAAAGAGAAATCTTGCAGCTCAGATGGAGACAAGCTTCTGCCCTCTACCCTGGAGGTGAGCTCAGATGCGTCAGGTGTACACCATCTCCCATGATGGGTGATCCAAGCTCAGTCATGGCAATTGCCCAGTGCCAGTGGTGGCCCACGGGGGACTCACCCAGCTCAGTGCTTCGGAGAAGGTCGTCACCATCTCACACCCCCCAACCGTGTTCCTGAGCTTGCCTTAGGGATGGGGAACTTCTTCTCAGCTGTATCATTTTCCTTGTAATTACTAAGCTAATTTGTTATGCCTGAGCCTCAGGGTAATTCTGAAAGGAGCACAGGGCTTGGTTTTTGTGGGGGTTTTTTTCATCAAACAAGAAATAAAAGGAATAAAGCCTGCCATCTTCCACTCAATGAAATTTCTAGAACTAATGCCACACGTCAGTAAAATACAACCACTTATCTTTTTTCTTTCTACGTTTCTATACTTTCTGAATTTTCTGTAATAAGCATATATTAGTTTATAATGGGAAAAAGTAAACTCAATTCTTAAAAATCTCTTTGCTTACCAGATCTCACTATTCAGGGTTTTAAGAACAGAGTTAGGAGAATTTGAAGACATCTCATTGCCCAAAGCAAGACTAGATTTAAATCTGGAAAGTTTCCAAACCCAAACACTGTGGGCGGGTCTAAGAAGCAATTTCCAGATTTTCTCCAAGTCTAGCTAAGCCCAGAACACAGCACTGGCATGCCCCCCCCCCACCCTCTTCTCCACCCTCCAAATGCTTCAGGCCAACCTTAGTCAAAATTCCTCTAACTTTCCCTGGCCTACCAAGAAAGTGTTCTTTCCTGTGTTCTTCCTCCATCATACTACCTGCTTTTGTCTGGTCTGCACCGTCTCCTACTCAGTCAGCTCTTACAGCTGCCACTCCACAAGGGATGCACCCTCCTCCAGACCCTGTGTCCAGTTGTGCAGGCTCTGTGAATGGCTGTGTGCGTCTGGGTGCTCAGTGCACTTGTTAGAATGGCTTACAGCACTCGAGTACATAGGGCTCGTGCTAGCCCTGGCTGGAAACCTCTTCTCCCCCTTCTTTCCTGCATGATGCCATTAGTCTTATACTGCCCTTGCTGCTGTAACAAAATATCATAGACTGAGTGGCTTAAAAAACAAAAATTAATTTTATCACAGTTCTGGAGCCCAGAAGGTTCACGATCAAGGTGTGGCAGGGTTCGGTGTCTGGTGAAGCCCCGTTCCTGACTTGCAGATGGCCACCTTCTCCCTGTGTCCTCACATGGTGGACAGTGAACTCTGTTCTGAACTCTAATCGCATCATGAGGACCCCATCCTCATGACCTCATCTAACCCTAACTACCCCCAGAAGAGCCTCACCTCCAAATACACTGAAAGTTAAGACTTCAATATGTGAATTTGGGGGGACACAGTTCATTCCAAAGCACAGTCTCATCCTTCTGTTTCGAGGTTCCTACCCACAGAAAGCCACCCTGACCCTCCTAGACTAGGTTGGTCCCCTTCCTAACTAACCTCTACTCTCTGTAAAACACTTTTTGCCATTATCTGTATAATGATCAGGCTTCCCCCTCACACCCAGTAGGTAAGATCCATGAAGGCAAAGATCAGACCCATCTTGCCTATCTTGTACCCTAGCACCCGAAGACTTTCTGTGTTCAGAAAGTATCTGTTGAAAGGAAGAAAGGAGAAAAGACAGGAAGAAGAAAGGGGAGAGGGAGAGTTTAATGAATTCATTCATTGATGGGTTGATTGGTCATTCTTCCCATATAACTGAACCTGGACTCCTGGGGGCTCCAAAGAGGCCCCACCCTCTTCATTTCACCAGGAGCCTCAAATGGGTACTCAGCACCGGTCAGGGTTCTGTCTGGGAAACTGACCTGAATGTAATCTGATGACACAGAAGCCTGGCTCCAAGGTTGGCATCTAAGAATTTCTCGGGTGAGAAAAGCAGACGCGGCAAAATATTTATAGTCAGTCCATCGAGGTGAAGGGTGGACAGGTATTCATTATATCCCTTTTGCAACTTCTCTGTAGGTTTAAAACTTTTCAAGCTCAAAAAACTGAGAAAACAGACAAAACTAAATTATCGTTTTAGACATCAAGGTAGTGGTTGTCTTTAAGGAGGGGGTGATTAGGGGAGTGGGCTTCTTAGGTGTTGGCACATTATTGAAATAGATGCTTTTCACACTTTCACTGACCTGCCCAGTTTTGTTTGGCACACTTTTTGGGTTTTTTTTTTGGATTTGGCAATAATTTCTTTGATATGACACCAAAAGCACAGGCAGCAAAGGAAAAAGAATAGATAAATTAACTATATCACAGTTAAAAACTTCTTGTTTGGCACACTTTTTTGTATATATGCTTAATGTCACAATAAAAACACAAGTTTTTTTAAAAAGCAAACAAAATACACATATTTCTGAATGCTCTGTGGGCTCATGAGAACATTCTAGCAGGAGGGCAGGACAGCCTGAGCTCTGTCCAGCTGATGGGCCAAGGCCCAGGTCGGATTCCGGAAGCCAGTCCAGGGCAGCTGCCTCCCCTTCCTGATGCAATTTTGGGTTCCCACCCAAGTTCTCCAGCTGAGGTCCCAGCTGCCACATACAAAAGTCCAAGTGAAATTGATGCCAAACCCCAATTTTTGGAAAAAAAACAGACTTCGCCTCTCTGCTCCTAGGCAATTACTCTCTCTTCAAATAGACAATTTTTCACCATTAACTGGATGACGGGCCTTTAGTTGGTAAGGTGATCGATCTAGAAAATAATGTAGTGGCCATCATAATTCCCATTTCCTAGGCATGTTGGGCTATTTTTTATTTCAAGAAAAGCTAGGGAGGGGGTCCCCTGGTGGCGCAGTGGTTAAGAATCCGCCTGCCAATGCAGGGGACACAGTTTGAGCCTTGGTCCGGGAAGATCCCACATGCCACGGAGCAACTAAGCCTGTGTGACACAACTACTGAGCCTGCGCTCTAGAGCCCACAAGCCACAACTACTGAGCCTGCGTGCCACAACTACTGAGCCCACGTGCCTAGAGCCTGTGTTCCATAACAAGAGAAGTCACCACAACGAGAAGTCCGCAAACTGCAACGAAGAGTAGCCCCCGCTCGCCGCAACCAGAGAAAAGCCCATGCGCAGCAACCAAGACCCAACACAGCCAAAAATAAAATAAATAAAATTTATAAAAAAAAAAAAAGAAAGAAAAGCTAGGGAAATTATTTTCTGTAACTGATGCATTACAAATGCGCATCTGACGCATTCTTTTGCTCAGATCATCTCAAAACAGCTTACATTTGAAAGCGGAAATGTACCTTTGAGAAGCAAAGCACAGCCTGGACCCTTTGAGGAGTGAATTTTCAAAATAAAGATAATAATGATGAATAATCTCTTGTTTGACAGGCTTTGACTCACCTCTCACAATTGCTATTACCTCCCAGGGCATAAACCAGATACTTTGGTAAAGTTGGAGATTTCCCATTATTCTCATCCTCAGCCTGTGATAACATAGGCTTATTCTTCCTGGTAGATGAAAATCATTACTCTTTCTAATGGAAACAATAACTTCTGAACAAAGCACCTGTGTGGCCTCCCCTGACCACCAACCTACCTGCATGAGTGATTACTTAACACCAAAGGAGTTTAAGAGATCCCCCTTTATTTGGTTTTGCTGTCTCAGACCACAGTAATAAAGTCCCGAAGCTCCTTCGCTATAGACATGCACCGATGAGACCTGGGATTCCATCAACATCTCCTCCAAGAGTCAAGTCCGACTCTGGTTGCTCTCTCGTGGACCACCCACTTAACCAGTTATCTAGGCCCCGAGTATTAATCTCAATCTTGTTCCCCCCCATGCCTGCCCCAGTCACCAAACGTGCTACTGGACCACATTACTCAATGTTGACAGAGCAAAATCAAAGCATATGAACTCATTTTAATGCTGGCCTTTGCAAAACACAATTAGGGCAGCAAACTAGTGTGATTCTGAAGCCAAGTTCGGAAAACATGGTAGTAATGGTTGATATCATTGTCCTAAATATTTCTGCCCTCTCTCTTTTAGTTAGACCCACGGTTCTCAACAGGGGCAATTCCACTCCCACCTCTCCACCCAAGAGACATTTGGCAATGTCGGGAGACATTCTGTACTGTCCCAGCTGGAGGTGAGCACTACTGGTACCCAGCAGGTAGAGGACAGGGATGTTGCTAAACATCCTACTATGCACAGGCCAGCCCCCCACCCAGTGAGGAGTTCTCCTGCCCGAAATGTCAGTAGTGCCGAGATTGAGAGACCCTGAGTTAGATCAGCAGCAGTTTACCATGGTCTTTACCACGTGCCTTCGTGGAGTTGCTGGGACTTGTTTATTTTGTCCTCTGTGATGAAATGCTGGGGATTACAGGTTTGGGGAGCACTTAGAATAAAGCTGTGACCACCGGGAGCTGATGAACATCATCAGAGTGAGTCATGACAAACCATCTCATCTCTATTGATAGGACTCGCATTCTGTACGTCTCAGTGCCTCTAGATTTCGGCCAGGCAGCCAGCAAAGTCCCTCGTGTATCCTTGAAAATTAGATGGTGGTACAGGCAGGGAGATTCATCCTTGGTTGAATGACCAAACTTGCAAAGTAGGGAATAACAGATCCCAGTCACCCCAGAGGGAGGCCAAAGCCCATCACAGGCTTTGCCCTCCACCCTACCACATGAGACATTTCAATCAACGGCTTGAATAAGGTCACAGAAAGTATTCTTATGAAATCCCATGAATAACATCATTGAGAAGGACGCTGATATTCTGGTAGGCTGAGACATAATTCAAACAGACCTCAAGGGATTTATAATAGAATAAACCAGCTGCATGGCAGTAATAGGTAGCCTTGGACATCTTTATGGCTTTCAAAGCATTTCTCACTAGGCTATTTCATTTGATCATCGCCAGGCCATAATGTGGGTGGGTCTCCTGACTCCCAGCCCAGCGTCCATTCTATATTCCACCTTGCTGAGGGGTCAAGAGGCTGCACCTCTCCTGGCTGGAGTCCAGGACCGGGGAGAGAGTCCTTTGGAAAAGGGTTCTAGTTGAGCACCAACTTGAAAGGCGTTCACTTGGCTGAGTTAATGCGAGGATAATGTCAATGAAAAGAAGGTGGCAATGCCATTCCTCTGCCCTGATCAGCAGCCACATTCGTGGTTTGGTGTTGGTTTGGCTACCACACTTCAAAGCAGAACTGAAAAAAAGAGCTCACCCAGAGAAGGATGATTAAGACAGAGAATAGCAACAGCAAGTCCTGTGAAGAAGATGGAAAGAACAAGAGACATTTGCTCATTAGAGACACCCAAGGGCACCCACAATGCTGTCTTCAAAGGCAGAGGTGCTGTCACGGACAAGATGGATTCAAGGTATTCTCTGTGGTTCCGGAGGACAGATGCAGGGCTAATATATATTCAACGGGAATCATTTAAGCTCAACAGACAGAAGAACTTCCTGACCATTTATTTATACCACTCAGAAATGGCAGGCAGGTCGCTGTGCCAGATGGTGAGCTCCCCAGCCTTGAAAGTGTTCAAGCTCAGGATGGAGCTAAGAGAAGGGCTTCAGGGGTAATGTTCTAAACTACGTCACTTGTTTTTTCAGCAAATACCTATTGAGAGCATGGTCCTAGGAGCTGGAGGGGAGAGCAGTGAACAAAAGACAAAATCCTGTTCTCGTGGAGCTTAGAGGGTCAGCAATGATGAGGTGCTGGGGAGTGCTGTGAAGACTCGGGGCTTTCGTGATAATTAAGAACTTCCCATCAGATTATCACCCAACACTATTACTCCAATATCCAGGTCCTTAAAACTTAAAGAAACTAGAAATGTAATGACAAATAACTGTAAATATTCAAGTGTGCAGCTAAAAGAAAGTGTGAGGGTTTTCCCATCAGCATGGGATCTGAGTTCCTTAAATGAGTCACAAGTGAGTCAAACATAAGATCATCTGAGACCAACAAGACCTGTCACCTCCAAAGTTCCTTCCTGCCCGAAGACACTGGAATTCTATAAAAACATGTCTGTGGCTTCCCACAAAGTCTCTTTCTGAAACAAGCCTAACCACTTTACAACACTGAGCTGAGACTTGGGACTCGCCGGCAGCCCACTAGGCAAAAGGAGGAGCAGGCATGGGGGGTGTTAACAAATAAGGGTGGGAAAGTGGAGAGACCGACTTTGAAAGTAACTGGGTCAAAAGCACCAAGGTCAGAGCCAAGGGAAGCCACATAACCCAGAACCTCAGGCCGCAAGGGGAAGAGGCCCCAAGGAAAGGGCTGCAGGCACCTGCGGACCCCCTCTGTCCCTGGCAGGACTGTGGCCCCCGAGGCCTGGCCCGCTCCACAGGATGGGGAGACTTCCAGACTGTTCCTCTGCTCGCTCTCCGGGCCTCTCCCCACAAGACATGCTCCTCAAGGCCTCACCGTCTCCCTCTGCAAGCCCCACCCCAAGCACGGCCGTTTGCTACAATTCCCCCACCCCTTCGCCCTTTGGAACAACGCAGCTTCAAAGCACAGGTAGCTCAGGAGGAGGGAGGCACGTGCCAGCTCCCTGTGCCCTGGAGATACCCCTGAGCAGGAAGGAGAAGTGGCGAGAACTTCTTAGGGGAAGGAAGGACGACCGAGGCATTTGCAGGCCTGGGAACCGGGAGGGGAGTCAGCTCCAGGCTGAGTGGGGCTGCAAGCGAGCTTTCCAGAGCCCCAAGACTCACTTCACCTTCCCCGGACGGTCATGTCTCACCCTGTTGCTAGGGAAGGACAGCGAAAGCGCAGAAGCACCAGCCCCTCACCCCGTGCCAGCCGTGGTGGCTGGGCTCGGAGGAGGTGGGAGCATGCGACAACGGGCAGTGGGGTGGCCTCCGAGCGCTCTGCCCCATAGATGAGGGGCTTGCTGCCAAGGCTGGCAGCTTTCAGAAGAGGGTCCGGTTGGCCAGGGTGCGAGTGGGGGCACCAGAAATCAGGGAACGAGCAAGCCCAGCTTTAACACCCAGGTCTCCATACTGAGGGGCACCCCTGCCCCAGCCCGTTCACCAAAACTCATCGGGAAAAGCCCCAGTATGGGTCTGGCACTACCCCTCCCCAGTCCTATTGCCATCCAAGATGGCTGGGACGCCCAGGGGGAAATCACAAGGCCTCTAAGGAGAGCAGCAACCCTGAGAGAAAGACAGGAGATACTGCTGTCCACGAAGGAGGGGTAATAGCCCAAACACAAGAATTCAAGCTAAGAAATAAATATCCTCAAAGAGATAAGGGCAGATATGGGGAAGATAAAGTAGGAACAGGCAGTTGTAAAGCAGAACCAGCTGGAAACACTGAGTATGAAACACAAAAAAGCTTTGTTTCATGGGGACAGAGTTTCAACCTGGGGAGATGAAAAAGGTCTGGAGGTGGACAGGGTGAAGGTTGCACAAGAATGTGAACACACTCAGTGCCAACAAACTATCCACCTGAAAAGGGTTAAAGTGATGAATTTATATTACACATATTTTTCCACAATAAGAATATAGAGAAATTAATAAATTAATTAATATGTAAATAATACCATGAATATAAAGACCCTAGCACTCTTTCTGCCACAAAGAAGCTGTTCCATAAATGGTAGCTCTAAAAAATTAATAATAATAATAAGTGAAATAAAGGAAGAATATAGTACAATCATTGATTCACTTAGCAAATATTTATTGAGTGTCCACTACATGCCAGATGCTGGGGAAATATTAGAGAACAAAACAGACAAGAAGTGCTGCCTTCCTGGCCCTTACATTCTGGCAGGAGAGACAGAAAATAAATAAGATAAAGAAATAAAATGCAGCAAATACCAGATGGTGATACATATGATGAAGAAGGTAAAGAGGATGAGAGTGGATTCCCCACGGAATGGTGAGGAAAGGTCTCCCTGGGGAGGGGTCCTGGGACTCCGAGATCCTTGTGGTGGCCGATGATAAGGGGCAGGGAGTGGTGGTGAGGGGACACATGGGAAGGGTGGGGACAGTGCCAAGGGTGTACAGAGCTCCGGGCACCCCTCTGGACCCACACAGGGGATGAAAGCTCCCGGAGGTGCAGACTTACATTTTATTCCTAAAATCAAGCACTCAGTAACAACCAAGGAATAATCTAGTGAGCTAGAAGATCACATCAGGGAACTTTCCCAGAAAGCATCAGGAAAGGATAAAGAGATGGGAAATATTTTTTTAAGTAGATAAATAAAAGGAAATTTGGAGAACAGAAGTTGACCTGTCAACATCCATATTCTAGGAGACTCAGAAGGACAGAGACATAAATGGAGGGGGAAACAAATGAAGAACTAATAACCAAGAATTTCCCAGAATTAAAGAGAGATGTAAAAACCTCACACTCGAAGGATGCGCAGAGTGCCAAAGGATGGAGAAGAGAGATAGACGAACATAAGATTCTTCCGAAAGACGAACGTTAGATGCTTCCGAAAGGAGCCATAACTCAAGAAGATACAATAGTCGTGAAAAGATATGAGACCTAAGAATTTGGCCTTAAAAAAAGAAAAAAAGAAAGAAAGAAAGAAAAAAATCAGAATAACAACTGACAGAGCTACGAAAAGAAACAAATAAATCAAGAGATTTGGTTGGAGACTTTAACACATCCCTCTTGGAAATTGATGGTTTAAACAACACAAGAAGCAAAAACCAAAGATATTTATTACGGTTAAACTAATAAATACATGGAGAATTCACCCAACAGAGAATACACATGGTTTTTGAGTGCACATAGATCATTCACAAAAATTAAACATGCACTAGGCCATAAAGGAAGATTCAGTAAATGCCAGAGAATCAACATCATACAAACCATGTTGAGACCATAACATAATAAATTTTTAAAATATTAACAAAAGGATCGCTTCTAAATACAATATATCTAGGAGCTAAGAAACATTCTATTGATCCTTTTTAAAGGAAAAATCATAAGGGAGATTTTTTCAATGCTTAGAGCATGTAGTAAAATCACTATATGTCAGAATTTATGGGACACAAAAAAATTCCTCTTCCAGTAATGGAGGAGTAGCTAGTATTGGACAAACCCTCCAAATTTAAAATATATATCTTTTAATCTGAAGACACTTGTGAGAGACTAAAAGCAGGCAGAAATTGGAGCGATCTGGACACTTAGAAGAAGCTGATAGTACCGGTGAGTTTCTGAGGGTTTTTTGGGGTTTTTTTCTTTACAGCTTTTTGCCTGAGGCAGACCGCAGTCAGTATCAGGGAGCAATTAATACTCAGATAGAAACCTGCAGTTTGCTGGCTGTAGAATCAGAGGACAGAGTGTGGGTGACCACGGCATCTAGAAAATGCAGGAGGAAATCCCCAAAAGGAGAGAGCCAAGAGCCCGAGTTCCAAATTCTGTGTGTAAACTCAGCCCAAATCTCTGACTAATCCCTGAATTACACACACATGGAGCAGGCTCTAAGCAACCCAGCTAAGGCTACAGACCTGAACCGAGATTTCTGCTGCTGCCCAGCTCAAAAGGAACAGTTTAGAGTTTGAATTTGGCAAAGTTAAGTGTCTGCTAAAACAAAAACTTGATATTATTCAGAATAACATAACAGAATCCCAAGTCCTTGCATATTATCATTCACAAGGTCCAGAATACAATCCCAATTTATAAAAATATACAAGCAGGAAAATGTGACTCATACTCAAGAGAAAAGTAAAGACTGACTCTGAGATGCCACAAATGTCTGTATCAAGCTAGTCTTTTCATCTGGATGTTTTGACATCTGGGGGCCTTGCTGATACTGGAAGGGACTGTTCCTCCTAGGGTTAGCTAATTCCTAGAGATAGCAAACAGCTTGCCCAGGAGCATACCTTTCATATGAAAACCAACCAATCTGAAGGCCATACCCTGATCATCTCCTTTACTGGACTCTCACATACAGGCCACTATTCTCTTGCCCTAATCACCCCAGGGCCAGTACCAGACAACTAGGGGCAGCCTCTACCCCCCAGAGCCCACTGGAATTATTCCAACTAGCCAATCCTATCCCTGCTTACCCTGCCTTGCTTTGCCCTTCCCCCAAAAACTACAATAAAGGCTCTTGTCCACATTTTTTCCTTGCTCCTTCTGCCTCTGGACCAGTTCTGGTGCTGCCCATGTAGCCCAGTATGACATGCTATGCCCCTTCCTCTTGGGAACTGTGAACAACAAATTATATTTTCAATAGCAATCATCTCCTGATGGGTTAGTCTCACCATATATGAATAATAATAAGACCTACATTTTAAAACAATGCTGAAATTCTAATTTGTAAAAAATTCTGTTTGTAATGAATGTACAGATAGGTCATCTCATTAAAGAAGTAGAAACGACAAAAAAAAGAACTAAATGAAAATGCTATAACTGAAAGATAAAATGTCTGAAATGTATTTACTGGACTGGAGATAACAGAGGAAGAGTCAGTGAACTTGAAGACTGGATAATTTCTGTTGATTTATTTCAGTGATTTTCAACTGGAGGTGATTTTGTCCCCCAGGAGATATTCAGGAATGTCTGGAGACATTTTTGGTTGTCACAACTGGGAGGCTATGCTACTGGCATCCAGTGTAGAGGCCAGGGATTCTGCTAATCATCTGACAATACACAGGAAACCCTTCCCACACAGGGCAACCAATTGACCTGGCCCAAAATGTCAGTCGTGCTGGGGTTAATAAATCCTGATCTATTGGGAAAACAAAAATGGTTTTTTTTTTGTTTTTTTTTTGTTTTTTAAAGAAATCTCCATTTTAATTTTTATTTATTTATTTATGGCTGTGTTGGGTCTTCGTTTCTGTGCGAGGGCTTTCTCTAGTTGCGGCAAGTGGGGGCCATTCTTCATCGCGGTGCGCAGGCCTCCCACTATCGCGGCCTCTCTTGTTGCAGAAAACAGGCTGCAGATGCGCAGGCTCAGTAGTTGTGGCTTACGGGCCCAGCCGCTCCGCGGCATGTGGGATCTTCCCAGACCAGGGCTCGAACCCGCGTCCCCCGCATTGGCAGGCAGACTCTCAACCACTGCGCCACCAGGGAAGCCCCTAAAAATGTTTTTTAAAAGTGAACAAGTTTTGATGATCTGTGAGAAAATAATGCAAGGTCAAATATACATATACCTGGAGTCCCAGAAGACGACAATGAGAACAGGGCAGAAAAAAAATATTTGAGGAAATAATGGACCAAATGTTCCCAAATGTGTTGAAAGACATAGATTTTCAGATTCAAGAAGTTCAGCAAACCCCAAACAAAATAAACAAACAAAGCAAAAAATTTAGGTCAAAGTGACTAACATCAAAGATACAGAGAAGGCACTCAGAAATAACACATTACATAAAAGAGATAAATAAATAAATGCTGAATAACTTCTTATCAAGAACAAGAGGAGAAGAGAGGAGAACATCATCTTTAATGTGCTAAAAGGAAAAACTGTCAACCAAGAATTCTATACACAATGAAAATATCTCCCAATAATGAAGGTAAATAGAGACATTTGTAAAAATAAAATATAAGAAAATTTACCACCATAACATGTTCCCTATGAAAAAATTTAAATGAAATTCTTCAGGCTGAAGAGAAGTGATACAAATGGGAATTCTGATTTCAGGGAGGAACAAAGATCCTCAGAAATGTGAGCGATTATAAAAGATATCATTTTCCTCTCTTATTTTCCTAAAATATATGTGACTATTTACAGCAAAAAAAAAAGAAAAGAAAAGTACATTATGAGGTTTACAGCATATATAGATGTAATACATATAACAAGTATAGCATGAAGGAGTAGAGATACATTAAACTATATTTTTGCAAGATCCTTACAATGAACAATTCTTACCATGAAGTGGTAGAAATACTAACTATAAGTAGACTGTGAAAAGTTATATAATATACATTATATTCCCTAGTGCAATCACCCCCAAAATGTAAAACATGCAAAGAACACAGCTAAAAAGAGAAATTAAAATGAAACTCTTTTTAAACATTCAATTAACCCCAAGAGAAATAAAAAACAGAGGAGATGAACAGAAAACAATTATCAACATTGTAGACCTAAATCCAACTATATCAACAATTACATTCTATGTAAATAGACTAAGCACTCCAGAGATTGTTAGAACTGTTGGAAAAACAAGACCCAACCATATGCTGTCTACAAGAAAAATATTTTAAATATAGAGACAAAGAAAGTAATATGTGAAAACAGAAAAACCATGCAAACCATAAGCTTAGGACGGCAGGAGTGGTTATATAAATTTCAAGGTCAAGAGTGTTATCAGAAATAGAAACATTCCATTATGATAAATGGTAATTAATCAGGGAGACATTTCAATCATAAATTTGAATGTGCCCAATAATAAGGCTTAAAAGACATAAAGCAAAAACTGACAGATATAAAGAAAGAAATGGAAAAATCCATTGTCTTAATTGGGACACAATAGTGTCCAAAAAACATAAAATGCCTAGAAATAAAGTAACAAATGATGTGCAAAACCTCTACACTGAAAACTACAAAACATTACTGAGGAAGATTAAAGAAGACCTAAATAAACGGAGAGATATACCATACTTATGGATTGGAAGACTCAGTATTTTAAAGATGACAATTGTCTCCAAATTGATATATCTCTAACACCATTCCATTGAAAACACCTGCAGGATTTATTTTTATAAATTGACAAAGTGATTCTAAAATTTAAAAGGAAAATGCAAAGGAAGTAGAAGAGCCAACGCTATTTTTAAAAAGAACAGAGTCGGAAGCCTGTCTTCAAGACTTGCTATAAAGCTACAGCAATCAAGATGGCAACGTACTGACACAGGACAAATAGATTAGTGGAACAGAAAAGAGCCCAGAATACACCCACTCTTATATGGTTAATTAATTTTAGGTACCAGAGCAATCCAATGGGGAAAGGAAAGTCTTTTCAGCAAACGATACTGACACCACTGGACATCAATATGGAAATTAACCTTACACTTCTCCTACCTTACACCATACACAAAAATTAATTTAAGATGGATAACAGACTCACATGTAAAAACTAAAACTATAAAGCTTCTAGAAGAAAACATAGGAGAATATCTTCAGAATGAGGTAGTCAAGCAAAGATTTCTTAGAGAGGACATGGAGAGCGACACCAAAAAAGAAGAAGAGTGATAAATTAAACTTCAGCAAAATTTAAAACTGCTCCTAAAAAGACACCATTATAAAAATGAAAAAGCAGGCCACACTCTAGGGGAAAATATTTGCAAAACATACCGCTGACTAAGGACTTGTATCCAGACTAGATAAAGAACTCCTACAAGCCTATAATAAAAATAAAATCCAAAAATTTTAATGGGCAAAAGATTGGAACAGACACTTCATAAAGGAAGATATATGAATGGCCAATAGCACGTCAAAAATATTGTTAGTCATCAGGGAAATGTAAATTGAAACTATAATGAGATCCACTATACACCCACCAGAATGGCTAAAATTAAAAAGACTGACAACATTAAATGTTGGCAAGCATGTGGAGCAACTGGAACCGTCATACATTGTTGGTGGAAATGTGAAATGGTCCAATCACTTTAGGGGAAAAGTCTGCCAGTTTCTTTTAAAAGAAAAAATAGCACCCAACAATTTTCTCTTAGGCGTTTATTCCAGAGATATAAAAACACAAATCCCAAAAAAAGATTTGTACAAAATATTCACGGCAGTTTTATTCATAATAGCCAAAAACTGGAAACACACCAGATGTCCATTAACAAATGGATAAACAAACTCTGGTACATTCATACAATAGATTACTACTCATCAATAAAAAGGAAAAAAAAAAACAACTACTGATACATGGAACGACATAGGTTAATCTCAAAAACATGCTGAGTGAAGAAAGCCTTATCCAGAAAAGTACACATTATATGAATTCATTTATATAAAGTTCTAGAACAGGCAAAAACAATCTGGTGAAAAAAATAATCAAAACAGTGGTTGCCTGTGGTAGGGGTGTACTGACTGGGGAGAGGCAAAAAAAGGGAGCCTTTTGGGGTGATGGAAATATCCGTATCTTAAAAGACACGTGATGTGGGTGTACGCATTTGTCAGAGCTCATCAAAAGGTAACTTAAGATTGTGCATTTCACTATATGTAAATTTTACCTTAAAAACTAAATAAACAGTTCATAATATGAGTTCCTAAATATTTAGCAGTGACATGGACTGTTATCTGCAATTCACTATGAAATGCATCCAAAACTAAGATGGATTGATGAATAGATACACGAATGGATATGTGATCAGGCAAATAGAGCAAAATGTTAAAGGGATGGGTATAAGGACGTAAGGTACAATTCTTTCCACTTTTCTTTATGTTTGAAATTTTTCCTAATATAACGTTGGGAAAAAAACAAAAGAGAAAAATTGTGGAACACAGCTTAAGCAGTATCGAAGGGGAATTTTATTGTTTGAATGCATGTAACAGAAAACAAGAAAAATTAAAAATAAACGCACTAAGCATTTGTGCTACCAATAACCATTCTCCCGTTCTTCCTAAGCAACACACCCAGATTTTATCACTGGCAGGAAAGTACTGAATAAAAGACCACCCGTCCCAGCCCCCTTTGCACATGGAGTTGGCCAGTGAGATGTTACCAGAAGTGGTTGGGTGGAACTTAAGCTCCTTAAGCTTTCCTGTATGGAAATATGTATGGAACTATGTTAATATAAATGTTTCAGACATTACATGAAATTTCTAAAAATCTTATATTTGTATTTGTATGGAAATATGTATGGAAATATGTTAATATAAATGTTTCAGACATTAAAAAAAAAAAAAAAAAAAGAGGCCGACAGCTCTTCTGTTGACTCCTTGCCTGGAGTCCAGAAGTCCTGTTGCTTTCTACTCCTGCACCCTCCGTTGCTCTGATCCAGCTGCTTCCCTATATTCCTCCAGCCCAGGGCCAGCCCACCAAGCTCTAGGGGCAGTCAACGATGATGACAAAATAAATTTAATTTTTTTAAAAAATACATCCAGGTGGTGGAAAATATTTAAACCTCTGTTAGTCGTTAGCAAGCCAACGACGTGAGCTTCCAGAGTCGAAAGGCTCCTCTTAAAGTAGACTCTTCCCACAGCAGCACCAGTATCCCAACCCGGGGCCTGGCCAGGGCGATGGCTCTTCGTGAAGGATGCAGGCAACACCCAAGTGAAGAGGCTTACTGCCTCACTTTGGAGTAATAACAAAGCAGATACCTTGAACCACGGGTTCTCATAAATCTTGTTTGGGGGGAAAAAAACCCTTTCAATTCCCAGCGGAAATATGCAAAACAGCCTCCACACTGTAAATCTTCCTTTTCAGTTCTAAGGAGATAAGTCGGACCTATTAACCTTCCATGCTATTTTCAACTTCATTATTTGAGCTGACACAACGAGGGAGCGGTGATGGCTCTTTCTGGCAGAGTGCATGTAAATCGCTTTCTCAGAGGAAATTACTTTTCCGGCCTGAATGTTATTCATCTAAATTCTCCGTTAGTCAAATTGTTGCCTGTAATAAATATGGTACAGGTTATGATACCTACTGAGTGTGGCAACTTAGTGGCTGCCACATTTGTCCCATGGAACTGGCCCCTGGGGGGAGGCCCGTCCCAGAGGGCTCCCGATGCATGGGGCCCCTGATGGTGGGAGGTGGGAGGTGGCTCTCCCAAGGAGTGGTCCTCAGCTCTGCTCTGGTGCCCAAGGCACCTCCATCCCTCCTGTCCCCCTGCCCCTCCTGCCTCATCAGAAGGGAAAGCAACTCCTGGCCTAAGGGACCGCTTCTGTTGGCCTCCCACACTGGAAGAGCATCTTTAGGAAAACTACCAGGAGGAGGCTTGAGTCACCTGCCGAGGATGAGCTCCGTCTAGACTCTGTCTGCCCAATGCTTCAAAGACCAGGTCTCCCTGCTCCCCCTGGCAGCCAGCCAGATCATCCACCAGCTGACACCGGGGTTGTGGGTAAAACTCTTCACAATACCACTTAAGTCACATTCTGTTCAGCGCCAAAGTCTTTGCAAATCACCCTATTTTCAGAACCTGGGGCGGGAGGAGGGAGTTGGCTAATTTGCATGTGGCCCAACCCTACCCACTGGCCAGGCCCCCAAGAACTCTTCACATAAAGATACTCATTTCCCACACGGCAATCTTAAAGATGGAGAAAGCCGGCTGCCGTGAAGCAGGGTGGGGGAATACAAAGGGCTTTTTTTTGGTTTCTACCAGGGTTCTTTCCAGGGTAATTACAAGAAGTTTAGGATCCATTCAGGGACTTGTAGTTCATTAAATGAATTTCCATCTGTGTCTCCACCACCTAAGAAGTATTGCTTGGTACAATACTCGGGGTTTTATTGTATGTAAGTCAGGTTGTTAATTTGCAGCATGCAGCACTGGAAGTATCGTTTCAATAGCGCCTGATTATGCAGAACGAGACTGGGTTTTCATTAGGTTTGGTGCCTGAGCTCCTTAACACTTGATGGGGTGCCAGGATGCAGGAGGGAGCCCTGAACAGGGAAGGAAGCCCAGCACCAGCTCTCTGAGCATCCCGGGCCCTCTCCCAGCAGGGCCATCCAGCCCAGCACGGCCACGCCACTCCTCCACCGCAGAGGGAGCACCGCCTGTGCACCCACTCCCACGCCCCCAGCCCTGCACGGCCCAGTGATGGCCACTAGGAAAACTCTAAAGGGAAGGCAGAACTTGTGAAAGATGCGCTTCTAGATTCCAAGCATGTCCTGGGCCTACTGATTTTAGTTAAGGGATAATGTTCCCAGGGAGGAGGGATGGGAGGCAAAGCAACATCTGCTGATGGTTCAGCACCAGAGTCAAACAGAGCCGGCTGAGCCCCACAGAGTTACAGAAGGAGATCAAAGATTTCAGAAGCCAGCCCTCGCTGCAGGTGATGCTCGCCCAGGGACCACGAGGCTGGGGTGGGTAACACGTGGCGCAGGCCGGGAATGGAGGAGGGAAGGAAGGAGAAACAGGGAGGAAGGGAAACCTGGATTCCCGGGACCAAGGGCAAGGAGGCCCCTTTTCACATCACCCTATGGGATGTGGCCCTGTGCATCCTTCATTGCGTCTGATAGCAAAGAATATCTGCAGGTTCTCCAAGGAGAGAAAGGAAGAGCGGGGGACTCTGTAAACACCCCCACTTGTCCACAGCTGAATTACTGTTCTGCTCAGACCTACATTCCTCCAGCTAATGCACCTGAAGGCCAGCTCACCTGCCTGTACGGTCACAGGGGTCCTCCACCTGGGTTGAACATTAGAATCTTCAGGGCACCTGAGCACCACCTCAGACCATTTAAAATAAAATCTCTGAGGTCCCCAGGCACCAGTGTTTTTAAAAGTTTCCCCAAGTGAAGATAATGTGCAGACAGGGATGAGAAGGCCTGGATCAGATCGTCTTTGAGAAGTCTGCCAAAATGCTCATCCTAAGTCAGAGACACACAGAGGAGCATCGGAGTGAACTGACCCCAGGGGTCTCATATGCCACTGGGGGCCCAACCAAATCACAGAATCTGCCCAAGAGTTTATAAGCTATGGGCCCCCGACTCACCAAGGGTCTGTGTCCTGAAAGCAAGCAGCAAAGGGAGCTTGGGTTGAAAACTCATCCCCGCTGCTCCAAAGGCTGGGGGGCTTTCTCCCTGCATTAACTCCCATCCTCAGTGTTTTTCTAACCCACTTTGCGCCAGGTACAGACAAGATACCAAGACCCACCTTCCTGGAGACCTGAAGACATGCAGACTCTTCCAGGAAGCCTTCCCTGATTGATGAGGTGACCGTGGGTGGCATTTGTCCACATGCCCCCGCACTCACTCTCACGGTTTGTATGCAACCACTGACAACTGTAAGAAAATGACGCAAGAACACTGTTCTTTCCTCCACTTTCTCTCTCATTAGGTTATAAATCCCTCCAGGGCAGGCACTGTGGTGTCTAAGTCCTTTGTAAAACACTCAGCCCCTCCCAGGACAAGACTGTCCACATGGGCAGTCAGCCCACCCTGACCCTGACCAGAGTCCACTTCCCCCTCTCTGGGATCCAGTCTGCCCAGCAACACCTCCCTCCAAAACTCCCTCTGTCACATCTGGGCTGTGTTCCCTGCCTCAGCTGGGGACAGAAGGCTGCTTGACCCTTGCCAAAAGGAGATCTAAACTTTCCATCAAACGACCATCCCCTGATGCTGAAAGGACCCCCACCCCGCCCGTCAGCTCAAGCGCCTGAGCAGGGATCGTCTCGTGAGGAGGATGCCCTTCAGGGTGGGGTGTGGAAAGCAGAGCCCGGGCCTCTCCTGACCTGCTCCCCTGGACCCTGCATCCTCTTGAGAGCTACCCTCGGATGCCAACAGAGAAATGCAGAGAAAGTCCCAGGAGGGCTGGACCTAGCAGCCGCCCCTTACAGGTCTGAAAGTGCAAAGCCTGTGTTTCCAGAATGTTCTCCCATCCCGGAAGGAAGAAGGGCAGCCCAGGAAGAGTTAATCCTCCCATAGTCAGAGGTTAAAAGATGGAGCTCTTGCCCACACAGAGGTGCAGAGAGCACCCGATGCACAGTAAATCTGAGAGTCCAGAGGCCTCTCTCCTCATTTGTTAGCCAGCGATGTGTGAAAATGTTAATGAAGGGAGTTATAATCTATGAGAATTTCACTATTAAAATGTAGTTCACGTCTGAAGGCTTCTGCTTACACGCGGCCCACTGTACATCAATCCTACCCAAGCGCTGCTAATAATAGACGTAATTGCCTCACTCTGTCTAGCCACATTCACCCCGGCAATTCTAAGATTTGCTACAACTGTTATTGTAGAAATTATTTTCATGCTATTAACTTTGAGTTTTATTGTATGTGTTCTTAAAAGAAAATAAATGCAGAGAGATTGTAAGTGTATATCAGGCCTCCGATGAAAGTGTTTTTAAAAAATACAATGTAATGACAAGAAGCACTGAAGGAGGGTGATATAATGGTTCCTTCCCTTATTGAAACCGAAATTAGATTCTGCATTTATAAAAGTGCATAAAGAGGTTTCTTTCTTTTCGCGGAGAAAATTTCTGTTCTGAAATGGCAGCATGTTGCCTGATGCAACACTCAGTTGAGGGGAAGGGCAGGGCTGGTCTGAAGAAGCTGGACACTGCCTGCTTCCTGTTCCATGGTGGGTGTATGACGCACCCCAGGGCAAAGCCACGAGGCCTTTACTTGGGGGCCACTGTGGCTACAGCCGCCGTCTTCTTCCCAAAACCAGGCCGGGCCCGGCTGGGCTGACCTTCTCAGCTCTGCAACTCAGCCTCACTCTCCCTGTGTTCCGAACGGGCAGGTTTCCCAGGCTTGCAGCTGAGGGGAGAGCCTCACAATTAGTGCAGGCTTCCAGGCCTGGGATCTCACAGGCATCCGGCCAGGCAGTCATCAAATGGGATGTAAGAACTTTAGCCAAAACTGGAAAAAAGATCCCCAGGACAGCCTGCGATCCCCTTCTCTGGGAGAAGCCACAGGGCTGTGCCCCAGCGATCCACACGTGTCACCCTGCCCCACCCCCAGCAATGGATGGCTCCAGACTCTCTTCCCCAGGAATCTGGGATTGGATTTGAGGGCCTGCCAGTTGCCTCTCTGTGTGGCTGGCCTGATAATGTATGAATACAGGACTGAGGGTATCAGTGTCCTGCCATGGAACTGAGGACAGAACCACGCCAGTCTGCCGAGAGACAAGACAAAGCAATGTGTAAAGAGGCACGAAATGGAGGGAGAGAGTGTCTGGATGGCCTTCCAATCCCCTGCTCCAGTTTCTACCTGAGCCTACTTCCTCCTGTGAGATATTCCTACGCCCTCAAAATAAGTTCCCTTTTTCTCAAGCTGGCTTGAATTTTCTTCTGTACCGTGTGACCGAGAGTCAGAATATAGTTGGCTAATGTAGGATGGGTTTAGAGACATTTTGAGATGCGTAGCCTAATTTTTATGGAATGCCCCAGAAGTACTTGGTATTGCCATCTATCTATCCATCCATCCATCCACCCATCCATCCACGCATCCATCCATCCATCCATCCACCCATCCATCTATCCTTCCATCTACCCAATCATCCACCCATCTATCCATCTACCCATCTATCCATCCATCCAGCTAACCATCTATCCATCTACCCATTCATCCATCCATCCCTCCATCCATCCATCCATCCACCCATTCATCCATCCATCCCTCCATCCATCCATCCATCCATTTAATAGATCTATTTATTTAGTGACTACCATATGCCAGGCACTGGGCTAGAGAGGTGAACAAATTATTTATGGAACCTGCCTCCATGGAGCTTTGGAGAGAAGGTAAATATGAAATAAAACACTAAAATAAATACATAAAGACATAATACGAGAGTATTATGAAGGAAAAGCACATAGTGTGACGGCAGATTATGACGGGGTGCCTGGTAGGTTTGGGGGGTTGAGATTTAAGCTGAGACTTAGTAAGAGGTAGCAAATGAGGAAGGGGAGGAAGAGGGAGAGTGGGTACCAGAGGCCAGAGGCCAGAACAGCGTCAGTACCTTGGGAACCAGAAGGCGGCCAGTAGAACCGGAACGCGGTGTTGGGAGGGAGGGGACAATGCAGAGGGGGTTACACAGGGCTTAAAGACCAGCTCTTTCTGAAAGCAAATATGCTTTCTAAGGACGTCTAGATAGGAAGGGTTTCCAGGAATGCGGGTTTCCCAACACACACTCTGGGTTTCTTTCTGGAATTCACATTTGTATGACCTGCCTCAGGGGAGAGTAACATAGGATAAAGACACCAAAGAGGACCCAAACACCCAGCACGTTCCATAAGCCCTAGTGGCTCTTTCCAAACCCCAAGCAGAGTTTTGGAGGATGACCATCTAGAAAAGTATAAGCAGGGCAGCTCAGAGGCTCCCCTACCCGGAAAGGACTTCAAAGTCATGTAGTCCGAAATCCCCATCTCCAGGAAGCCTGCAAGCCGGGACCAGTAGTTTCCAGTGGCCTGCTTCCCATCAAGCCCAGTCCGGCAGGCAGAGCTACTGAGGCAGGGCCGCCCCCGCCCCTCCCCATCAGGCCTTCCCAGGTCAGTGCACCCACCCCGGGCCACTGCCGAGAGCTGAAGGAGGACCCCTGCAGGTAGAGGGGGAGGTGGCGAGAGGGTCCTCTCAGGACCAAGGTCCTGGAGCCACTCTGCTACCTCCCTCGGGGCAGGGAGCCAGCACCAGGGCGATGTTGCCTGCGACTCAGAGTAGGGACCCTGGGTCCCGGGAGAAGTACTTGACACCCCGAGGAACAAATAAAGCGCCCTTGTGTGTGAAAGGCAGGCAGGAAACCCTTGCTTCAAGGGCCATTTCACCCACCCACATGGGGAACCTGGGGAAGACCCCCGCTCTGCCCCACCTTCCACCCTCCACACGTGCGGACAAACACAGAGCCCCCTCTCCAAGATCTGCCCTCCTTGTCCAAGCCGACGGGATTCCCAATTGCCTGTGGCCAGCATGGAGAGGGAAACATTCTGGAAACAGCCCCCTGAGCTCTGCCCCGGAAGACTGCTCCCGCCACACCGCTCCTGCAGACCTCAGCCGGGGCCCGTTCCCACGGGGACTCCCAGATGCTGGAGAACATTCTGGGAACTGGGAGGATGTTCTGGATGGGGGGCGGGGAGTGGGGTAATAGTCTGACGGGTGGAGAAGCTGCGTGTGCTGTAGGGAGAAAAGCTACAGGCTGAGAGTCAAGACACCCGGCTTCCAACACAGTGACTTTCAAAAAGCTTAGGAGTTCAGAAACATAGAAAAGTGTTTATTATGTAAAACAAAGTGAAAAAAAGTAGGGTACAAAATTGCACAGAGTAAGAACCCAGCTGTGTACAAATCCAGAGGCAAAGGTGTAGAAATTGGTGAAATCGGGGCCACTGCCAGGTTCTTCTAAACGTACTTTTTTAAACCTTTTAACCTTTCCTTCAGGAGCACATGTCGCTATGAGACCTGGATGGCCACATCCTTTATTGGAAATTCTGAAATCCACAAAAGCTCAGGAAACCCAGTTTTCTTCTTAAATTTAGCAGCATGTGGTGGCGAGATTTAATCTGAACTGACACAAGTTCTAGCCCTTATTTACTCCACTTGGTGTGAATATTCATATGTTTCGCTGCAGAAATATCAACGTGTTTGCTTATCGGGCTTTGCTCCAAAGCCACTGGGGTTGAGCCAGCACACACACCGATGACTCTTCCCAAATCCGAAGGATTCTGAATTCAGCAAACAACTGACCCAAGGGTTCCTGAGAGGGGAACAGAAATTTAAAACACACACCCAGTAACAGCAAGGAAGCCCCGGTTTTCAACCGAGTCTCAAGTTTCGGGTCTGATACTGCTGACTTCCTGTGTGATCTTACAGGAGTCACGTCTCTCTGGGCCTCAGTTTCTGGATTTGCACCATGAAGGAGGAAGATCTTAAGTCTCTCCTGGGTCTGCCTTTCCATACGCTCGTGATTCCTGGTGCCACAATGATGGGAAGAGTCCCCAAAGAGGGCCCATCCCCTCAGCCTACCCAGTGGCTCTTCCATCCCTGGCCAGCCAGACAGAGGAGCCCCAGGCCCATGGGAGGCGAAGAAGGTTTCCGGACATCTGGTGGCAACAGAATGGTAACTGCCCAAGGGGAAGGCACTGCCTGCCCTTGATCCCACCCCGAACTTGCAGGCCCCCGATGGGCAAGCCCTAAGCATGACTGCAAGTTCCAGCAAGTGCTCCTGCCAGATCATCAGTAAGGCGCAGTGGGAGGGGCCAGCAAGCTGCCTCTCCAAGGGGCTCCCTCTCCGAGGGTGCTCCTCCCTGGAAGAAAGGCCCAAGGGAGCCAAGTCCCAATGGTGGGATTTTAGGGACTTGAATGACGCGGGCAGGGTGGGGGGGAAGGAGGGGCATTCCTTTCTGTCCCAAAGTTCAAAGCACTATGATACCCCCTCTGCACGTGCACTTGCTGGATCCTTCTGACACCTGTGATGTGCAAAGAAAGCACAATGAACTTGAACGGGATGGAGAAAGCATCCCACACCCCAGGGGTCGTCTCCCCCACATTACACCACCACCCCACGGCTTTGTGATTTTTAACTTTCTTCTAATTTTAGGATCCTAGCAGCGTTCTGAGAACCCCTCTAAGTGTTTTAGGGAGATGGTAATGGTCCCACACTAAAATAATTCAACCAACACTATAATTTTAGTGCCACCATCAAAATGAAATAATGGCTGTTTACCATGTTACACCTTTCAAATGACCTTCATTTGAATACAAATTGTGGCTTGAAATTCTAAAAGCTGCTCTCTTCCAGAAGGCTGCAAAATGCAAGAACTCAGTGAGGGCTCCTCTACCCAAGCCTCCTCCCCGGGACCACCTGGGACCGCAGTTTAAATGGATCTCTTTCTCTGGAGCTGCCGGAGACCCACTTAGCACCTCCATGCAGAATGGAAGGGCCCCCATTAGTGTTCCTTGAACTGAAGTCTCGACTCTAGAAGCTTCCTATCCAGTCTAAAACATGCTGTCATTAATACTGCCTTTCCTTTACACCCAAATAAAAGCTTTTTAAGAACCCAAGTTCGGCGCTTTTCAGATATGTGACTTAGGCTAAGCACTTAATTTCTCTACATCTTAGTTTCCACATCTGTAGAACAGTAATAAAAATAAAATCTACCCTGTAGGTTGTTGTCAAGAGTAACATAAAAAGCTTAACCCAGTGATTGGCACACAGAGCGCGCTCAGTTTCTTTGCTGTGTTGACGCCACCCCGCCTGCCCTGCTGCTTCTCTCAGGTTCTCTGTGGGGTGCGGGTTCCAGCCTAGGACCCTCATTCCCTCTCTCCCATCCAGTGCCCCTGATCCTGCTGTTTGCCTGGCTTGGATCCAGAATATTCCCTTCCCTCCTCTCTGCCTATTCATGGCTCATCCATCCTTCAGGGAGAACTTGGCTCCTGCCTTCCAGAAAGCCCCCTGGACCATCCTGGCCTGTGCTCACCTCCTCGTGGGTGACTCAGCGCCCATCACAGATATGCCAGCTGCTCCAAGGGCCTGACTGGCAGGTGGATGCCCCCCCCTCCCCCCCTCCCTCTCAAAGGCAGTTTCCTCAAGGAAGGAGCCCTTGTCTCCGGGTCCTCCCTCCCAGGTCCCTTATACGCTTCACAGAAGGTCCTACGGACGTGTCTTCTTCAATATCTTGCCCATTCATGCTTCTCTTTCTTTTCCCTGGTTCTGACTTTCATCACTTCCTACCAAGAAACCCAAGGAAGCCTCCATGTTGGTCTCTGCCCCCAGACGCCCCCTGTTTCATTTGATGCTGGTGCCCATTGAGATTCCCACAATTCCCATCTGATTAGGTCCGGCTCCTGCCCCAGCAGCTTCGGGGTAGGTGTCCCTGTGCCTAACTTGAGTCCACTCCAGTTGCCCAACCTAAATCCACGTCCATCATTTGGCAACCGAAAGGAAGGGCGCCCTGGCACACACCACAACACAGGAGAACCTTGAAAACATTGCACCGAGTGAAAGAAGCCGGACACAAAACATCACATATTGTAGGATTCCATAGACATGAAATGTTCAGAGTAGAAAAAGCCATAGAGACAGAAAGTAGATTAGTGGTCTCCAGGGGCTGTGGGGTCTCTTCTTGGGGTGATAAAAACATTCTAAAATTAATTGTAGTGATCGATGCAAAACTCTGAATGTACTAAAAACCACTGAATTGTACATCTTAAGTGGATGAATTCTATCTCAATAAAGCTGTTTTTATGCTCCAATCAGGCTCTACCTCCATTTTCTCCCACCATCCTCCCCTACCAGCCTGAACTGGGATTTGTCATTCCATTCAACCTATCCAAAGAATACGCATCCTTCGAGGCCCAGCTCCTCAAGTTCCTGTGGCACTCATTCATTCATTCATTCATTCACTCACACATGCTTCCAACAAACGATGACTGTGGACGTACCGAGAATTCAAGAGCACCCAGAGCCTAAATGAAGAACAAACAACGAGAAACAGGAAAGCAAGCCAAAGGAAGGTTAGTGCAGTGGTGTGAACCATGCCATTCCCGTGGTCCTTAATATTTTTACTGAGTTTTCCAGGTTTCTCTTATTCCTCTTGAGAAGATCCTGGATAAGAACAGCGTTCTGTAGTCTCTCTTTCCCCCCACAGCTCACACGGCTTGTAGCGGGTGGAGCAAGTGCTGGAATTGGCTTCAGAAGACCCGGGATCGGCCTCCAGCTCCGTCGACTGTGTGACCCTGGGCAGCCACTTCATCTCCGCCCACTGCCGTCCCCCTCGGAAACAGCGATGGCGCCTCCTCCACGAGAAAAGCCGTGTGTAGCAGCGTGATTTATTGGGAATTTAATTTGGCAAGAGACTCTGTTGAAAAACTAACTTGTATCTTGTAGACTCAACAGAAATGAAAGAAAGGTACTTTCCCCTTCTCCCAGGAAGATGGCAAGCCTTGTATTCATTCCGACAAATACTTGATATTTGTTGGATGAGTGGATGACTTTTTTTCTGATTATGTACCCCTATGGAGAAGGTTTCAGGGCTGGAAGAAGAAGTTGTTTGACTGCCCTGAAGGAGTATCCCTGGACAGAGGTCTCTGTACTTCCAAGGTCTCTGAGCTGACTCCTGAGATGGGAGAGGGCCGAGTTTCCACCCAGAGGAGGCCTGATCCTGGGGCATCAGCTCGTTCATGGTCTGGAGAGGACGCAAGTGGAGGATCTCAGGGTGCAGGGACCTGAACTTGACCAGACATGGCAATGCAGGACCTCAGCAGTGGGGTGGGGGCCCGTGAGCACCAGGCACTAAAGCAAGGCTATGAGTGACCCTGCTTGGCAAGTAGAGCCACCAGAGGGGCAACACAACCCCAAAAGTCCTCTGCTTTCCTCCGCTGGCCTCAGCAAAGCTGGGCAAGCCACACACAGAGGGGCTCTTCTGGACTCTTCTAAGACCCCAGGTGGACCCTGAGAACTCTGGATGTGGGACGAACCTCTCCTCGTGGCAGATGGGGCCCTGAGCTGGATTTCACTGGATTTAAGCAAAGAAACGTAACCTTGCCTGCACTCCCAGGATCTTGGAACAGTTCCAACCTGACATGTAGAGGGGATCCTCAGAGATGATTAACTCATAACCACCTCACCAGCCAAGCACTATTCCTAGACTGGGAAACAACGGATGCTTTATTTTTTGAGACAAGACCAGAAAACCATCAGAGAACTGGGGCTGAGAGAAAAGCATGGTCTCTCAAAAGTTCCTGCTGGTTCGGGGATCCCAGAAAAGTGAGGAAAGAAACAAGCTGAGAAGGATCATGAAGAATGCTTCAAAACCCTGGGACAGACAGACAGAGAACAGGCACAGAATATTCAGGAAAAAAAGCTGGGAACAGAAGAGAGTGGGAACCCTGTTAAAAATGAAAGAGCCCTGCGACTCCCAAAGTGCTATTGGAATAAGAGGTGAGTCTCTCAATATTGATTTACTGATTAATAATATTGGAATCTTAGAGATTAGTCCTAATCCTGAGGACAGCCTGTGGCTGGGAGCCCGATGGCAGGGGTCCCAAGGACACATCATTTCCCTTGCCAGGGCTTAGGCAGGTGGCTGTGAATCTCAGTGGGAGAATATTTTCCAAAAACAAATAGGTTCTAGACAGCAAACGTAGGGCTCTAAACCATGGGAGAGGGACCCAGACAAATATCCCAATTCGATGTGGCTCAGAGCTCACCCCCAGTCCTGCTTCAAAGCAATCTGCAGAACACAGCTTCCCCACACACGCGCCAAACCTAAGCCTTCTGTGCCCAGTTGCAAAGGGCCAAGAAATGACAGTCCTGACACCTGGACGATCCTCCAGGACATCCGGCCAGGTGAAAGGAGCCCAGCTTCCTCAAAGCCTCCACTTTGGGAGCCTCTGTGCCAGCCGGGGCACGAGCAAGACATCCACTGGCATGGAGAACGGAGCCGACAGGAGGCTGTGGGACAAGCTTCCCCAGCCATCTCCCAGGCCACCACCCAACTCCCCAGTTCACAGAGAGCCCTTTGCTCTGGGACAGAACCCAACGGAGCAGCTATTTCCATCATTCTCTCAGCTTATTTAAGAAAAATTGCGTGCCTATGATTAAAGACCGTCATGCTGTGGGCCACCCCATTTAGAGTTTATTTTACATTAAATCTCCAAGCCAGAGACCCTCCAGTCGGTCTGCATAAGGCAGAGTTATTGGTCCAAGTGGTTTTAAAAATAGATGCAACTCCAGACCCCAAGAAACTGAAGGGATATTATGGGAATACACAACTGTATTGTTGCGTTACTATATGAAAAATTGAATTCTCAGCTCCTCTGTTCCCCTCCCGCTCCTCCCTCTCCTGGTTCCTCACCTGAGACACTGCAGCTCCTGGCACCAAGATCAGTATATATTACAAATGACCTCCCCATCAGAACAGCCCAAACCAAGCTGCAGGGGCCCGAGCTGCCCTGTGTGCTGTGCAGGGGGTCCGATTAACTCCAGCTTCTGTCTTTCTTCAGACCAGAATGCCATTCCGGGTCAAATTTTAACTAATGACAACCCCACAAAAAATCAGCCACAGCTTCAAGCTGGATTCGGGAATCACATGTCACCACGGGCCTCCCAGGCAAGCTGGTCCTGACAGGGGAGGTCCATTTTGGCTCTGAGATTTGGTGTGAAAGTTTCTTCCCCAGGCCAGACTTCCTGGATGTGGCAGGCAGCCTCTCCAGCTCAGGCTCCCCGTCAGACACAGTGGAAGTAAGAAGAAGGGGATCCTTTATTCATGCTAATGGCCACAGGAACAGCCAACACTCATGAGCAGTTGCCACAGTTCACAGTTCAGCCTGTGTGTGGATACAGAAAATAAAGTCTACCCCACCTGGACTTCCCTCCACTATCAGCCCCTGCTATAAACTGAATGTTTGTTTCCCCAAAAACTCACATGTTGAAATCCTAACCCCTAATGGGATGGGATTAGGAGGTGGGGCCTCCAGGAGGTGACTAGGTCATGAGGGTGAGGCCCTCACGAATGGGATTAGTGCTCCTATAAAAGGGACCCCAGAGAGCGACTCCCCAGCCCTCAGAATTATGAGAAATAAACGTCTGTTGCTTATGAGACACATGTTCTATGGCATTTTATTATCCTAGCCCAAATAAACTAAGTTCCCTGAACCAAGATTTCCCTGGCCAATCGCCAGCCCCTCAGGTAGCTGGGTAGGCGGCATTCTTCTTAGAATATAAGCTCAGTGAGGGCAGAGGCCATGCTTGCCTGGTTAGCCACCCTAATGCCTGGAAAAAGCAGCCTGGCACCCAGCAGGCACTCAATGGAATCGACCAGAATAAATAAAGATTCATCGCAGACACTGGCACAAGACAGTGCTTACTAAACATGGCTCCTCACTCCAAATGCAGAAAAAGTAAAAATTCAGACACTTGTCGAATGTCAAATCAATATTAATTTACTCAAAGGCACAAGTAAATGTCTTAAACGAGGCTTTTTTGTCTTTATTAAAGACAAATGACCAGGTGTGTCACTAGGAGTACACACAGGACTCTCTTTAAGTTGCTTATTATGCTTCCCTGCAATTTACAGAAGCTTACGTTCCTTAGACACTCTAGAAACCAAGTTCCCTCCCCTCTAGAGCAAGGCACGAGACCCTGCCTTATCAAACCTTCTCTGTGCAGACGCTCCTTGCTGGGAGGTAGAGAGAAGGCACGTGCTCCTTCCAGAGCCCTCAGCATCGCCCCCTGCTCTTCTCCTTCCCAACAGTGCCAAGTGCAAAGCCGGGCTGGTGTTTTGCCTGCCCTTAGGCACTGCGCTAAGACCATCCGCCTCCTGCTCGCAGCCTGTCAGAGACACACAAGGTCTCCCCTCGAAAAAGCAGCCAGCAGCTCCAGCGGGAGGCTGAGGGGCAGGTGGAGAGTGCACTAAGTCACACCTGGGTGGCAGCGATGATGCCGCCAGGGGACCCAGGGACCCGGCGCAGACAAGCCCGCCTGCTTCTCCAGCACAGCCCTGTCCTTCTCTTTCCTTCCTTCTTCAGGAAGCAGGAACTCCATCCCCATCACTTACCTGATAACGATGGAGAACAGTCACGGGTGTTTTCACCCTGGACACAGACACCATTATCCTGCACCAACTCAGCTCTCATACAATGAAGATTTAAAAGTTATTCAATGCCTTTTTATCAAAGGCCTGCCTGTGGATCTATTCTTCAGTTAGAAATCTACCCAGAAGGTGCTTTTGCCACTGTGCAGCTTACAAGACAACCGTAAAAGTCATAGTAAGGGTGGAGGGGAAAGAACTGTCCCCCCTCCCCCAGAGTGCTTACAAAGGCCTTGGGATATTACAATTTCAAATTTTCTGTTTTCTATTTATCTGTGATCCTAATTGAAGTTGCAGCAGAATGACACAATACAACTGCACATCCTGCTATCTGATTACCTTTTCATAAGCGTAGTGCCACAAAGAAGAAATTTTGACACTCCAGCAAAAGAGACATTGCTATAAATACTCCCACTCCCAGACACCTACGTGTAATTACTCATAAGAAGTGAGGAGGATGAGGAGAGAGCGAGGACCCGTTATGTGTTTTTCTTCTTCAGGAACTTCTTGTGCTCCTTCTATTAATTACTTTCAAGGTTTACTCCATCTCGGCTTTCTGCTCCTTGACAGTCTGAAGATGACAGAGAACCAGCAGCTGGGTGACGGAGAGGCAGGCCACTCTGGAAAGCAAAGGGGCTTCAGAGCCCCTGGAGGACGGCAGGCAAGGCTGAGGGAGGCCCCCAGCGCCTCTTCTCCAATGCCTGGTCTCTGCCCCGGCCTCCGCTCTCCTGCAGTATCTCCACCACCCGATTCCGTAACCTGGGAGCTATTTGCATCTCACTGTTCTGCTCCCCGCAGCACATATGGAGAATGCATATGATATGTCAGGCGGAAAAAGCAGGACATAAAATCCTATATAGAGTAGGATTACACATACATTAACTATATGCATACATACAAAAGAAGGCATAGAAGATGTACATCGAAATGACAGTGGTGAGTGGCCAACAGGCACATGAAAAGATGCTCAACATCGCTAATTATTAGAGAAATGCAAATCAAAACTACAGTGAGGTATCCCCTCACACCGGTTAGAATGGGTAGCATCAGAAAATCTGCAAACAACAAATGCTGGAGAGGGTGTGGAGAAAAAGGAACCCTCCTACACTGTTGGTGGGAACGTAAATGGGTACAACCATTATGGAGAACAGTATGGAGAGTCCTTAAAAAACTAAAAATAGGGTTACCATATGATCTAGCAATCCTACTGCTGGGCATATATCTGGAGAAAACTATAATTCAAAAAGATACATGCACACCAATGTTCATAACAGCACTATTTACAATAGTCAAGACATGGAAACAACCTAAGTGTCCATCGACAGATGAATGGATAAAGAAGATGTGATACATGTATATACAATGGAATATTACTCAGCCATAAAAAAGAATGAAATATTGCCATTTGTAGCAACATGGAGGGCCCTAGAGATTATCATACTAAGTGAAGTAAGTTAGACAAATATCATATAATATCACATATGTGGTATCTTAAAAAATGATACAAATGAACTTATTTACAAAACAGAAACAGACTCACAGACATAGAAAACAATCTTATGGTTACCAAAGGGGAAAGGTGGGTGGGGGAGGAGGGATAAATTAGGAGTTGGGGATTTACAGATACACACTACTATATGTAAAATAGATAGGGACTTCCCTGGTGGTCCAGTGGTTAAGAATCTGCCTTGCAATGCAGGGGACGCGGGTTCGATTCCTGGTCGGGGAAATAAGATCTCACATGCCGCAGGGCAACTAAGCCCGCATGCACCGCAACTACAGAGCCCACACGCTCTGGAGCCCACGCACCACAACTAGAGAGAAGCCCATGTGCCACAACAAAAGATCTCACGTGCCACAGCTAAGACCCAATGCAGCCAAAAATAAACAAATAAATTCTAAAAATAAACAAATAATATAAAATAGATAGACAAGGGAATTCCCTGGCGGTCCAGTGGTTAGGATTCCACACTTTCACTGCCAAGGGCACAGGTTCAATCCTTGGTCAGGGAACTAAGATCCCACAAGCTGCGCGGTGCAGCCAAATAAATAAAATCAAAAATAAAATCAAACAGATAGACAATAAGGACCTACTGTATAGCACAGGGAATTATATTCAATATCTTGTAATAACCTATAATGGAAAATAATCTGAAAAAGAATATATGTGTGTATATATATATATATATATATATATATATATATATATATATATCTGAATTACTTTGCTATATACCTGAAAGTAACACAATGTTGTAAATCAACTATACCTCAATTTAAAAAGAGAAAATATTATAATAGATGATATAAACTTTTTTAAAAATGGCAATGGTGGCTGTGTGTGTGGCAAAGCAATGGAAATATTTTCTTTCCACATTCCTAACATTTCTGGAAGATCATCACTGTATATTATTTAATTAATAAAAACAAATAAATTCATAATTTAAAATGATCTTACAGAGATGGAGAACAAACTAGTGGTTGACTGGGGTTAGAGACAGGGGGAGGGGAAGACAGGTTGACTATGAAGGGTAGCGGGAAAGCTCGTGGTGATGGACCAGTTCTGGATCTTAATTGTGGTGGAGGTTACACGAATCTACACACGCGACGTGAAGTGACTAGACACTTACACGCACACTGTGTCAATGCCTGTTCCAGCTTGTGACATGGTACTACATTTAGGTGAGAGGTGGCCCTGGGGGGAGGGGCTGGGTGAAGGGTACATGGGTCTCTCCGTACCATCTTGGTAACTCCCTGTAATTTTCTAATGATTTCAAGATAAAAGTTTGAACTAGATCTAACTGGTCCACATCTAATGCAGAGGAAGACGGGCAAAGCCTAAACTGTGGGTCTACACTAGCTTTTAAGGGCAATAAACACCTATTCAACCTTTGTCTGGTAAGCACAGAAAGACCAAGATCGCACACTTTCCCATTGTATTTAGCCCTCCCAGAAACCCAGAAGGTAGGTCCCCATGTTATGGATGAGGACACCGAGGCAGGAAATGTGCACAGAGCTCAAATAAGCCCATCTGACCACGGTCTGCATCCAAAAGTTCATCTCCCGTGGGTACCACTTACATCCAGCATGTCATTGAGCCTCTGCACAGTTTTGAGGGGGAGCCCGACCAGGTCACGGGGTAAGAAACGTCACAGCAACTGGGTCCAGGACTCTGCCTGCCGGGCGGGCACCCTCCCTCCCCGGCCGCCTCACTTCTGCGGCGCCGCCCCCACCCCAGCCCAGCTCCGTTCAGGTCACGTGCATCCCACTACCTCCGCCACAGATCACAAACACCACCTCCTTCCTGCCCAGACTCCAAGTTCAGGCCTGTAACCTGTATCCTGTTCGTAAGTTGCCTGATTTAGCCCAGCTCGGGCTGATGTGACAGTGCACCTGGCAGTGGATGAGGCAGCCGGTTTAGCCCATGCTGCAAATGCTCACAGAGGCCAAGCAAGGACCCTCCCCCCAGACCCCACCCCACCCCCCAACAGTGTATGTCAGCTGCCAGCCTTGCCCCTTTGATCTACTCACCAAGATGCAGCCAGGAGCTTTCTAAGGCAAGACGGGTGCCTTCCTCAGTGGCTCATCTCTCATTTAGGATAAAACCCGAACTCCTTAAATGTCCCCCAACCGTTGGAGACAGACCCTTGCAGCCCACCTCACCACACGTCTCCTCCCCTCACTCCATGCTCCAGCCACACTCACACCCTGCACTGCCATCTCCAAGCCACGCACATTCTGTTCCCTCCACCCAGCATGCTCTTCCCTGTAACCCAGCCACCACCTCCACCCTCTACCCATCCACCTCCTTCTGCCAGGGTGTCTCCAGTTCATCCTCAGCACTTCCTGCGGGACTCTTCCCTGACCCACCAGGACTGGATTCTATGCCCTGAACAAGTGCTCCAGGAACCCCTGCCACACGTCCAATGCACACACTGATCACATTCTTCATCATTGCCTGTCGCTTGTCTACCTCCCCCAGAGGACTGTCAGCTCCAAGACAGCCCAGCACAGCGCCTGGCACACAGGAGGGACACAGTAAATATTTATCAAGTTCATCGGTTTCAGACAAACAAGCTGACATGACTTCCCAAGGTCAGGTTCACAGGTGGAGAGCTGGGACAGGAACTCAGGTAAGGTGGACCCTGGAGGCTGTGACCTTTCCAACCGAACCAAGGATGAGGAGAAAGGCAAGGCCAATCCCATCAGCCTTGATTTCTGGTCTTGTCCCAGCACAGACAGAAGCCGGGGGCAGGCCAGGCCACAGCACGGCCCGCTGTCCTCAGCAGAGATCTGGAGAACACAGCCAGAGCCTCATTAGGAGCAGTTCCCTGGGCAAAGGAAGGGGGCAGCCGGCTGCTCCTGAGGGTGCCATCTAGGGCAGGGTGAGCCAAGGGAATTCAGGGGCTCCATGACTCAGGGCATGGCGGTGGTCTCGGCAGCAAAGGGAGCAAGCTGCCGAATGCTTCAGGTTCAGTTTGGCAATGTGTCGATGTTCCTGGAGTTTAATGCATTATTATTAGTTTGCATATTTATAATGTGCCCTCTAGTTATTAACGGTGATATAATGCCAACCGAGAAAACCAAGAGACCTCAGAAATATTTACATAGCAGCATAATTAAGACTAAAAGCTGAGTCACCCAGGCATCCTACTGATTTTCCTGGAGGGGAAAAAAAATGGGACAATCTGACTTCACACGCTGCCCTAAGACCCTCCCTAAATCTGCGCCAGGCAGAAGCCCCCTGTGCCTCCCCCGTGACCACCCTCTGACGTCAGCAGAAGACAGACGCTCTATGAAATGCACACTTGCTGCCCCTCTTCAGCAGACTCAGCCCAGACCTTCCAAGTGCGGGACGCCCCACGTGCACGGCATGGCTAGAGCTGTGGGGAGGAGGGGGCCAAGGCAGGGACATGAGGCCCCCAACGCAAGGGCCCTCTCCATGCTGACATCCCCCAGGGAATCCTTGAACATAGGCGCTGAGGGTCCCCTTGAATATAGAAAGCTCTCTGAATGACCAGCAGCAAAGCCCCGCCGGGACTCCAACATCAATTATGGGGTCAGAGGCAGCAGACCTCTCACTGAGTGAGCCCCTTGGCCAGGTCCCATAGCAAAGAAGCAGCTCCATCTTTTCAAGAGGAAATGTCATTCTGAGGCCCATCCCCCAGCCCCTCCCCACATTCTCTGCTTCTTCCTCCATCCAGAGCTCTACTTTCCAAGGGGAAAACTCAGGTTTGTTCCAGTGAGATCAACCACGATTTTTCCACGAGTATCTTTTAAAATGAAAAAGGAAATAGGTTTTAAAAGCGAGGGAAATCAACTGATGAAAACATAAATAAAATGTGGTCTCATCCATACAACGGACTATTACTCAGACACCAAAAGGAAAGAAGCGCTGGCACAAGCTACCACGCGGGTGAACCTTGAAAATATGATGCTAAGTGAAAGAAACCAGATACAAAGGTCACAGACTGTATGATTCCATAGATATGTAGGGTCTGGAGTAAGCAAATCCATAGAGACAGAAATTAGTGGTCATTGAGGGCTGGAAGGGATTAGGGCATTGGGGGTGATGGTAAGGGGTTTCTGTGGGGGGTGATGAAAATCTTCTACAATTGATTGTGGTGATAGTTACACAATTCTGGGAATATACTAAAAGTCACTGAATTGTACACTTTAAATGGGTGAATTGTTTGCTATATGGATTCTATCTCAATTAAAAAAAAAAAAAAAAGAAGCACTTGGAAGAAATTCCTGTTTCTCCTGCATGGGGCCTGATTCTTACCATGGCCGTGTCCAGCAGGTCTGCCGACTGGAGCCTGGGCAAAGCTTAACGCCCCTTCCCCTGTCCACAGATGCCCATTCCCTACCCCCTGCCCCCACTCCAAAAGCCCCAGCTTGCTCTTGACACAGGAAGCCACTGCGACAGTGCCAGAAAGATCCCAAGACTGAAGATCTACATTCCACAGGACGCAACGAGCAGTAACCAATGCCAGACACGAGGCAGCGAGCTTGCAATAAACGTCCTCCTGTTCAGCTTCTGAAAGGGTCTCCGATACGCAGTTAATGCCGCATTCAGGCTCCATCCAGCCTCCATCACAGGAGGTATGCAAATGCGGCTTTTGTCACAACTGGCACCAACTCTAATAACTCCCAACGTGAAAATGTTCCCATAAAAACCACCATAAAAAGTCCCTTACTTTATTGCCAGCTAAGTTTTCTTTACTTGTTGTCAGGACTTTCTCCTTACCGTTGATTAGCTAACAGGCGGCATGTCATTTTTTTTTCCTTTAGAGAAATCGGGGCTCGCAATCGCCGACCTGTCCCCTCCCTCCATCTGGAGTGTGCCTGGCTTCAGCTGCCACCACTGCCCAGCCCCTTCTGAGCCAGAGGGGCTTATAAACCACATTTACCTTTCCCCACGGGCGGCTGAAATGCATTACCTTTGGTCTGCTCGTTGCCCTCCCTGGTCAACTGGGAATATAAAAGTCAGCCTTATTTATAACAACGGAATGTTCTGTTCCCCCAGTGAGACCTGGCCCTGCCATGTACACGCATTCATGTACACACAGCACATACATGCACACATCACACAAACAGAAGCACACACGGGCATGAAAACACACACATGCAAGCATGCACATGTGCACACGTGCACACACTCACATATCACACTGCTTTTCCCAAAGCAACATCCATCCATCCATCCAACTCCCTGCTGGGCCCTGCCTCTCTGTGCCTTGGTGGAGAAACCTGTCTCTCTTCCCTCCTGGCACTAGGCACCCAGGTAAGAGAGGATGGGTCAGCTCTCCAAGACAAGACCCTTCCTCTCTGAACACAACCAAGTCTCCACCTGCCGCTCTGAGATCCTTGGAGGAGGGCCTCAAACCCCCCAACACGAGACAGCTCTTTCCCTGGCTGACCCAGCCTCCCCTCCGTGAGCCCTTCCAGAAGATGACATGATGGAAGACAGTCCCCTGCTTTCAGCCACAAAGGTCCACAGGCCCGCGACTGATTCATCTTTGCAGAGAAACCTCTTGGTCCTCCTTCCAGAGAATTCCTGGTGGCATCCCATGAGCAAGACACACTAACTGCTTCCACCAAGAGGTCCGGTGGAGAAGAGAATCCAGCCACCCGTCTACGCACTGCACAGGGACCAAAGCAAAACGATGTCTGCAAAGGTTTCTTACAAAAATGTAGACAGGAATGAGTGAGTCAGTCACCTTTCTATGCGTGACCATTGCCTCTGGGAGCAGGAGAGAGAGAAAATGCAGCCCTTAGTGTAAAGCGCCCACGTGGACCACAGAGCGGCCACTGCTCTCCTACACTGGAGGGAAGCAGGCACTACCAGCACATTTTCCACCCAAGCAAGAAAGACCCGCGTTCTCAGATGACGTGCGGGACTGAGGTACAGTGGTTCTCCCAGGCTCTTTGCCAGTCCCCAAGGCACTGCAGAAGGGACACCCAGAGCCCCCCAAATGCTGCACCCCTCCCCAGGCTCCCAGAACACTGGGCCGCCACCCAGGCACCGGGCCCTACCCGGGGCAGTCTCAGGATAAGTTCGGGTAACATCAGGATGAAGCAGGACGCCCCAGCCTTCATGAGGAGCCCCCACCATCCCCCAGGGGACCCTCTTTCCCCACTAAAGCCATCAGGGGTCCGGACTTGGTGAGGAACATGTCCCACCCCCTCGCTTTTCGCCCAGGATTGGTGACCACGCGCAGGAGCGGGCATCAGGGTGCAGATCGCTACCTCTCGTCCCCGAAGGGCGCCCCCAGCGCCCCCAGCCCCTCCACCCCTCCGGGAACCGCAAGCCCCCAGCCCTGAGCGGGTTGGGGGAGGGGTCGTAAAGCCCGCGGGCTGGTGAAGCCCAGGTCAGGCTCCGCCTGCCCCATTCTTCTCCTCCTGGTAGCTTTGATTCCTTTACTTGGGGTTTTAAAGGTCATGTTCTCCGTCCGCGGAAACATTCTACATGACACTTCTGAGGCAGAGGCTCTTCTCAGAGGCATTTAATCCAAGAGCCGGCACCCTCTGAAGAACAGGGTTTATAGGTCACCGCCCAGACGGCCTTATAAATCACGCCGGCTCAGGCGGGCGGCGGAGGGAGGGGGGCAGGAGGGGGCGGGGCCAGAGAGAGGAGAGGGGCCAGGGAGGGAGGGGCCAGGGAGGGAGGGGCGGGGGCAGATAGAGGGGAGGAGCCGGATTTGGAAAGGCGGGGCCGGGGGCGGGACCAGAGAGGCAGGACCATTCAGGAAGAGAGAGGAGGGGCGAGAGGGGCGAAAAGGGCCTGAAGGACGGAGTCAAAGGGGAGGGGCCTGACAGGGACAAAGGGGCAAAGGGGAGGAGAGGGGCGGGACCAGACAGGCAGGGAGGGGCGGGGCGCCCTGGCCACCCACTCCTTGACCTGGGACCCAGGGCGCTCACACCGAGGCCCACCTGCCAGCAAGGGCGAGCTGACCTTGACGGAAGCGAGGCGGGATCAGAGGAGGGGCGGGCACCTCAGCCAGGGCTACCTGCCTGTCTCTGAGCAGAGACCCTCTCTGCCCCCTTCCCACTGCGCTCTGTGCCCAACACAGAGCAGACGCTCCTTGCCTATCTGTGTAATGAATAAATAAAGGCGCCTCGGAGAGGCGTGAAGGCCATCAGACCAGTAGGTGCTGATGCTCTGGTACGGCGGACACCGGGAGATACCAGCCCGCGCCCTGGGCAGGGCCGGGGGACACACGTTAGTGGGACAGTGGGGAGGAACAGCAGAGGCTGGGGACTCGGGTTTGACAAAACGGGGCAAGATGATTCCCATCCCGGAAGGCCCTGGACTGGCTACCGCGGAGCGATGCACAGCAGCCCCTCTACCACCCCTGGAAATGGCGCCCCCCACCCCGTCCTGGACCAGGGCAACAACCTCTGAGAAGGTCCGCTCAGTCTGCCCAGGGCCCCTGGGACAGCCTGGTCCCACCTTCCCGTTTCAGAGGCTGGTGCCAACCCAGTGAGAGAGAGACTCCATCTAGCCTGGGTTTGCCCCCGTTGCCAAACCTCCAAGCTGGGCTGGCCCTGTGGTACTCCTGTCCTTCGGAGGACAGCAATGAATGGGCTTGGATCAATTCAATCATTCCCCTCGAAATGTGAAAACCCTAAGAAAGGCCGCTGCCGGTGAATATTCCTTTCAGGGAGAATCACCCTGCCCACACCCAACTCCACAACTATGTCTCAAGGAAATATGACTGTGAAGCTTGCGCCCTCGTGCCCCTCGGCCCTGTGACCAGGGTGCAGGTGTGAAGGGGGGTGAACAGTGGGGGAGGACAAAGAAGCACCCATCCATGGTCACAGTCTGAACAGCGCTCTGAACAGTGTGGGTCTTCCCCGCTTCACCACACAGACACAATGGTGACGGGCCACGGGGCCAAGGAATCTACACGGGGGTGAGGGAGTGGTGACATGAGGACAGAACAGGAGCAAGTGCATCCCAGCAAGTCCGTCCTCGGCTCCTGCTAGGAGGTCCGCTGGCCTTCCCAAATCTCCTCCGTCCAGCGCGTCCACTCTGCAAACTACCCAGATCCTCACAATAGAATCCACTTTCACTTAATTTAGCTAGAGCTGATTTCTGTGGCTTACAACAAAGGAACCTTAATTCATCACAGCCCAAACCTTCCTAAATTCAGATATTTTTTATAAATGAAATAAGAATTAATTCCAGAGATTCCCCTAGTAAGAATCACTACTCACAATCAGAATGGGCTTATCTGCAAGATTGCTTTAAGCAGATGTGTCCACCCCAGACTGCCTGGGGTTTAATCCCAGCTCCACCACTTACTAGCTGTATGATACGGAGAAGGTACGTAACCTCTCTGGGCCTCAGTTTCCTCACCTGTAAAACGGAGATCATAAGAGAACTGATCTCACAGTGTTGTCACGAAGACTAATAAGTTCATCCATGTAAAGGGCTCAGGGCAAGACCTGCACATAAGTGTCTGTTGAATTAAATCAAATTCAACCTCTTCTCGGTCCGTCATTTGTGCCCTCATCATTTATTTAGTACCCAATGCATACACAGCACTGCCCCAGGCATGAGGACACAAAGGCAGAGTGGCAGGGGACCTGCGCTTGAGAAGTCCCTGTGAGCTGGAGAGAGACTTGTAAACACATAAATCCGAGTCCGATGTGATAAGACTATTCTGGAGGTATCACCAGAGCTGTGGGAACCAAGAGGAGGGGTGATTAATTTTGCTTTGGGGGTGGGGGGAGTCTTTGCAGAGGGGGTGACATTTGAGCAGGACTTTGAAAGACGAGCTCTCCACTGAACTAAATCTGGACCCAGTGCCCAGAGAGTCATCCTGGAAAATCAATCCAGCCCCCAGGGGGAGGGGCAGCGGGCCACAGGCCGGCTGGGCTCACTGCCCTGAGGACTGCTGAGGCCTGGCTCTCCCTGGAGGCCCAGCCAGGCCTCTGTTGACACCTTTTCCAACCACCTGGCCATCCACTCACCTCCAGCTAAGAGCTCTCTGTTCCAGGAAAGCTCCCCTGGACTCTGCCCCTTGAATGCAACTTGCATCTTCTTCCTCCAAGAATAAAAATAATCACGATTGCACCTAAATTATATCCTTCCTTTGTAGAATGGTTTACAGATTTCAAGAGAGAAGCGATAACAGAATATTTGTCAAGGGCAAAGCTTAATCCCAGCTCTGTAGCCAGCTGCTTCGTGACTTTGGGCTGGTTATTTGACTCCTCATGCCTCAGTTTCCACATCTGTAAAATGGAGTAACAGGGTTGCTATGGGGATGAAATGATTCAGAGACATGAAGTTTCTAGAACAGTTTCAGTCCAACAGCGGGCACTCGGGGAGTTCTGATAGGTTCCTGGGTATTTCCTCCCACCCAAGGTCTCTGCTGTGGCCATGGCAACCCAGATACTTTGTGATCCAATGCAGGGGGGCTGCAGGAGTCCGACCTGGATCTGAATCCTGGCTCAGCTACACGCTGACTATGTGACTTCAGGCAAGTGCCTTAACCTCCCCAAGGAAGACGGGACAGCCGGGGCCACCCCCCTAGACCGTGGCGAGGGACTAAAGAACGCATGCCACACGCTTCGCACCTGGTATGCAAGACACAGTCAGTAAACATTAGCTATTTTTATGAACAATACACACTTCCCTGGCACCTGACTTTTCTGTGCCTTGTCTGCCCAACGAGACCGTGACCTTCTGGAAGTCTGGGACACATCTCACCGGCACTTGCATTGCTGATGGTCTGATTCTCAGTAGCCCTGGGCCTGCTCTGAGCAAGCGGTTTCATCCAGGTCGGGGCCAGAGGGGTGAGCAGTGGTGCCCGATGCCACCATCGCCACTTCCTGCGGACCCCGTCACGGTGTCCCCACATACACATGCCCATCTTCCCTTGGTGTTACTTGAACTGCCTGTTCGGAGAGGACTCTGGTTCCCCTTTTCTCCCAGATCACACTGTGTACAAACCTGTGATTTCCCCTGGATACCTATATCATTTTTTTTTCAACTCAAACTGAACCGAGGATGGACATGTTTTCAGGACTCTCTGCAGAACTGCTGATGTTATTTTCCAATTGTTGGCAGCAAGGGCTCTGCCAAAATACTCAAGGTCAAGAGACCAGCATGGTTCTAGGCAATCTGTACCTCTTAAAACAGTGACAAATATGTTATTTAATTTTAATGAGCTTTTTTGCATCTCACATCTAATTACAGCATTATCAAGTACTGCTTTGAACTGCAGGTGGCTTCTCATTACGTGTACGAAGCCTGCCATGAGCATTTTTCGTGAATACTAATAACTGCTTAATTTTACTATCCGCTTCAAAAAAAATAAAAAACTCTCAGCAACGTATAAGGCTGGGCTTTGTAAGGCACCTGTGGAGGGTGGGTCACACAGCAACGCGGCTTAATTAAAAGAAATAAATACCGTACGTGGCCACCCTCAAGGATGACAGCTCGGGAAGCTGCGGCAGCGTGGCAGACGGGGGCTGCGAGGAGATGCGTCTCCTGCACTTCTCGGAGGCTCTGTTTTATTGCAGCTTATTGCATCCCATTCAGATTTCCCAATTTGCTTGCAGTTCAGAGAGAACAGTTCCGTCAACAGATTTTCTGGGTGACGGACTTCAGTAATAGGCCTGGAGCCAGAGGTCCCTGAGGACACGCTCCAGAAATCCAGGGTGCGGACAGGTCCAGGGAGATGCCTGCAAATCATCACGAAAGCTGCCTGAGAGGAAGGCCCAGCAGCCTCCTATCCAGGCTGGGTTGGGAGACAGGGGCGGTGGCCTGTTGGTCCACGGCTGTGGGTGAAAAGCTTCGTGGTCCCCGAACGGTGAGCTATCAAGCCCACGGCCATGACTCGCACCAGTGCGTCTGCAGCACATCTGGGGTTTGCTGTGTGTTCATTTATTTTGAAAACTGTTAACACGGAACAATCTTTTAAAGCCAGCTTCCTGATTTACACCTTCTCCAAGAGGAAAAGGTTTGCCACTGACCCTCCCCACTTGTGATTTTAATCCAGGAAGATTCTGGCACAGTCCATGACACTGTGGGGGTACATCTGCTTCTGGGTTTTGTTCACACAAGTTCACACTCTGTCTCTGAGCGGGAGTTCCTGGAAAACGCAAGTCACATCTGCGGCGTAGACAACCCCCTGCCTGGACAGGCCATGCAACTGATGCAGCTGCACTTTCTTCTTTCTGATTTCAAGTAAGACCAGCTCCGTTCTACCTTCCTCAAGTCCCAGCCTTGCCCGTGTGAGCTCAGAGGGCACAGAGGTCAAACTGGCCCACGGTCCTGCTCTCCCCTGACTCTGGTCAGGAGAACACCACCCCCCTAAAGATGTGCACGTCATCACCCTCAGCACCTGTGTGTATGTCATGTTACAGGGCAAAAGGGAATTCAGATTGCAGGTGCAATTAAGGCTGCTAATCAGCTGATCCTGAGATGGGAAGGTTATCCCGGGTACAATGTAATCACGTGAATCCTTAAGAATGGAAGCGAAGAAGAAGGCCGGAGAGAGGGTCAGAGAGACATGACAGGAGAAGGACTCTGCCACTGCTGGCCTTGAAGATGAAGCCAAGGGATGCAGGCGGTCCCTAGAAGCGGCCCTGTCCACTCCTTGATTTTAGCCCGGTGAGATCTATGTCAGACTTCTGACTTTGGAGACATAAGATAATAAATTTGTGCTGTTTTAAGCCACAAAGTCCAGGGTAATTTGTCACGGCAGCAACAGGAAGTGAGTGCACTTCTGAGAGCCGTGTGGAGACAGACAGCAGAGCCTCCCATGAGACTGTCACTGAGTCAGGTGCCAACCGAAGTCAGGGTAGGGCGGGGACAAAAGTCCTTAACAGCCTGCCAGCCTTCATCCTTCTTCGTTTTGCGCTATACAACGTTTGCTTTCGAATAACAAACTGGAGGAAAGCCTCCATCATCCCCCATTGAACCTCACGGTTTTACAGCTCCCAGACCCACATCCCCGGCAGGTGCCAGGGAGGTGCCCTGCCTCAGGGATTTCATCTTTAATGGGTTGTTCAGCTCAGAGTGGCAGGCCTTGGTAGCCCATCTGGAGGCCTGCAGAAGCTCACCGGGGCCCCCAGAGAGGCCACGCTTGCCGCCCGCTACTCACTAAATCCCACCCAGGCCTCTTGCTGGCACTGCATCCACATGAGGCTCAGAGAAGGCCACACCTCAAGGCAGGAGAGGACGCCTGGTGTCCGCTTGTCAAACGATGCTCCGCCACCGCGGTCCCTAACAGACAGAGGGAGTTAATGCGCCAACACTGAGCCCTTTGTTTTTATAAGAGAACAAGTGGTTTACGGCAAAGAACAAAGTTTCCTTCTTTACGAGGCCATCCTGGGTGCTCCCTCTCCGAGCCCATTAAGCCGAGTTACCTCCCGCACAACGCTGCCACGCAGGTACCGTTGCCACCGACAAGTTCATTTAAGAGAATTTATAGCCTAATTGTGCAGCTGTTGCCTTCTGAGTCAGTTTTAAGAGACACAAGCAGTGTCATAATTTAGTCGTGTTTTCATCTCACAACTATACTGTAATTACTGTTGTTAACAGCGAATGGTAAACAAGAGAGTGAGGCAGACCGGCCAAGAGAGTGCTAACAAATCATTGATCAAACAGGGCAGAGGCAGGGATGACACCCGGGACCCCGCAGAGCTCTCCAGAAGCCCACACAGCCCGGCAGCCCCTCGGGCTGGCCGTGAACTTCAAGCACGTGGTGCGCACCTGTACCCAACCTGGCGGCGGTGAGGGGCAGAGTACTGTCTGCCTCCCAAATTCCTACTAGGAGCTGGGGCACCGATAGGGCTGCCGGGGCCGGCAGTCGGCAGGACCCAGGTGGTTCTGGACCCGGGAAGTGGGGTGCCCCAAGCAGCGTGCCTGGAACAGAGTAGACACCCAAGATGTATCTGTCCAGTGAAAAAAGATGCGCTCTGGCTCCAAAATGAGGCCCGGTTGCAGCAACTTCTCAAGCAGAAAATGCTAGAAGATACTGCTGCAGAGGAGCTGAGGGCACCATGGAAGCAGCCCTGAAACCTCACTTCCTCTGATGCGTGCACTTCCCTCCCAGCTCTGCCGGAAGGATTATTTATTTGCACAGAAAGGCCCAGTGGAGGAAATCTCTCCGAGAGTTTTGAGTCTTCTCCCACTCGCCAAGGGGCAGGATGGAGGTCAGATCCCACAGTCCTGGCAGCCGCGCCCCACCCAATCCTAGCCACACCCCACCCAATCCCAACCACTCCCGCCCCACAGGCCGCAAAACGGGGAGCCCCCGCCAGAGCGCAGCCGGGCTCCGTGAACCACAAACCAGACGCAGAGCGAGGGGCGAGGGGCACAGACGTGGTCCCACTCCACCACCACGGTGACAACGTAATCCCGAGCGCCACCACGCACGGCAGCACCAGCGCCAGCGCGCTCTTACCCTCCCTCCACCCACGTATAGAGGGATAAGGCAGGCCTCTTCCCGCCGGATCTAACTGACCCCAAAGCCCTGGCTCCATCCCCTGGGCCATCTACGGACCCGGGCTTGGGGCTCCCAACAAGCGGCAGCCTCCTCCCCAACCCGGCACCTGACTGTGAAGCTCAGCAGCCCCTGTCATGTTGAGGGACAAGTGCCTTTGAGCCCTGGGCAGAGGGGAGGAGCAGAGGTGGTGGGGGAGACGATGAGACAGGCAGCAGGGGTGGCGCCCGGCGGGCACCTGTGTCATCCATCCCTTGGGCCCGCCCGCGGCCTCCAGGCAGCCCCCGGCACTGCAGCCCCCGTTCCCCGGCCCAGCTCAGTCGAAGCCACCGGCCATGACTGTTTGGAGCTGATTAGGGAAAGCTCGGACGCTCTTCAGAATACAGTGGCTAACGAGGCTGGAAGGCTCATTTTCAGATTGCAGGAGCTGCAGAGAACAATGGAAGGTCCGGAGACAACAATCAATAAACGCGAAGCCCTTCTAACAGAGGAGAAGACTGGGACGTGAAGAGGAGTCCAAACAGCGACCTGGAAGCAGGCACACACTGAGGAAGGTCGGGGTGATCCTGAGAGGGGCGCTGGAGCCCAGACTGGAGGCTGGCAGGGCTCAGCCCAACCTGCTTCCTGTCCCACCCACCCCAGCCAAGAAGCCTCCCTGCCCTGGGCGAGGAGAGGGAGGGGGGCATCCCGGGAGGTGGCAGAGTTGCAGGCAGCCCCATCTGCTCAGAAACACACGCTGGCTGGTGCTGTTCCAACTCCCAGCTGCCCCGGGGGCCCCACTGGGTTCTCAAAGGGGCTCATGATCCTTGGTCTTGGAACCAGTCTGCTCCGAGCTCAGGGCCTGTCTCCTGTGTGGCCTTGGGCAAGTGACTTAACCTCTCTGAATCTCTCATGGTCTCACTGGTAGAGTCCCCACCTCTTGGGCTGCTAGGCAGCAGAGACAAGCCTGGCACAGAGTGAACACGCCATGAACAGAAACACTATTTCTATTCTGCAAAGCAGAACTCAGATCTCAAGCTCTGACAAAATAATTGTGTACAATTTGTGGGTTTGGGAGGTGATTTGGGAGATCCACTTTGGATAATGAAATATTGGAACGTGCAGGACAGCGCTGTGGTGTAAGAGGGTAAACAGAAGAGTCATGGTTATGAGGATACTTAGAACTGGAGCGTCTCCCACTCCCACCCAACCTGGACTTGAGCCGCAGCTGCGTGCTAACCCGCCCCGGGCACCACGCACCGGGCTGGGGCCTCCCAGGTGTAAGTGCCCTCAAACCCCACAACGGTCTGGGATCTGTGGCCAAGCTGGTCCAATCTCCTCACTTCTGCCCACAGTCATCACCCCTTCCCGGCCTACGGACCGGTCCATCATCCAGCCACCATCCAGGGGCCACATTAAAGAAGCCACGACATGGGACCGGCTTTCCCAGCCTGCCTCACGAAAGCAACGCAAACTGTTCACAAATGACGAGAAAAGGGACAAGCACAAAACAGCTCATGCAGCTGACTCTGGAGGTCAGGGTTCAAGCCACATCAGAGTCAACCCCCAGCAAGGGGGCCTGAGCCTCCCTCCCCAAGAACTCGACCACCTGAGGGCTGCCCTCAGCGTCAGCGAGGACAAGCCTTGCCCTGGAACCCGGAACCCCCTCAGGGCTGGAGAACTGAGGCTTCTCCCACGGAAGCAGGCCCATAACTCCACGGCCGTTCACATCCGCGCTGGGTTTTTACGCCAGTGTAATGCTCAACCATTTCATGTGGGATTATGTGCTGTGTGTACCAAAAAGCTCATAAAAAAAAAAGAAAGAAAAAAATTGAATGAACATTGTTTTTAAAAGGCCCTTAAAAGTCTATAAAGTGCAGTGACTTTCATACCCTTGGGTTTTTTCCATCTTGTATGAGAGAGTTCCTCAATCAAAGCAGGCTCTGGGCAGAAGGAGGCAACAAAGAAGTGAGCAAAGCAGGTTCCAAGGTCAGGGAGATGGGAAATCCCCCGGGCGCAGGCGTAGGTCCTAAGCCCGCTGTCCACGAGGAAGTCAGCCCAGAGCCAGAAAGGCAGGTCCTGGGTAATCTGTGCTTCTCCAGGCATGTGGGTGTGATGGTGAGGATGCCCCCCACCCTACCCCACCCCCGCCAGGGCCGAGACGGGCATGCCTGGGGGAGGGGCCGCAGAGCAGGGTCGGGACCGAGGACACAGAGTGAAGGAACACGGACGGCTCTGGTCTCCGCCAAGTCCCCAAGGTGGGACCCTGGCCCCTCTGAGCTCTTCCGGTCTCTGCACAGCTGGCACTGGCCAGGGCCATTTCTAGAATCTTCCTCTCTCTCAGACTGGGCTGGACTCCACAAAGGGAATCCATACTGAATTCCTTGAAGCTAGAACAGCAATGTAGAGAGAAAATGATGGGACGGCCGCCGGATGGGCTATTAGGCAAATATTAAAAACGATGTTTGCAGAGAATGACCAGGGGAAGTGCTCACAATATGTTGTTAAATGAAAAAGTAAGCTACCAACAACATGACCCCAATTTTATGAAACAAAACAAACACATGCGTAAATAGACGGAAAGGGGCTGGAAGGAAATCAACCACAAGGTCAAGTTGTGACCTCCGGGCTCAGTGTTGGCCCATTAACTCCCTCTGTCTGTCAGGGATGCGGCGGCAGAGCATCATTTCACCCCACAGAAAAGCGGGAACAGGCACGTCTCCCTCCTCTGGGACCTTGTGCTCAGGCTCTCATCGAGACTCCCGACCCCAGATCAGAAAGCTTGTCTGCAAATCCCAGCCAATGCTAAAAGAAAAACATGGCGGAGTTGACTCTGCCGCCTCTTCCTTCTGTTCCAGGAACAAAGGCTGGGCCCTGTTTGCAGTCTCTCCCGGAGCGGGACAATGCAGACCCCGCAGGGGGCCAGCCCCGGCCTCAGGGACACCTGCCAGACACCTGCTTGCTGGGCAGCCCATGACAGGAAGTCCGCCACCTCGCAGAGCCCCGTTCCCACCTCTCTGCCCCCGCTGTGGTGGTCCTCGCTGCTATGACCCACTCTCCCCTCACAGCATGTGGTAGGATTGCCCCTAGGTCCCACCCTGGTTGGGGGTGGGAGGCGGGGATGGGACTAGTTGTAGCCAATGAGCTGTGAAGTAACACATCACTTCTGGCCGGAACGTTTCATACCCAGGTCAGGACCCCAGAGCTCTCGCTTGCCCGCCAGCGTGGGGACCAGTGTGCCCGAGATGGGGCCTGCCCCATCAGCCAGGTCCCTGCGTGGCCACAGCGAGCCCCTGCTACCTGCAGTGACCTGAGGCAGGAGTCAGCAGTCACCTGCTGCTGTTTCAAGTCGCCGAGGCCTGGGGGTCGCTGTTCCCAGTCTCTCCTGACATGCAGGTTGGAGGAACCGGGCACAGAAGGCACTTGGGCTCTTTTTTCACCATGCAAAACCCCCAGACTCTCAGCCCTGGATGCCAAGGGAACACCCCACTGCCTGTGATCTAAACATGTAACATACAACACACCATCAAGATAGGAGGCTGCCAAGACGTTGCAGGAGCTGACAGCCTCCACGGGCCCCAGGCTCCTCTTCGCGATTAGGCTTGTGTGCAAAGGGAGAGCATGCGGAGCGGTCTGGGGGGCAGGAGAAGGCCTTCCCCTTCCTCTCCGCCTCCTCCCCGGGCTCCCCCAGCTGACACTGTCCCCTGCCCCAGGCAGAGAAGGCCCCTGCTCAAGCATCCAGGAGGCAATGGTGGTGGCCGAGCTGAGAGCCAGCCGGCAGAGGGAAAGGCCCAAGGACTCATCCATCCCTGCGCATCGTGGGACCCACATGGGGCCTGGAGTCAGGCACGTGTGGATTCTAGTCTGGCTCTGCCTGCCTTTTGCTGTGTGGCTTCAGCAGAGGAACCCGCCCATCCGAGTCTCTTTCTCCTTCCCTGTCAGATGGGGTAACGCCAGCTCTTCTGAGGCTGGTTGTGAGGAGAGGATGAGAGGGTGGACCCAGAAGAGCCTGGCATATCGTAGGCCAGCAACAGAAGTTACCACCCTGCCCTCCTGTCACTGACTCGTTGTGTGGCTTTGGGGACGACCCCAAAATTCTGTGCCTTCTTTTGAAAAATGAACTTGGACTAAGTGAGCTCTAAGATGGGAAAACTGAGGATCAAAAACACAAAATCACTGCTGAAGGTCAGACAGAGAGTGAGTTGCCCAAGGCTCTGACTCCAAAGTCCAGGTTCTGTCTACTCCAATCTGGGTCTCCAGACGGTGAGCGTCTGAAGGGTGGGCTGGGTGGGTGGATTCCTGGCCAGCAGCCTCTCTACAGCACTTCACAGCTTTGTCAACTCTGTCCCTGCCTGCAGGGAGTTTTGGAGGGCTTAGGGTTTTATTTTTTACATTTTTAAATTGAAATATAGTCGACTTACAGTGTTATGTTAATTTCTGCTGTACAGCAAAGTCACTCAGTTATACACATATATACATTCTTTTTTATATTCTTTTCCATTATGGTTTATCCCAGGATATTGAATATAGTTCCCTGTGCTATACAGTAGGACCTTGTTGTTTATCCATTCTATATATATGTAACAGTTTGCATCTATTAACCCCAAACTCCCAGTTCATCCCTCCCCCACCTTGCCGGGAGTTTCATAATCTTGGAGCAGAATACTGGATCTTGGAATACAGAGGGAAAGGAAAGTCACAAAGAGGCCAGCATCATCTTCCCAGAATTCTCACCCACAGCATCACCCGTCACGTCTGTAAAAAGGGGACCACCCTGTGTATGTCTGTCCCTGTGGCGTCTGGTGCTGCCCCGAGCATCCAAACGGAATCACCTTGACATCAGCATAAGAGGCTGCAGTTCCCACGTGGGATTGGCCCCAGGCCCATCTGCTGGAAACTTTGAGCTCCCAGCAGTTCAAAGACCCTCACGCCTACCGGGCGCCAAAGCCATTATCACCCTCCTCCCCTAACCCCGCTTCCCCCAGGGAACTGCTAGGTTCCCTGAAATGGGGCTGAAATGGGACCAACTTAACCCATTTCAGTTAATCATCAGTTCTAAAGATAAAGTCAGGGAGTGGATTAGTCACAGGGACTGGATTAGTCAGACTTCTCTCGGAAAAGGCAGGAGTTCATGTGAGCAGGTCTCAGCTTTTCCCTGAAACATTATCCAGCCTCTCTTGACAGCAGCTAAACCACAGAGGGGGGGTGACACAGTGAGGGGACACATCTCAGGGAGAGACAGAACCTGGCAAGGCTGGCCTTGGGGGGATGGGTCTTATTCCATGTTTGTTTCCCTTTAATGAATTTCCTTAATTGTCTCGGGCCTTGGGCATGCATGGAGTCGCTCACTTAGCCCCTTTAACCATCAATTTTCTGAGCAGCAGCAAGGAGATGGTGGTGTTGCGTGAGGGTGAAGCACAAATGGTATGTAAAGTGTCCAGTGGAGTGTCTGTTGCATGGAAGATATTCAATCCACATCACCTCCCACCCCATCCCTACCATGCCAGCATTTCCCAGAGGCCAGGTCAGCCGCTCAACCTTTCTGAGCATCTGTTCCTCATCAGTAAAATGGGGACAATAAAACTCATCCCTCTTATCTGACAGGGTTGCTAGAGGATGAAATGAGATATGGAAGAGGGAGGCCTCGGTAAGACGCACAAGTGTTACAGTCTCCATTCTGCGCTCTTGCCTACACGTGTCCATATGGGGGGGGGTCATCCAGCCACACAGAGAGGAACTTAGCGCTGCTAGTGAGACTTTCAGAGTTTGTCATTAAACCCTCTGGACGTCATCAACCAGCTTGGCCTTGGTCTCTTTCCAACTCCCCACTATTTTTAGAGATGGTACTGCGGGAGGAGAAGGCACTCCAACAAGTAAACTGCAGGGAGCAGTTCTGGGCTGGCTCCACAGCCTACCACTCGCCAGCTGGTAGGCTGTGGGGCCTTAACTCCTCTAAGCCTCAGTTTGGCTATCTGTCAAATGGGAATAAAAACTATAATTACTTTACTGGGATGATGTGAGGATTAATTAAGATTCATTTATTCCTTTGATTCAACATTGTACTTGAGGTTCTAGTCAGGGAAATTAGGCAAGAAAATAAAGTAAAAGGTATCCAGATTGGAAAGGAAGAAATAAAACTATATTCACAGATGAGATGATATCATACATAGAAAATCATAAGGAATACACACACACACACACACACACACACACACACACAAACCTACTAGAACTAATAAACAAATTTATTTAGGATAAATTTGGATACAAGATCAATATACAAAAATCAATTTGTATACACTTGCAACAAGTCCAAAAATGAAATTAATAAAACAATTCCATTTGTAATAGCATCAAAGGGGTAAAAAACTTAGGAATAAATTTAACAAGAGTAGTGCAAAACCTATACTCTGAAAACTACAAAACACTGTTAAAAGAAATTTAAGATCTAAATAAATGGAAAGACATCCCCTGCTCATGGATTAGAAGGCTTAATAGTGTTAAGATGACAATATTCCCCCACACTGATCTATAAATTCAACACAATCTCTATCCAGCTGGCTTCTTTGCAGAAATTGACAAGCTGATTCTAAAATTCATATGGAAATACAAGGGAGCCAGAATAGCCAAACAATCTTTAGTAGAACAAATTGGAGGCCTCCCTCTTCCCAATTTCAAAATTTACTACAGAGCTACAATAATCAAGACAGTGTGGTACTGATGTAAGGATAGATACATAGATCAACGGAATAGAACAGAGTGTTCAGAAATAAACCCTCACATTTATGGTCAATTGATTTTCTTTTATTTATTTATTTTTTTTTTAATTTTTATTTTTGGCCATGCCGCGCGCCATGCGGGATCTAAGTTCCTTGACCAGGGATCAAACCCATGCCCCCTGCAGTGGAAGCACAGAGTCTTAACCACTGGACCTCCAGGGAAGTCCCTGGTCAACTGATTTTCAACAAGGATGGCAAGACCATTTAATAGGGGGAGAATTGTCTTTTTAACAAACAGTGTTGGGACAACTGGAAATCCACAGAAGAATGAAGTTGGACCCCTACCTCACACCCTATAAAAAAATAACTCAAAATGGGTCAAAGACCTAAATGTAAGAGTGAAAACTATAAAACTCGTAAAAGAAAACATAGGGATAAATTTTCATGAGTTTGTATTTGGCAATGGTTTCTTATGTGTGACATCAAAAGCACAAGCAATCAAAGAAAAATAAATTGGACTTCATCAAAATGTAAAACTTTTACGCTTCAAGGAACAGATCAAGAAAGTGAAAAGGCAACCCACAGAATTGGAGAAAATGTTTCAAATCATGAGGAACTTGCATCTAGAATATATTTAGAAACTCTTACAACAACAACAATAATAAAAAGACAGATAATTTAAAAATGGGCGAAGAATGTGAACTGACATTTCTCCAAAAAAAATAAGTAAATGGAAGATATACAAATATGCAAATGGAAGAGTCTCAAAATCATTAGTCACCAGGGAAATGCAAATCAAAACCACATGAGATACCACCTCACACCCATTTGGATGGCTATAATCAAAAAGAAAGATAATGTTGGTGAAGATACAGGGAAATTAAAATTCTCGTATACAGCTGGGAGGAATGTAAAATAGTGCAGCCACTTTGGAAAACAATCTAGCAGTTCCTCAAAAGGTTAAAAGTAAAGTTTCCATATGCCCCAGCAATTCCTCTCCTAGGTATACACCTTAGAGAAATCAAAATATATGTCCACACAAAAGGGATTGTGCATGAATGGTCACAGCAGCATTATTCATAACAGCCAAAAAGTAGAAACAACCCAAATGTCCATCAGCTAATGAATGGATAAACAAAATATGATATATCTATACAGTGGAATATTATCCAGCAATACAGAAACGAATGAAGTACTGATACCTGCTACAATATGGATGAACCTTGGAAACACCGTGCTAAGGGAAAGAAGCCAGACACAAAAGACCACCTATTATATGATCCCGTTTATATGAAATGTCCAGAAGACAGTAATCTATAGAGACAGAAAACAGATTAGCAGTTGCCTGGGGCTAGAGAGATTGGGGAGTGACAGCTAAAGGGTTTCTTTGGAGGATTATGAAAATGCCCAAAAATTGGCTGTGCTGATGGTAGCACAACTCAGTGAATATACTAAACCCACTGAATTGTGCACTTTAATGGGTGAATCATATGCTATAGGAATTATATCATAATAAAGCTGCTACAGAAATAGAATCATGCATTCATTCAACACATATTTATTGAGTACTTATTACATACCAAGCACTATTCTAGGTGCTCAGGAAACATCAGTGAACAAACAGAAAAGATTTCTGCCCTCTAAGAGTAGAAGACAGATAATCCACATAATGCAAAAGTAAATTATATAATATGCTAGAAAGTGATCAGTGCTAATATTTTGAGGAGAACCAGGTCGGAGGATTGGAAGTGCAGAGGAGGGGGGATGACACAACGTTAACTGGGGTGATCAGGGCAGGTGTAACACCCGAACAAAGACCTAAGGGAGGTGAGGGAGAAAGCCCTCAGGGAAGGGCGTCCGGGCGGAGGGCACAGAGGGCACAGCCTGTGCCTGTGCCTGTACCAGAAGCAGGGGTGAGCCCAGATCAGCGTGGCCGCAGGGGAGTGAGGAGTCGAGGGCAGGAGTAAATGAGGCAGTGTGGCATCGTGTGGCCGTGGGCTTCTCCACCAAGAGAACTAAAACGCCATGTGGTCTGACATGTGGTTTTTGTGTGTGTGTTTTTTTTTAAGTATAGTTGATGAACAATATCTTTTTTTCATTTTTTATACAGCAGGTTCTCATTAGTTATCCATTTTCTACGTATTAGTGTATACATGTCAATCCCAATCTCCCAATTCATCCCACCATCACCACCCCCTTCCACTTTCCCTCCTCGGTGTCCATACGTTTGTTCTCAACAACTGTGTCTCTATTTCTGCCTTGCAAACCGGTTCATCTGTACCATTTTTCTAGATTCCACATATATGCGTTAATATACAATATTTGTTTTTCTCTTTCTGACTTACTTCACTCTGTATGACAGTCTCTAGATGTACAATATTTCTTAAGTTATAGGTGAACAGTATAGTGAGTCAACATTTTTAAAGGTTATACTCCATTTATAGTTATTATAAAATATTGGGTATATTCCCTGTGTTGTACAATATATCCTTGTGGCTTATTTTATACATAGTAGTTTGTACCTTCTACTCCCCTACCCCTACACTGCCCCTCCCCGCTTCCCTCTCCCCACTGGTAACCACTGTATCTGTGAGTCTGTTTCTTTTTTGTCATATTCACTAGTTTGTTGTATTTTTAGATTCCACGTAAAAGGGATATCATATAGTGTATGTCTTTCTCTGTCTGAATTATTTCACTTAGCATAACACCCTCCAAGTCCATCCATGTTGTTGCAAATGGCAAAATTTCCTTTTTAATGGCTGAGTAATATTCCACTGTATATATATATACACACCACATCTTCTCTATCCATTCATCTGCTGATGGACGCTTAGGTTGCTTCCATATCTTGGCTATTGTAAACAGTGCTGCCATGAACACTGGGGTGCATGTATCTTTTCAAATTAGTGTTTTTGATTTTTTCAAATATATACCCAGGAGTGGGATTGCTGGGTCACAGGGTAGTCTGACTTGTGTTTTAAAGAATCACTGTATCTATGCACCCACATTCAGAGAACATCATTCACAAGAGCCAAAGGGTAGAAGCAACCCAAGTGTCCATGGACAGATGAATGGACAAACAAAACGTGGTCCATCCACAGAATGGAATGTTAATCAGCCTTAAAAAGAAGGAAATTCTGACACAAGCTACAATGTGGATGAAGCTTGAAGACATCATACTCAGTGAAATAAGTCAGTTGCAGAAGGACAAGTACTATACGATTCCACTCACATGAGGTGCTCTGAGGGGTCAAAATCGTAGAGAAGGAAGTAGATGGTGGGTGTCAGGAGCTGGAGGAGGGAGAAACAGGAAGTTAGTGGGACAGAGTTTCCGTTTTGCAAGACGAAAAGAATTCTGGAAATGGATGGTGGTGATGGCTGAACAACAGTGGGAATGCACTTAATGCCACTGAACTGCACGCTTAAAATGGCTAAAATGGTCAATTTTATGGTATGTGTATTGCAATTACCACAATTATAAATAATTTAAAAGAAAAAAAGGAATCACTCTGGCGGCCAAGCCGGGAGGGGACTGAAGGGAGGCGCGGGAAGAGGTGGGAGATGAGGTAGGAGGCTGGTGGTCAGCGGCGTCCGCCACCTGTTTCTGGCACTTCCCCACCCTCCGATGACGCCCCATAACCTCTTTCCCTTGACCTCGGGGGCAGTAACTTTCCAGAGTGCAGCAGCCCCAAGGGACTCAGCGGGAGAGAAGGGGACCACAGCCGAGCCCTGAGGCCTCCAGAGGAGATGGAGGTGGCAGGAAACCAGGAAACCACGGCATCCCAGAATCCAAGTGGACCACTCCAGAGAGGAGGAGGGATCAGCCGTGTTAGATGCTGCTGGCCGTCAAGGGACATGAGGACCGTCCACTGCATCAGCCACGGGCAGGTCACCGTGACCTTGAGCAGGGCTAACACCCGCAGAGTGGTCGGTACAATCCCCAGCACAACAGGAGGAGGCCCTCAGAAATTACTGGAAGCTGGCAGGGCTGGCCCTCCCTGCACTGACGTTCCCATTCTGCCCCGAGGCACCGTCTCGTGCTCCCCCCACCCGCTCCGGGCACGCGACAGGCTGCCCAGGTGTGCACCGGCGGCAGCACCGCTGAGTCAGGGTTGCCCAAGGCCACCGGCTGAATTCCCACCTCCCAGCACAGGTGCAGTGGAATCACCAGGGAGGGAACGGCCTGGCCTGCACGTTGCCCTCCCCCTTCTGAGCTCTCTCCCTTCTCTGCTGGTTGCACAGAGAGCCCATGGTTTTAACTCCAGGGTTTATCCGCCAGCCAAATGAAGAGGACTATTTTACGAAATTATAATACTGCATGAAATTGCTAAGTACATATATAAGGCTAATGTCATTGTAATATTAAAATACTAAATTCATTTATATACTTTTTATTTAAATTGCTGGGGCAACTTGCCATCGTTGATTAAAAATTCTGAACAGTGTGTACTGTACGGGCCAATTATGAAACAGGGTGTAAGCGCTGCGAACAGCACTTGTAATGTGCAGGAAACCGTTTGTAAAATGAGATTTCTTTAAAGCAAAAAATGGTGAGAAGAGAATGAGGGCATGGAGGCAGGCCTGCGTGCAGCCCGTGGAGCCACTAAGGGCACAGGTTCCCACGCTGAACCCCGTGGGCGAGGCTCCCCCCCGTGACAGCAGCACAGCCCCACGTGCACCCCCAGCCATGCTGCCCCAGCAAAGCCAGCTGGACTCCCCTGGCTTTCAGACTCTGGTGGCTGAATTTGTCAAGACTCAGGCCTCCCACCTCTCCTTCTGGAGTCCTGGGAAAGAGCCCTGAGAGGCCATACCTGGCTTCTGGCCCACCCCAGGCACTGCCAGGCTCGGCAAGGTTACAGGACAGTCCAGCCCTCCGGTGCGGCCTCCACCTGGCCAGAGGTCACCCACAGACCACTCTGAGCATTTGACCACTGCTCTCAGGCTGGGCTCAGTCGGCCTGCAGGGCTGCCCAGAAGTGCCCCTCAGCCCATGGGGACAGGGGCTGGTGGATCAATGCCCCGGCTCCGTCCCCCTCCCCGCCGGGGCCACTTTGCGGTGTGCTCTAGCCGTCTCTGAGCCCACAGTGCTAACTGCTCACTGACTCCTGAGGGGTCGCCTCCAACACGAAGCACTTGCACCCAAATCTGTGCCTCAGGGTCGGGAGACGCGTGATGATGTCAAGTCCCTGTGCTCTCCAGATCACAGCTTCCTCGATGTCGAATGGACACACTGCGTCTGACCCTGGAGGGAATGGGATCAGGGAAGGGCCTGGAGAGCTGGGCACCTGGGAGATCGCAGGCGGCAGGGTCTCCCGACAGTGTCCTGCGGCTTCAAGCATTCCGGCGCCCGGCGCCCGTGGACATCACTGAAGCTGACTTAGGAGTCCTGCTGGGACTCTCCTACAGTTGTGAGATGCCCCCTGTGGTGTGCCCAGAGAGGCAGCGGCAGGTGGAGGGAGGAGAGGGTCCCAAGTCCTTCTCTGCCCCGCACTTACTGGCTGGTGGGCTCCTCTGGGGTAAGGAGACTATCCCCGCCCACCTGTCAGGAGACTGAGGATGCCACAAGCAGGTGGGGCTCGTGCTGGCCTGGCCCGGCACAGGAAGAAATAGGCGATGATGGTGACCAAGACGGAGACAAAGGCGATGATGACACCTGCAGAGGGAACACCGGCCTTCTCCGTCCTCCCTACTATGACCCACGTCACACCATCGCACCCCTGAATCTACCGCTCCTGGAGTCCCTGGATGGTTACTCGTTTCAGGCTCTTGGCTCCCCAGAAAGCTCAGAAATCTCTTCTGAGCCTTCACTAAACAATCCACAGCCCCTAGCCCAGCACCGGTTCCCCGACAGGGGCTCCGTCCCGGCCTCCCGGTTGGACGGTTTAAGGCTGCACAGAGATGCAGGCAGAGGCGCCGGGATGCTTGGCGCTGCTCTCGGGGACCTCACAGTCCAGGGGAGGAGACATTCATTCATTCATTCATTCATCCATCCAATAAATATTTGTAGCATGCCTACTAGGCGCTGTGGGTGGGCTAGCTACCCGAGATGCTGGGATGGACAGATAAGGTCCCTGATCTTGTGGAGCTCGAGGCAGTGAGGAGACAAATGCTAAGCAAAAGCCCTCCAGGAGTAAATCAACGCCATGATGAAAACAGACCTTGCACTGTGATCAAGAGTGACCGGGGTTACTTGCTCCGGGCAGGAAGGAAGCCTTCCCTGAGGGGACACCTGAGCAGCAAGAAGGACCTGTGTGATGTGTCCAGTGATGGAGTAGAAAAGGGTGCTGGCAGCAGAGGCCGGGGGAGGGAATGGGGCTGAGCAGAAGCCCTGTAGCCCGAGACGAGGGGCCAGGAGGCTGCCCCACAGGGTCGGGCGTCGCCACTGTCCCGAGGACGGGGTGGCGCTGGCTCGTGAGCCCAGACTGTGGGCAGTGCCGCTGGTTCCAAGGCCCGTCCACACATCACCATGGTGATTCCCTTCTACGGGAAAACAATCATGTTTACTGTCTTTTCTACGTTCTGGACTGAGGCCATATGGTAATTACCAAACACACAACCCATAATGTGTTCTAAACTGTCTCTGCATAGTCTGTGGTTATGGAATAATACATAAAATGCTTAATAAAAATTAATGTGGTAAAGAGAGTCATCAGCCTCGCTTGGAAATAAAATCGGCATTAATTTCTTGTCCATAGTTACCCTGATGAGCCAGTCATGACGCGGCCCGTCTCCTCGACCTTTGATACAATCCACGTGGGAGATGTCTGCTCCTCTGGCCACGGCCGCAAGTCCCGCTGGCCCAGGGTCTGGGGACGACAGCGTGAATGTGGGTGCAGCCCTGTGAGCCACCACGACCCCCTGAGTTCCCTGAGCCTTGGGTCCCCGGCGCCGGGCCTACAGCAGACACATAACTAGTATCTGCTGAGAGCTGGTCTCTGAGACACAGATCGGTCTGGCTCTGTGGTCGGGGGGAGCTGGTGTCAACCCCGAGATCCTGCTGTGAGTGTGCAGCTGCGGGCAGCAGACGAGAGTGCAGGATGTCCCCGTGCTCTGGGGGCTGCCACCCTGTCACGTGTCCAGGCAGCTCAGCCCGGAAGATGGAGTCACAATCCCGCTCAGCCTGCACGACAGTCAAGCGTCAAACCCAGAGCCCCCGATGGGCCGGCCGCTGGGTGCCAGAGGAGTCACGGGAGACCAGAGATACAAAGGTCAGGTCTCCTGGAGGCTGTGTGGCCAGGGCAGAGGGGGATCAGAGTGCGGGCCACTCAGCACGGCCCCACTTGCTCTGACTTATCACAAGAAAACAAGCGACACCAACAGGACCAACACACACCGGGGACAGTGTGAGGGATGGCAGAGACCATGTAGGAGACCTGGGAGGACAGCACGGTTGAGTGTCTGTGCCCAGGCCTGCCAGGCAAGCCACCAAAGGGCCCCGTCCCTGTCCCACCCCAGGGGCGACGGCTCCAGCACTGCCAGGATGGAGCACAGGCTCCCCTCCCACTGGGGCTCCCTGCTGCAGGCTGTGACTCTCCCTGGGGAGTCCTGGGGCCAGGACCCCCAGCACCTCCTCCACGTACCCTCACGGCTCTGCCCCCCCCCCCCACCAGCCTTCTCCCAGAGGTCCTAGTCCCCAGAGCTGAGGGGCTGTCAGCCACATGGGAACAGAAATCCCCAAGCATCAGTCTTCAAACTCAAAATTGTTGATGTCCTCAAACTTCTTTCTTAAAAAGGACAGAGTTGGCTTTCTCTTTCCTTCCTTTAACCTATAAAATTAAATCTATATATTTAAATTTCCTAAGTGAAAAAGTATAATTGAGGGAATGGGCTCCAGGGTCTGGCTTCAAGTCCTAGCTCTGTCACTTACCTAAACTTCAGTTTTCTCATCTGTAGAATAAGCAGAATAATATCTACCTCGTGGGATTACAGGAGATGACAAATTTGAACGACTCAGCCAAGGGCCTGGTACATAATAAGTGATGGAGGAGGAGGAGGAGGAATACGGTGATGGTGATGAGGATGGGGAAGATGGTGGTAATGAGGATGGACTCTCTCTGGTTTACGGACAAAATCCGATCAATACGTGGAAAGCTTGGTGGCTACGAACACTGCTCACAGCCCAAATCCATAAGACAGAACTCTCCTTCCTCCCCCGGCCTCAGGTCCTGCAGGCTCAGCAGATGCAGTCTTGCATCCTTACTCATCAAAGAGAAGGTCAGAGGAAATGAGCCCCTCCCTGTGCCTCATCCCCTCCTGCCCCCATCCCCAGGCATCCACCTCCAGCCACCGGCAACACAAGGCACCGTCAGAAACACTCAGCATCATCTCTCCCTTGTATCCCAACTGCTAATCCAGTTATTGTATTTTACTTTCAGTGGAAATTCCATCACTTTGTACTAAACCCCACCATACACACGACACTGAGCGGCTTCTCCCGATAAGAAGAGATACAGCCGGAATATTGTCACATTATGTACTGCCTATTATCTGGGCTTTTCTTGTTGAAAATTGCATCATCTTAGGTGCAGGTTAATGGTACACACTCCTGACAGCCAAGCCAGATTCCCCCTGACCTGCACTCCACGAAATCTGACACATTTCACCCAAGTCAGAGCGCTGCTGCCCTTCCCAGGGTTTCATTGTCCAGAAGGCTCCAACAGAAGACAAACAGGAGGGCAGTTCTGTGAATCATCCTCTAGACTCAGGCTCATCACTCCAAATGGCAGGACCTCTCACAGACACAAGTCATAAGAACACAGGGGCTGCCCGGGAGCCAGGAGGCCAGGGCTCCAGGCCCAGACTTCCCACCGTGCGAGCCCCGGCGCCTGCCCTCTGGACTCTGTCCTCATCTGGTGAAGAAGAGGGTCCAGCCAGGGCCTCTCTAGGGCTCCTCCTGTCTGAGACGCTTCTCCAGAAACATGAGCATCCACCTTCAGCTTCACAGTCTAGGAAGGAAAATCATTCATTTCCGCTGAGAAAGGCCACGGAAAAGTTTACTTCTTGCAAATGTTTTCTTTACAAAAGCCAAATCCCAGAGCTGATATGATGTGGGGCGGATTAGACAATTAAATCAGGTGCACAGAATACAAATCTGCATTTGTTCGGCTGGGGCTAGAGAAGATCGCCACCCTTTCCTCCCACAAGTCAATTTACTCAGAGCTAGCAGCCTTCGCTCCAGATAAGCACATTGACTTTAAAATAAAGTGTGCGCCAACAGCTGCAGCCCTGTGACTGGAGCAGGCAGAGATGTGGCGTGGAATGATAATTAAATATATTTTCATCATCCGTCATTTTTTTTTGCTGCAGGTGCCAGGGTAATAAATCTGGACTCGCCTCTTTTGTCAGCTGGCAGTGAACACATTTTAACGTGAAATCTCCTGGGAGGAATTAAGAGTCACTTGGCCTTGTAAAGGAGAAAGGGTTTTACTTCCAAACTGCCAAGGGGGGAGCTCACAGCTGATTGGTTTCATAACACGTTATTATTTGACAATATATATGCCCCAGGTTGTATTTCAGAATACCGCACCTATGGGATAACCAGTGCTCCAGGAGATTTGCCATCCCATTCTAGAATAAAAACTTATTTGGGGAGATTTTCACCGCTATTACTTTTTATGAATCCCAAATTTAATGTATTATTGACTAGGTAGATTCCAGCATTTTAAAACTTTCCCTCTGTTCTTTAAATTCCCCAACAGCCTTTCCCCCCCACCCCCCCATAACACACTGCAGGGAAATCTGCTGCCTTTGCTGCCTGTCGTGTGAGTTAAGTGCTTTCGATTGGCCTAAGGAGTTTGGATGACTTTTTATTTCGACAGTTTAACAGCTCCTTCTCCCCAGGGGCAGCCCCTAGTGCACAGTCCTCGGAAAAGCCCACTGAAATGGCCCATCAGAGCTTCCTCGAAGCCTTTCCCTCCTCTACGACCACACGGCCCCTGCAGAACACCTTCCCTGAGAGCTGGCCCAGGAAAGCAGAGGGAACGGGGTACCTGCTGCAGGGCTTCAGGCAGCTCCTGCGGGCCGCACACCACACCTGGAAGGAGGTGAGGGGTTCCACGCACATGTTAAGGCCAGGAACACATGGAGACATGGCCAGCCAGGCAGGGCTGCAGTTACCGAGTCTCCTCCTTCCTCCTCAAAGGAATGTTCTAGAAGGAAATCCTTGCCCGGTGCCCACTCGCAGGGTCACCTGTGGGTCCACCCAGGTCGGCAGGCGTTCACACCTGGGGAACCTCTGGCAGGCCACCCGGGTGGATTAAAGCTCCACGTGTACTTTGCAAAAGGAAGAGCGGTTTCCTTGCCAGGACTGACCCAGGACCACAAGTGATGGAAGATTCCACAAGCATTTGGGAATCTGTCAGGTCTGCATTCCTCAGCAGAGACCCCCAGCTCAACAACAACAACAAAAAATCACATCTTGACACCCTAAGGTCAATGCAAAGTGTCTCTGAAAATGCTTTATAAATACTAACACCCTCTCCTTCTACTGACTGAGGTGCCTTCCCACCCAGCCGCTCATTTGACCCCAGAGCTGTCCCGTGTAGGGGGAACCAGGTGACAACTCTGGAGGAGGGAACCCACAGAGAATACAGCGTGAGGCTGGATCCCAATCATGATCCCAGCAGGCTTTGTTTTAGAAACGGGAGCCAATTCTAAAATCCATATGGAAGCACAAAGGACCCAGAGCTGCCAAAATGCTCTGAAAGAGAAGAATGAAGTTGGAGAGTTAACACGGCTTTGATTCTAAGGATTTTAAGGATTTTATTTATTATAAAGCTACGGCAGTCAAGTCAGTGGGTTTGGTGTGAAGATAGACAACCGATCACTGAAATAGAACAGGGTCCAGAAACAGACCCTCATACCTGTGAACGAATGATTTTCCATAAAGCAGCAAAAGGCAACTCAGTGGAGAAGCAGGAGGCTTTCCAACAAATAGTGCTGGAATAACTGGACATCCACATGCAAAAAAAAAAGAAAAATGAACCTCACCCCATACACAAAAATGAACTCAAAGTGGCTTATAGACCTAAGTTCAAATGTATAAAATTTTGGTAAGAAAACATAGGAGAAAATATCTGTGACCCTGGGTTAGGCAAAGATTGTTTCGATACAACACCAAAAGCATGAGCTATGAAAACAAAAAGATCCATGAATTGGACTTCATCAAAATTAATTTCTGTTCTTCAAAAGATACCGTTATGAGAATGAAGAGAAGTCACAGACTAGAAGAAAATCTTTGTAAAGCCTATATCTGCTAAAGGACTTTTTCTAGACAATATATAAAGAACTCTCAAAACCCAATAATAAAAACACAGGTAACCCAATTTTTTGGAAATGGACAAAAGATTTGAACAGATATTTCACCAAGAACACACAGGGGTGGCAATTAAGTGTGTGAACATCATTAGTTATTAAGGAAATGCAGATTAAAACCACGACCAGGTGCCACCAACCACCTACTAGAATGGCTAAAATTAAAGCAAATCCAAAGCGGAAGCAGACTCGCAGACACAGAGAACAGACTCGTGGTCGCCAGGGGGCGGGGGGTGGGTGGGAGGGGGAGTGTGGGGGTCTGAGGTCAGCAGATGCAAACTGTTACATATAAGCTGGATAAACAACAAGGTCCTACTGTAGAGCCCAGGGAGCTATATTCAATAGCTTGTGGTAAACCATAATGGAAAAGAATAGGAAAAAGAATGTATATATATGTATAACTGACTCACTTCGCTGTACAGCAGAAATGAACACAGCATTGTAAATCAACTATACTTCAATAACATAAATCTAAAAAAATAATAAAAAGAAAGCGAATGACCATACAAAGTATTGGCAAGGATGTGAGGGAACTCGGACTCTCATCCCCTGCTGCTGGTTGGAATGTAAAATGGTACAGCTGCTTTGGAAAGCAGTTTGGCAGTTTCCATATGATCCGGGCTTTCCACTTTTAGGTATCTACCCAAGAGAAGAGAAAGCATATGACCATACAGAGACTTGTACACGAATGTTCATATCAGCTTTATTTGTAATAGTCAAAAACTGGAAACAACCCAAAGGTCCATCAACAGGTGAATGGACAAATCACCTCCTATCCACACAGTGGAACACTGCTCTTCGATAAAAAGAAATGAACTGATACCTGCAACGTGGACGAGCAGCCAAATAATTGTGTGGAGTGAAAGAAGGCAGACTGAAAAAAGAGTGCAGACTGTAGGATTCCATTTCGATAACACTCTAGGAAATGCAGACTAACTATGGTGATGGAAAGCAGAACAGCAGTGCCAGGGAAGGAGGCGGGGCGGACCTGGAGCGAGGAATTACAAAGGGGTCCAGGACACTTCTGGGCGGCTGGGCATTTCATTCTCTTGATCTGGTGATGGTGATGTCAAAACCCACCAAGGTGTACGTTTTAAATATGTGCAGTTTATCATATGTCGAAGATGCCTCAATGACGCTATTTTTAGATAAAGACTAAAAAGGTGAAGGGGACCCCTGGAGCTGTGTGAGGAGGCCCCCAGGATGTGCGCGTGCTGTGAGCAGGGAAAGGAAAGAAAGGAACCAACAGGAGGAACAGTAATTTGCCCGTGACTCGTGGAGGAAAAGCGTGCATCAGAATTCATTCATTCGTTCATTCATTCAGTAAATTGGTGTTGCGAGCCCTGAGGACACAGAGGGAAATACGGTTCTTCTCCTGAAAGAAACTGGGACAAGATCCCTGACTGGCGGGTGCATCACTGTTGCGTATCTTGGCCGTAAATTCGTACCCTGTGTGCAGGTGTGCAGTGTGAGCGCACCACCAGGGTCCCCAGCGGACTGACTTTACACAAATCACACAAACACTTTGTGCCTCAGCGTCCTTCTCTGTAAAATGAGGATAACAGTCGTATCCACCCTACAGGGTTGTTATGATTCAATCAATTAATATCTGTGTGATTCTTAGAAGTAGGCATCGTAAGCACTCAATGCAAGAGCCATATTTGGTGCTATGATTATCACTGCTTTTATGACTAAACCATCTCAGAGACACCCACCAAGATGTAAAGATAAATCCAGGTGCTGAGATAAATGACTCTGATTCTACTTGTTTTTCTGTCTCTCCTCACTCTTCCTCATTAAACATGCATTACTTCTAAAGTGAAAGTTTTAAGCAAATGTAAATACACAGATGAACAAATAATCTAGAGCACTCGACAGCTCCAGCAGGTACTGGCCCACACCCCCTCTGAACAAGCTCCCTACGGGGGCTCAGCCCGCACCCTCCCTCCTTCCTCAGACACCCTAGAAGTCTCCCCGCAAAAGCCCCGACCAGAACCTTTATCTGCAGTGGGTTCACAGGTGGGAGGTGTGAATAGAGGTTTCTCTTGGCCCCTGCTTCCTTGTAGCCTTTTATGCGAATCAGACTGAGGGCATCTCTGCCCCAGTCAAGGGCTGGTGCGTGGAACAGAGAACAGAAGAATCAAAGCCATGTGGGGCGTGGTCCCACCTGCTCCCGCCCTGGCGACAGGTGACACGAGGACCCCAGAGAGGCCCATCGTCCCCAGCAGCGGTCTTCTTCCTTACGTGGTACCAATGGCATGCACCCTATGCCCCAGAGAACAGAGAGGGCTGCTGGGGGGCGGGGGCAGCAAAAGGGTCCCTCAGCCCCCAAGAGGGGCGTAGAAGCAGCTGAGGAAACCTGGCCCTGGAGAGGCCAGGGGACAGGGGGGCAGAGCAGTGACCCATATGGGGTGGCAGCCAGGAACCTGAGGAAATGGCAGTAACTGAGGGCCAGACCCCTCCCTCCACCTGCCCCTCACACACCAACAAACCCAGTGGTGGTTTAGGGGCAGCTTTAAATGCGCTGAGAAACCCCAGAATTAAATGAGATTATGTTTCTGCGTCCTGGTGGAAGGAAGGATTGAAGTAGAAACTAAATTCCGTATTGGAGAGACAGACAGACAGACAGCTCCGTGTCGCATACCCTGCGCTGTGGCCTGAGGGTGGTCTCTGTCACGGACTTCTCCGCGGTCACCACCGGCTGAGGGTTTGTCTTCAGCGGATCGAAGCAGCGCGCAGCACAGTGAGGGACGCAGGTGCCAGCCCCGGGGAACAAAACGGAGGGAGCCCTGGACCCTGTCTGGGCACCGGCTCTCCACCAGGGGGACAGGCGTGTGGCCGGATGATGACAAGTCACCAAGGAGCAAGGGGCGGTGAGGCCGGCTCGAAGCTACAAGAGGGGGCGTCTGGGCAGATCTGGAAGCTTCCAGAGACCAACCCGGGCATGTGAAGCCCAGCAAAGGCAACTTAAGTCTAAAGTGTGGTCCCCCCACCAGAAGCTCACAGCCGAGCGAAGGGGACAAACATCACGAGAACGAAACAAGGACGGCCTTGGGAGGGTGACCACGGAGTCCCCAAAGCGCTCACTGACGGACTCATGTCGTGTCGTGAGGGTTTCCATCCATCCTCCTCGAGATGAGAGAAGGGCCAATGCAACACGTTCCCAATAAAGCCAAACTGATTTCATCTGAAGAACTGTCCTTCATCCAGAGATCATGTCCTTCCAACTTTTCTGTTATGAAATGCCAATGATATACGGTCGCTGGAATTTTTCAAAGTCTTACTTGGCAAAATTCAAAGTTGGCGACCCTGAAAGTCCCTTCCGTTAAAAAAATTCCCTGCTCTGAGAAAGCGCTGGGTGCCGAGAAAACAGCACGATGCAGACGGGGTCTCTGCGGGGGCTGAGCCATGGGGACTGAACAGAGGGGCTGGGGGCCTCCTTTAGACGGGTGCTCACTGATGGCCTTTTTGGGAAGCGACATTTAAAGTGAGATCAAAATGAGCTGCGGCGGCACGGGAGCGGCTGAAGATAGAGAGGCCAGGTGGAGGCGACAGCAAGAGCAAAGGTCCCGAGTGAGAATGAGCCTGGTGAGATCTTGGAACCGACCCAGGCAGAGGGAGGGTGCAGTGGCCACAGCTGGAACGGCAGGCAAGGGCCTGTCTGGGAACAAGGCAGGCAGGGGCATCTTCCCAGGGGAGACGGAGGTAATCAACTCTTCCCTGGGAGGGTTAAGATGGGGAAGGCAGACGGGAGTAAAGGTAAAGAGGAGGGGCTGTGTGAGAGCAGGAATAGCACAAAGGACCTGGGGTGAAGAACCTGTTTAATAAGATGCAGCCCTGCCCACCTGGTCTACCATCGACCTAAGACATACGCACCTGCTGAACAGGAAGGTACAGACACCTGGTACCCCCTCTGATGCTTGCAACGTGGGCACAGCCTTTTAGAAATCTTTTCAGACTCGCTGTCTTGTAAACCGAGTGGTTTGGGGAGCTCCCTGCCCGTTGAAGCAACGGATTTCAGTACTTCAGGCAGAGGAGAGGACACGTACCCACCGAAACAACAAAGGGAATTCTCAGCTCTGAACGGCTGGCATGATTTTTGTTAGTGTAAGCAGCGTGGCTGCAGATTGGAGAGCATTTTGTTCAGAGGGGGGGTTTTCTGAATCCGGGGCCTGGGTTCTTCCTCGAGTGTGGAGAAGATGCCCCTCTACACCCTCACCCCTTGGCTGATGCCCAGGCAGGAGGAGAATGAAATGCAGAGGGAGAGAGAGCAGGGAACAAACACCCCTTCCTGTCCGAAGAGACTGGGGAGGGGCCGAGAGGGAGGACGGAGGTGGGCACGAGATCCTTGTCATCCCTCCCGCACGCACCACCCCCCAGATGGGTACCAGGAGTGTGAGACCTGAGGGTCAATGATCTGCTTCCTGGGTAACAAGGAGGAGCCAAAGGCCCTAGGAACATGGTTCCCAAACTGTGCACCCAGGCTCCCTGGAGAGCCTCCGAGAACTCATGAGACCACAGGATATTTTAAGTTATTGTGGGAAACAAGCAATACTAAATATCTGTCGGACCCCTGTCAGACACTGCTGGAACAACAGTTTCACCGTGAGATAAGCCTATGAGCCTTTGGAGGACATCATGTCACTGTGAAGCTGAGTTTTCAGTGATTGCTGAGATAAGAAGGAAGGACCTGGAAAAAATCTGGATGGAACAGGAAGTGGGGTTGGCGGCACCCAATCTGACTCCGGGATTTGAAAAGCTGTCCAGCCCCCGATGGGCACACATATCCCATTAGTAAGTAATTGGGTAATTTAAGAATGAAATAAAAAATGATGAGTATGATATTTTCAAGCGGCTGTTGTTAGAACACAAATATTTATTAAGGCGTTTGGATCTAACTGCTTAATAAATGGAACTGTTAAGTATTCTTTGAGCCTAGGGACGCCATAAAAAAAAAAAAAAATCACTGAGGCACTCGGGGTGCCAAGAACCAAGAAAGTTTGGGAACTTCTGCTCCAGAGCAGGTAGATGGACGAGAGGGAGAGCAATCGTGGATGACGGACCGCCCGGAGCTCACACTCAGGCTGCCGGGTACTGTTCTGAGCAACTGACTTGGAACAACTTGTTTCACCCGCTAATAACCCTCTTTGCCTTGAAGAGGAATCAGCCCCTACACAGGAGGGCGCAGAACTCTGCTGGGCATAGAGTAGGTGATCAGCAAGTGGTGACTGCTGATAATTCTTATGATCATTATTACCTTTATTATGGATATGATACCCCTAGGAGGCGGGGGCACAGAGAGGAAATAAGGCCCCCGCAGCTGTTCAGGCAGTGAGGGGAGGAGCCCCCCAAGACCTGCCCCCTGGTGGACAGACATCCTCACCAGGCGGCTTAGTGCCCCATGACCTGCGGGCCCCAGCGCCTCGGTGGGAGAAGGCAGGAAGGCTGAGGCCTCTGATGGTCAGGATGCGGAGGCCGCTTTGGAAGGGGCCTTGGAACGCTGAGAAGATAAAAGTGGACCAGCTCCACCTCCAGCGCTGCCTCCCCAGAGGCCAGATGGGCCGGTGGCTCCTGGGGCTCATCCGTCCAGCCTTTCTGCAAGCAGCACCCAGGGAGCTACCCGTGGAGCGCAGGGACCCCTCCCTCAGCCACCACCAGGTCACGAGCACACACCCCTCCCCAAACCCCAAGGGGCAGGCGGGAGCGGGGGAGGGGCGCTCAGAAAGACTGAACAGGGACCCAAAACATCCAGACAGAGAGGGGTTCCCTCAGGGGCTGCTACAAGCCATTCGACTACACTCCCAGAGTGGACCTAAAATCTAGGAGCCCAGCCCTCCCCTCTCGAAAGCAAGGTCAGGCCACACGGAGAGAAGGAGAGAGGATACGTTTTCTGTGCACACACGGGGCACAATGTGAGTGGACTGGTGACCCTGCAACACACGGGCCGAGGCGTCAGAGACGGAGGACGTGGGAGAAGGTGAGCCCTGGGCCGAGCCAGCAGGGCCCGCCATGGAGCGGCCCACGGCCCCGTTGCCCCAAAGGATGGATGAGCGATTCCGAAATTCCCCAAGTCCCCAGGCTTCGGGCACCTGCCACCCCGGGGACCTGCAGCCCCCGAGGGCCCAGTGGGGCCAGGGTCAGACTGTGTGGTCCACTCGCCACACCCAGGAAAGCTAGACTAGGTCTCACGAAGAAAACGCCCAGAGAAATCCAACCACGAGGCAAACCCATCCTGCCAGAGTGCATCAAAATCAGTGTTTGCAATATTTCTATCTGCCCCAGTTGACTTGTTTCAAATCCGAAGTGCTAGATTCTCAGTATAGTAATAGAAAGGGTATTCATAGGCACTGTGGCTTCCAGTAAGATGCAAAAAACTTAGCTCACATTTTTTAAAGTTTATAAATAGCCTCGGAAAAGGAGCTGGAACACGCTTCTTAGTAAATACAGCTGACCCATTTTCCTCATTCTTCACCAGGAATAAAGCGACTGTTACCACGGAAAGTACAGAAGAGTCTAAATATATATTTCCTCCTCACAGGCACCAGATCAGAAAAGCAGCGTCGACACCCAGGAGGCGAAGGAGGGAGAGGCCAGGCCCCCGGTTACCACCCCGCACTCCCGAGGGCCAGGGTGGCAGCGGGTGCCGCTGGGAGCCCATGCCCCAGGCCTGACTCTCGGCTCCAGCAGCCCTGCTCAAGGTCGTGGGGCTCGGCCAGGCCTGGTTGGCCCGTGCTCCCAGCGCCGTTTCTGAGCCTGACCAGCCTCCATCTCCTTCCCATGCGGGAACGTACCCCAGTCGCCCCTTCATCTGCAAAGCTGCAAACCAGCTTGCGTGATGGCCTCGGAGGGGGTCCTTGTTTCTGATGACTTCCATACCTTGGGGAACTGTTTTCCCCCCTCCTTTTGGCAAGAGCTGTAGTATGTAACAATTACCCACCAACCCAGCAGGCCTCAGTGATTCAGAGGGAAAGCACAAGGCCTCTGGGCAGTCCGTGGGGAAGGTTAAGTGTGTCTGTCCATCCACTGCTCTGTCCCGGGTGCTGGCCCCTCCGCAGGCCCACGGGTAGGCGTCCGGCCAGCTTCCCCGGGACCTCATTCACGGCCCCCACGCTTCGCCTGGCGCTGGTGGAAGAGAGGTCTCAGAGGGGCCGCGGGCTGGGCAGAAACGCAGAGCCTGCCCCGCTGTTTTCCCAGGAGTCGCAGGGGACGCGGGGGGCGGGTACATGGTGGGGCAGCTCTGCAGGACCTCCTGGGGACGGCGCCTGTCACCCTGAGCAAACAAGAAGGCTCCCCCATGAGGCTTCAGAGGACTGAGGTCTCTGGGGTGCCTGCCACCCAAGCAGAGAGACACATGAACAGACACAGCTCGTGGGGCGGAGGCCAGGGACACCCCAGAAGGCTTTCATGGGAGCCGGGGTCCCCGTGGAGGCAGGACACTGGGCCAGACCCGGGCGGGGTGGGGGGATCACCTGGTGTCCAGTAACTAGGAAACGGTGACGGACATGGACTTCCTGCCCCAGCTGACCCTTAACCCCCCGTCTGGCCAGCTCATCCCCACAGAGAGCAACCACGCGGGACCCTCCCCAGGCTGGTGGAAACCTATCTCCCTGCCCCACCTGCCCGCGCTTCACCCAGTGCGGCTTGAACAGGCTGGGGGCTGGGCTGTGGGCGTCCCCACAGGGCCTGGCCACGTGGCTCTGGGGTGGCCTGCTATTCCTCCTCACCTCCCTGCAAGCCCTTACAGACCTCCCGGACGGGGAGCTGCAGAGCTGAAAGCCAGCAGCCCACTAGCCCACCCCGAGCAGAGGGGTTTAATAAGGGTCTGCTGTCATCCCTGCCCACGCTCTGGTCCCGACGGGGTGCCCCGAGGAGACCCCCAATCTGATCACGGATACTCGGGGGCTCACGCTCGCATCCCCCTCACCTCTGCACACCACTGGGCCTGCACACAGCAGGTGCTCGAGCAGGGCTGCAGGCCGCCTTCTTATAAAGAGTGAGCGCTTGGAATTCTGTGAGTTTACGCTGTATTCCCAAAGTCTCTGTTCTTTATCAGTTATTTCTCTAGATTAACTTTAATTCATCATCTCGTTTATGATCATCAAAGAGCTTAACTGATACTTATTTGATGGAATCTACCTTATCTATGAAATTTATTACTTCAGAGAAGTGCAAGCAGCGACCAGCAAGCGGAAACTGCCCCCCATCACCAGAGAGCCACCTGCTTTATCGTCCACCAGACTTGTTCCTGGAACAGGTAAGGGGATGGGGGGGTCTAAGGTCCCAGCACCCCAGATTAAAACCTGGCTCTCAGGGGAACTTGGGAGCCATGGGGTGGCTTTAGAGCATGTCAGCCAACCCTTTGGCATTTCTCCCAACAAGAAGGGCATGTAATTCCCCCCTCCTTGAATACAAGCTCACAGAAGTGATGCTATGTGACTTCATGAAGGCAACACAGCTTCCCCTGGGTTCCCTGTCAGGACTCGCACATCTAGGGCCCACGTGTGAAGTCTGGCTGTCCTGCAGCTGCCATGGAGACCACATAGAAGGAGGGAGGCTCAAGGAGCCCCCCGCTGCTCTGCCCCCAGGGGTTTGCGTCTTTCCAGACATGGAGTGAGGGGCCCTCCGGACGACTCAGCCCAGCCACCGTCTGACTCAGCAGCACTGGGGCCCCAAGTGAGAGCCCCTGGCCCGGCCCAGCCAGGCCCCCAGAACCAGGAGAGGTGGTAATAATAAATGATTCTGCGAAGTCTCAGGTGACTTGTTATGAAGCCAGAGTTAGCTGGGACGATACACAAGCCTTGCTGGCTGTGGGGCTCTGGCCAGACACCTTCCCCCCTTTTGCTCGCCTGAAATGAGGGGACCGGGGACCAGGAACAGATTTTTGCCAGACTTTTCTCTCGATTTTAAAAAACGAGAGACAAAAAGAAAAAACAAAATGAAACAGGTATAATGGAACAAATTCTTCATAAAGCTAAATTTATTCCGTTTGAGAAATACTCTTTATCTTGAAATTATGTCCCTCTTATATTGCTGGTATTAGAATATTCTTCCACTTATGAAATGATGATATAGTAGCTGGCCACTGGCTTTTAATGGCCTCACTTGGTCAAATTAAATTTTTTAAAACTTGACCAGTCTGTGACATCCAAAGTTGGGGATCCACCTGGCCTCAGATCACTTCCATATCTGATAGGCCGTGATTTACAAAATTCCCTACAGAAAAGGGGAGCTACCTCTTCTCCCGCCAAATATACTCCACAAAGCCCTGCCCCGGCTTATCAGCTCAGACACCTGGCTCCGGTTTAACACAGCTCGTTGGTCACACAGAGTCGGTCCTTAACAGGCCTGCAAGCCCTTCCACCCGAGGCAGCCCCCTGCCTCAGGTCCCTGGCATGCCCACCCCGCTTCTGGCGGTGCCCACTCCTCCCACCAGGCCCTGCAGCGCTCCAGGAACCCTGAGTGGACGAAGAGCCTGAGGCTCAAGCAGAAAGAATTCCTTCAAATCCCAGCAGAAAGGGCCTCGCTTCCTAAGCCCAGCGCCTTCTCCAGCAGCACCTGGCCCATCCGAGGCAGGGCGGCTCGCCCCAGAGAGAAACACACAGACCTCCAGAAAAGGGTGTCAGCAGATCTGCACTTTCCAAAAACAGCGTGTTTTCAGGTCATGGAACAGAGAGACGCCAGCCAAAAAAACGCTGTGGGCTTGATTTCTGAAACGGTGAAGCCGCCTGGAAGCGTCTGGCCCTCTGGCCTTGCAACCCAGCCAGGTTCACATCCTTTTCTCCCCTGCATCAAAGGGTCTGTGGCCATGGAGAGGGAAGGTGCAAATCCCTCTAGCCATGGGACGACGACCAGGGTGTCACGGCGGGATGACTGGGCTGGAGCGTTTTCTAACCCTCACGGCATCGGCCACCCTAAAGCACCTGGGAGCCAGCAGCACCCCCTCCCTTTGCCCAAATCCAGGTGTGCGGTGGCCCCAGGCTGAGGCCCCTGGGGGGAGTCCAGGCTTCCTTGGGAGAGGGTGTGAGCAGGACAGGCTAGTGTTGATGGCTTCCTGATGCCAGATAAATACCATTTTGAAGCCACCACAGTATTTCTCGAGCACAAACAGTACAGTAAAGCCGAGACATTTATATGCAATTGGGAGACATTTATCCTGTGACAACATTCTATTCCAATGACTTTTCTATTGCCACCAATGATTAATGATGTAAATTCTGTCACTTGGGATGATGGATGCAGGGCAGCTAAGGGGCCTCGCATAGATTACCCAAACCCCGGCTTCCCATTGGCTTCCAGGACAAAAGTGGCCTGTGCTTCAGTCAAGCGTAAATGTAAAGTTCTTTTAGATTAAAAAAGCAGTCTTCTCGTCCAGAGGCGGCCGGTTCAGGACTGGGGGAAAGGCTCCTCTTCCTCAAACATGTTTTCTCCCTTCGGCATCAGGGCTGCCCCATGAGCTCCAGTCAAGAAGAACTGCATAATTCTTTGCAAAGAGGAGCTGGGAAGGCGTTCGCCACAGCAGGAAAGTTAGAGACAGGCGAGCAGGGCCCAGGGGCTCAGGGGGTCTGGGCTCCCAGGTGCTGGGTCTGACGCAGCCCCACCAACCTAGGTCCCAGGCAGGCCGAGCTCCTCCCTCCTTCTCTGCTGCGGTCCTGCTGGTCCAATTGGTCCAGTGACCCGTGTCTTCTCCCAGGGCCCCAGGGTCTCTGAGGTCCTGCCACTGTCCTGCACCAAAGAGGGCGTGCAAACGTCCCCCTTGAGAAGGCCTCGCTGCTACTGCTTGGCGGTTCTGCCTCTGTCTCCCCTTAAATGCTGTGTCTCTGGGGGGCTCCCTGAGGCTCTCCTTCCCTCTCAGTCCACTGTGCCCCTTGGGGGTTTCTATCTACTCCCCGGGCTGTAGCTGCTGCTGACTCCCGGAGCTGTATTTCCCAGGCCCTCCTTGATTCTGAGCTTTACACTCACAGATCCTACTGCCCGCAGGTGTCTCCTAGGGGCCTCCAACCGCAGGCTTCCGTACACCCCGGGGTCCCACGTGGCAGTGAACGCGACCTCCTCCAGCCCAGCGGGCCAAGACAGAAGCCCTGGAGCTGTGCTGGCTCCCCTCCGGCCCTCACCCTCCAGGTCGGACTGATGAGCAAGTCCTACAGATTCCTCTCCTTAACAATGACTCGAATCTGTCACTTCTCTCCCACTCTGGCCCAGCTGTCACTGAGATTAATGACAGCAAGTTCAGGGTCTCTGAACAGTTTTCCTCACGTACGGTCTGGCCACCCTGGCCTTTCCTCCGAGCAACAGAAATCGCATCAGCCGCCCGACCTGGGCCCCCCCCGGTGTCTCGCCAGGCTCGTGACACACGCTGGCCACCGCCGTCTGGGCTCCGCTCCGCCTGGGGCGGAGACAGCTCCAGCACCCCGACCTCCGCCTCGCTCCACGCTGCACACTCTCTGGACTTCGGGCGGTTTCTCGGACACGCTGTGCTCTCTCTGGATGCCACATCTTCACGGGGCAACTCCCCCTGCCTGGAACAATTCCCTCTCCCCCGCCCGCTTCACCTGCGACCTCCTGCTCAGCCCCCAGGTCTCAGCTCAGCCATCACTGACTCAGAGAAACCATCCCTGACCCATCCACCAGACCACACGGGCTTTGCTGTGGGCTCCAGGAGTGGCCTGCGATCCTGTCCTCCTACCCCCTGACACACCGCCCCCTCCCCACGGGGTGAGCTCGGGGTCCTCGTCGGTCCTGGCCATCAGCACTCGGCCCTAGCACTTCACACGGCGTCAGCGCAGAATAAGCGTCCGTTACAGGGTTGCTCAGCGGGGACACCGAGTAGGGAACTTCTCTGCATGTTGGGCATCTTCCCTCCCACCCCCCCTTGAATGCAAAGTCCTTGAGGCCCAGAACTCTGCCAAGTTCATTTCTGGACCCCTGGGGAGCCCGTCACAGGTCTTGCATAGAGTAGGTGTTCAGAACATGTTTATGGAGAAACCAGCAGAGAAGAAAGAAAAAGACCTCATATAAAAAGCCCAGGGAACCTAGAAAATCAGTGGCCTCATTCATAAGGCAAAGGCTTAAAAGTTTAAAGAAGGAGAGAGAATGGATGTGCAGTGTGCAGCGAACATGCGGGCCTGTAAATCAAGCTGTTGTAAATGCCACGGGGACAGCGGCTTGGTTTCCCTGCAGAAACGCGGAAAGCAGCTGTAATTCAGAGGTAAGGCGGGCCTTACAGGAACTCGTGGGTCTGGATTCCTGGCACTCCTAACTCAATTTGGCCATCTCTCTCAGCGTCCTTTCTTGGAAAACAGATGCGGTTTCTACTTTGTGATGCCTGGGAAAGGCCTGGCTCTGTGCTGACAGGTGGGGGAGCCCCAGCCAGGGAGACACCCGGAGATTTCTGCTGTCCTGGGGATTCCCACCCGGTGGCAGGAGAAAGCACAGAGGAAGAACGCAGAGACACTGCGTACCCTGGCCCCCTTCTCGACCCCTTCCCAGGCAGCGTGGTCACCTCCGAGGCAGCTGGGCCTGGGAACAGGAGGGCGTTCACAGGACGTGCCCTGGAGACTTGGGGGCTCCACTGCCCACACCCAGCATGAGGGACCCACCAGAGAGCAACCGGCCACAGACCGGGGTGGGGAGGGGGGCATCGGTCCCACGCTGGAGTCTGGGAGTGGCATGATGCTGGGACCGGACTCTCGGTTGTAAGGTGGAGGGTCACCCCGCCTCCAGACCCCGACCTCAGAGAAAGGCTTGGCCAGGAGCAGGGCTGCCTGCTTGCTTTCTCAGCGACCGTGAACATCACTGACTCTACTCTCCTCCCCAGACCAGCGTCTCCCACCGTGCCAGTGGCCACAGCTGCGGGAGGGGGAGGCCAGAGGCCCACGGCTGCCCTCACGCCCCCCACGGCACACCATCTCCTCTCGCCCCCAGGCTCTGCCCATGGACCTTCCTCCAGCAAAGAAAGACCACCTCCTCCAGCCCTCCCTCTCCATCCAGGCTGCGCTGGGCTCCCCCATCTTGAAAAGCAAGGTTCACTCAGCTCTATTCTCCCCATCCCCCCTCCTCTGGCCACTCCTCACCTTCTTGTGAAACTTCTCAAACTGCAGTCGCACCGACACCTCCAAATCAGGAGGCTGGGCAGGAAAAGGACTCAGGAGCAAGTCCCCAAGAGGACCAGACAAAGAAATTATGAGATGCAGAAATTCTGAGACCTTCGAGAACTGCTACATTTCTTAGTTGAGTGAATGCACATACCCCGCTACAAAAATTATCTTCCAAGTTTGGATTTTAGGTTCCTGGAGTAAAAGGAGTGAAAAATCTAATTTTTGAAACCTTCATAAATATGTGCATTTTTTTGGATAAAACTACCTAAATGAATCCACTTTTGCCTGACAAAGTAGAGGAATCCAAAGCTCCTGAATTTTAAAAGCTTCCATTAAGGTATCTTTTCTTTTTTCAAAAAATAGTGAATTGAAAAATAAATCAGAAGGCTTAATTAAGCCCAAGGCCAATAGGAGACAGCCAGGACGAGGCTCCCTGACAAGTCCAGCAAGCCCAAGCAGGGCTCTGTCTCCTGCTTTTCTTATTTCTGAAGCAGCTCCAGCCAAAGGCATGCCTTTGAATCGTACAGAATTAGAATTCTGCTGTGTTTTTTTCCCCAGGCAGTACAGTATGTCTTCACTGGTGCTACAGCAGGCTCGTAAATTAAGATAAAAAGCTGGTGAGCATGTGGGCGCCGGCGCGGCAGGGAGCTGCGCGGGGTCGCCATGGCAGAGCTGCAGCAGCTCCGGGTGCAGGAGGCGGTGGACACTGTGGTGAAGAGTGTGGAGAGAGAACATCCGGAAAATGCAGGGCCTCACGTTCCGGTGCAGCACCGGCTGCTGTGAGGTCAGCCAGGCGTCCATGCAGCAAGTGCACCAGTGCATTGAGCACTGCCGTGCACCTCTGGCTCAAGCCCAGGCCCTGGGGACCTGCGAGTTGGAGAAGTTCCAGGACCGCCTGGCCCGGTGCACTATACACTGCAACGACAAAGCCAGAGATTCAACGGATGCGGGGAGTAAAGAGCTTCAGGTGAAGCGGCGGCTGGAGAGTTGCGTGACCAAGTGTGTGGATGACCACGTGAACCTCACCCCAACCAAGACCAAGAAGATGAAGGAGTCTCTCTCGTCCACTGGGAAGTAGCTGTCTGCTATTGGCCATCGGGGCTGAAGGCAGGAATCTACTTAAAAAGAGGAACGGGGATTTGGGTTTTCTAAGGAAAGTTTATGAATGAGGAAATTAAGGATGGCAGCAAGTTTAAGGCCTATGTCACTTGCCTCTGGTTCTTTGTGTGTGAATCCTAGAAAGTGAAAAAAACTGGTGCTAAAATTTGGGTCAGAGATAGCACAGGAGAGTTTTTGTGAGCCTGAATTTCATGTGGCCAGGGCTTATCCTGGCAACAGGGAGTCTCCCTTGTACCAAACCAGAGCCCTCCAAGGTACCAGATTCTCTTAGTACACAGATACCAACAGACTGGCAGGTTCATCTGACCTGCTTATGATCTGGTGGAGTGTGAGGAGAGCTGTTTCTATTCGTTGCCAACCTCCCGTTTACCAGAAGGATCACTACAACATGTTCCACAAACCGGAAATAAAACAAAATCCATGAGGTCACTAATTTAGAAGGGGAAAGGGGGCTTCTGGGGATTTGTTTTGCTTGGTTTTGTTTCATATACAAGGACATGAAGTTACTTTAAGATGCAGAGTTGGGAGAGGTAGTTTGGATAAAAACTTTGAAAGGGTTCTTGCGGATATTCATTTCTGGCCGTCAAAATGTGGATGTGCATTTCTTAAAATTCTCACACATGACACCTTTCAGCCTGGAGACCCTGAAAAAATATAAGAAGCGCTATCACACTGGTAGGGGAAGAAAATCTCCCCTCTAACTGGCAGCCATGATGAGCCTTGAGGCTATCTGCAGCAGAGTCAGCGGAGTGACAAGACAATCTTGCAGTGACACTCACCCTTGAAGGGAAAGGGGATTTTGACTGTGCTAGTATTCAGGAACGAACAGCGAAAGAGGAATTGTTAGATACTTAATTAAGAGAGTTATGAAGTACTGGCTTTGGAAAAATCTGGTTTCCATAAAACAAAACAGAATGAAAGCCTAAACCCAGTATTGCTTACTTTGCCCCCTGTAATAACAAAGCTCTGTTGAAACAATCCCTTGGCAACACGAAGGTCAAAGGAGAAAAAGTCAGCAACTCAGGGGCGAGCTGTGACTCCTTTAGAGCAAAAAACGGGACAGCCCCCCGTTACCAAATACCACTTGCGCGACATGCGTAGTTCTTGCCCCAGTTCAGGCACCTTATCGTTTTATTAAGGACCTTGTTGCGTTTTTACCAACTTATTACTTGATAATATAGCCTGTTTGCTGTTTCAAGACTGTGATACATTTTCCTAGTGGTTTGGTTTTAAAAATAAACGAGACTTCATTTTTCTTCAAAAACAAAAGCTGGTGGGATGGAGACAAGAATGTGTTCCTGAGGAGGGGCGAGAAAGCAGCAGAACACTGGCCCCAGAGTTGGTGGTTCCTGGCACCTCCCTGGCTAACAGCGGCTCCCCGTTTCCTCAGCCCTGCTGAACTAAAAGCCCCGACTTCCGCAAGCCAGGCAGAAGCGGGCTGCATCTCAAAGAGGGAAAGGTCTGTGACCCAACCATGCACCTGTGCCACCCTCCCTATGGGTCTGCCTGGGACCAGGCGCTGAGAAGAGACAGACAGCACCCCATGCGGCCTACAACTAGTACCACTGGCCAGAGGCCACAATAAATGGCCATGGATGGCCACTAGCTAGGCCATCCTAGCTAGTAGCTCTGTGTGTGAATTGCTCTGCCTTAATTCAAGTGCACATTCATTTACTTGAGAACTCAGTACCTGTTAAATATATCAGGTGCTGTCCTAACACCAGAGACACAAGAGTGAAAAAGCCCTGCCTTCTTGCAACCTACATTCAACTGGGGGAGGAAGGCAGCAACCAGAATCCCTCAGAAATAATCAATTGCGATTATGCTCAGCACCCCCAAAGGCAGTTTAGACCATTTGACACAGACCCTTGCCCTAGTGCAGGGTCTTTCCCCCTCTCAAGATGCTGACACGAACCCTGTGCTCCAGACAAAACGGACTATTCATTTGCCTCCAAGTCTATCCTTGCCTGCTCCCATGTCCGCATTTGCGCTATTCCTTCCCCTAGGAAGGGCCCCCTCTTTACCTCTCAAACATCTTACTCTGCCTTCAGAACCGAAATCCGTGCCACCTCCTCTGCGAGTCTCTCCTGGTCCCCTCCCCACATCTCCCTCCTCTGCACGTTCCTCAGCTTGGTCTCCAGCATGGAGCGCAGAGCCCGGCACAGCACAGTTTGAGGGGCTCACACAGAAATGCTCATCCATAAAGCAACTTAAAAACACTCAGGAAGAGAAAGACCAGCATTCAGGGTAGGAAACAGTTAGTGGAAGCTTCCAGGAAGAAGCTGACCTGAGTCTCTGCTGGAAGAAGCTAAGTGGCGTGAGGGAGGAGCAAGGAACTCTAGGCAGGGGCCAGCACCTGGCCAAAAATTCCCAGGGATCAAGCAGGGTGCCGGCCACCAGCAGCAGAATGCCTCCCTTGCCATGATGGCACTGTGCTGGGGAGGGCACCCCAACAAGGATGGGGGTGTGGGGAACCCCAAAGGCAAGTGGCTCTGGGGGGACCCGCAGGCTCCCCAGCAGAGCACTGAGCAACCTGATGGAGCCGGTATCCAGCTGTGTGGGACTCACAGGTGGGGGTGTAGGGGACTCAACCTCCCCAAGCATCTGAGCCAGAGGATGTGGGGGCCAGAGCAAAGATGAGGGCTCCGATCTAGAGGCCAGGGGGAGAAACTGGCCCCAGAAGTCCAACCCCTCCTCCATGGCCTCTGTCCCCAGGAACGTTCACACATAGAGAAGGAAGGATGGCACTTAGGTCCTTTCAGAGAGGGGGAACTGAAGCATAGATAAAGTGACTCACTCAGGGTCATGGCTCATTGACGGCAACCTGGGTAGGTCACACCTGTAGCCGGACAGGGGCGCTGGGGAAAGCAGCCTAGCGCTGGCGTTACGGGGTGTGGGCTGGGTTCAAATCCTGCCTCTGACCTACCAGCAGGGTACCTTTGGGCAGGCCACTTAACCTCACGGAGCCCAAGCTGTCTTCCCTGCAAAGTGGGCACAGAAACGCCTCCCCTGCTGCCTGACCGGGTAGTGGGGAGGATTCTGTGATCCATGCATGGCGACTGGCAGTGGCCTGGCTCAGCCCAGAGTGGCTACGACAGAGCATCCCCTGTGCGCTGGGGTCAAGTCTTCTGCTGAGAGGGAGACAGTGGGGACCACAAGGGAGCTGGGAGAAGGTGTCAGCCAGGGGGACAGGTGCTGGGAGGACCGACCAAGGGGACCCCCCAGGTAGGGCACCCCCTGCAGAGGGAGAGCGCCTCAACCCAGCCGGTCACCAAGTGGAAATTACGAACTTCTCCACTGCGGCAGCAGAAATACCAAGGTTATTTTGCAAAGTATAAGAAATGTTAATTCCCTGGGGCTCTTTATGTAAAGATAGACTAGAATCAAGAGGATCGAGTGGCTCCCAGGAAACTGACAGGAAGAGAGATGCACTTTAATATTTCATTAGTGTCCCATTAGCAAGATAACACACATTTTCACACTTGCTGACTTCTTGGGAATAATGTCTTATTCAGAAACAAACGGGGACACCACCGCCGCTTACCCCGCTGGCCTGCGAAGCATCCTGAAGCAGCCAATCGGAAAGGACTTGACCTTCAGGGTTATGGCTACCCAAGCCAATGAACTCAAGAGTGTGTGACTTCCTGGGAGGCTCCTAAAAAACCTGCTAATCCAGATGAAACCCAAGCAACTGAGGTGAAAAAGTAAGGAGGCAAAGCCTTTCTTACGCTTCTCAAACCAGGCTCGCACTGCTCACCCCTCCAGGCCACCCACCAGCTGAGGGATCCTAACACCCTGCATCACCTCTCGCCCTACAGTTACAGCTACAGTTACAGCTACAGTGGAGGGCAGGGGAAGGGAGGCAAGGCGGCAGGGATTCAGGAAGACAAGGGGTGGGGTGTCGTTAGCTACCATTGTGCAAATCACTGTCACTTTCACTTGCTCAGCGAATATGTACCAGGCACCTAGCGTGTGCCAGGAATAAGCTTGAGGCTGGGCACAGGGCAGGAAGCAGACAGCAGGCATGGAAGCAGAGAGAAGTAATGAAGTTTGTGGGTTGACCTTTCACAGCAGACCCAAGAGGCAGGCTCGGTGTTCCCATTTTTCAGATGATGAAAATAGCTCAGGGAAGTTAACTGCCCTCCGCAGCTCAAGCCACAGACTCGGCTGCCTGTCCTTGCAGCTGAGGCAGGGATGCGGTAAAGGGAGGGGTGTGGTAGGAGGGCTCTGGGTCCTGGACCTGCTCTGCCCTTGGGCAGGGGGGCCACCTGCCCCCTGTTGGTCTACCTTTCGGGGTATTTAGAGATGACAAAACACATGCAAAGACTCTGCAGATGAGCTTTGTTTCCAGGCTTTCAAGTGTGTCACTAAGGTCCTATTTTCTGGATGGACGATAATTGCCAGCAAGTGGGACAATCGCTCAGCCCCTCCTCCCCGTCACCCATGAGGGCACGAGATGCCAAAGAAAATGAGCACAGGCAGGGCCCTCTCAGCTCAGAGGAGCCACCTTCATTCATGCGGCCTCCTGGGCGCCCAAACGCCCTCCAGGGACCGCCTTATAGTCTGCACTTCCTGGTCCTGAGCAAAAGTCATCATCTGCGTCCGAGAAGCCGAGGGCATCTGGCCTCCAGGGACACCCTCCCCATTTCCCTCTAATTTGGTCTATTAATGTAAAGCAAAGGAAGCTGCCAGGAGTGGTGGGCACAGGGGATGGCTGTGAGGATGTAATTAACGCAGCTGCTCCAAACGCAAGGTGATGCCTCATCACCTCATTAGCAGGTGTACAGCAATTTAGGATGACAACCTGGAGGACGGCAATGGGGACACGCAGCCCCCTTTCAGGTCCGTGCCTCGCCCGCCACTTCAGTTTCCTGGCTGTCGAGCAATGACAAACAAAGCTCTCCCAGTAGAAGGCTCCGAGCTGCCAGAAGCCCAGCAAGAGGTGCTGGCGCCGGAAGGGCTGGCGGCCTGGGGACCAGGCCCAAAGCACCCCGGACCCAGCAACCACGGGGTCCCATGCAGAGACCTGCTAGGGGACAGGCGAGCACAGATCCAGCTTTTAAATACTTCCCCATTGAAGAGTCAGCGTGGGTTCCTGACCCGTTTGCTGCACTCTGCAAACACAGAAGACAAAGATGGACCATGAGGACGTGGTGGCCTTCCCAAATCGTGACCTGCTGGAGTGACACAAGGTAAGCAGAGAGCTGTTTCCAAACATCACATCAAGTCATTTGAGCATTTTCCCTTCAAGAAACAAGACCAGCTAACCTATAAGGGAAAAGAATCTGAAAAAGGATAGATACATAGATACATAGATACATAGATAGATGGATATATAACTGAATCACTGTGCTATACACCTGAAACACGTTGCAAATCAACTATACTTCAATTTAAAAATAAATAAATAGGGAGGGAGACGCAAGAGGAGATATGGGGATATATGTATATGTATAGCTGATTCACTTTGTTATAAAGCAGAAACCAACACACCATTGTAAAGCAATTATACTCCAATAAAGATGTGATAAATAAATAAATAAATAAAGTGGGGGGAAATATATATAAATAAATAAGAAACTGAATAATGTAGAAAAAAAAGAAAAGAAACAAGACCAGCATTTCTCCCCACTTCCAAAAAAAAAAAAAAATATATATATATATATATATATATATCTCTAACTGGCTTCATCTTGTAAGCCTCAAATACAGCAGAAACATTTCAGCAGAGAGAGTTAACCCTGCAAAGTTATGCTGCAGCCTGGCTCAAAAGAGACACACGGGTAGTTTTGGGCCACCCAGGTGACTCTACCCACGCAGAAGCTGGAAGATAACTGGGAAAAAAAGCAGAAAAAAGGTTACCATATTGGTGTGTTGAGATGACAACCCTTCTCTTCTTTCCCAGCAGGTCACCTAGGTAAAGCCCTTGGCGGCTTTGGAATCACCTGGATTGTGAACTTTAATGATGACCCAGCAGAAGAAGATACACAAAGTGTCCCTTCGATCCCTGAGCAGCCACCTGGGCCCAAAAAAGGTGACACTGCTTCAGCACATCTGCTCCACAAGGGCAGTGAGGGGGTGTGCCCAGACCCCAAGGCCCAGTCACGATACAGATAAAGCCAAGAGCAGAAAAGGGGCGGCTGCAGACCCCACGATGGTGCACCGTGAAAGGCCCACTGACTCGGGGACCGGTGAGCGGGACGAGGTTGGCTGCTCAGAGCTCGAAACAGGCTGGGCCGCCCTCAGGGTGAAGAGCAGAGCAGATGCAGGAAATCTTCCTTGGCGTTAGGGTAACACGGGAGGGAGGAAACCCAAAAGCCGCCATCCCCTCTGAGAGCTGAGCCCGAAAGAACCAGACCTGGAGAGCTCACTTAGGGGAGGTTTTCCCAAGTCTTTTCGTGCACACGGATTAATTTCACCCGGGTCACACTCACGATCTGAGGTCAGCCCAAGGAGGCAGGTGGGTGCACCCAGGCCTCACCTGTCACAGGGCTGCCTCTGGTGGGCCACCCCACCCGCTGCGCTTAGACCCACATTACAAACAAACAGCTCCACAGCCGCACCAGCTCCTAGGAAGACTAGAGCCTTCTCTACCCCCGCGTTCTCTCCCCCTCGCACACAACTGCAGCTCTGCCAGGTATAGCTCAGTCCTCAGCTGTGTCGGCCCAGGGGTCTGCTCTAGGGCCCCACCTCAGGGTGGAGACCCCGTTCACCTGGGAACTGCGCCCCTGTTGGAGAGGCCCCGGGGCCCAGCAGCCCCGAGGCGGGCCCTTTCTGGCTATGAATTTCCAGATGATGGCTGTTCCTGACCCGCCCCAAGGGGCCAGCAGCATTTCTATGATTTTTGCTTAGAAAGAAGAGTTAGTCGTATTTCTCTTCCAAATGCAGCTGGAACAGGGAGGCAAAACTGACCTCTCACACGTATTTTGCATTAATTCAGAAATACTCTATCCAAATAAAGAATATGAGGTGACTACTTCATGCACCCTTTCATCTAAATTATTAAAAGCCCACATATAATACTTCGGACGACCAAAGCAGACAAATTTTTTCTCTTAAGGCAAGGAAATCCTCATTTTCCTGGAGAGCAAAAGAGAACGTGCAAGTCAGCCTGCTTAATCCTACCTGGCTCCACTGAAAAACCAGAAAAGGGATTATGACGTAAAATGACCAGGATGCTTGTGGTTATTACTGTACTTCACCATGTTATTCTTTGATTCGATGCCTTTTAATTAAATTTAAATTGATCGAGCAGTTTCAGCAATGGTTTCTCAATACTCATGTGTGATTCTGAAGATGCTAGAATCTGGCTAAATTAATACTTCACGCTCACCTGCCAATAACAACTTCTGGTGAAAAACTGCACATTCAGGAGCCTGGCAAAGACTGTCCCACTAAGTAGTGCTGGGAGGACGAAGCAAGGAGCATCTCAGGGCAGATTCCCAGCTACCTGTAGAGTCTGGTCTCACAACGTCGTACACAATGCCTCGTGAATAGTATTTTTACGAAAGTTGAATCAAAGTGTATTTTTTTTTTTTTAGGATTTTTTTCTTATTTATTTATTTTTATTTTTATTTTTTGGCTGTGTTGGGTCTTCGGTTCGTGCGAGGGCTTTCTCCAGTTGCGGCAAGCGGGGGCCACTCTTCATCGCGGTGCGGGGACCGCCCTTCATCGCGGTGCGCGGGCCTTTCTCTATCGCGGCCCCTCCCGTCGCGGGGCACAGGCTCCAGATGCGCAGGCTCAGCAATTGTGGCTCACGGGCCCAGCTGCTCCGTGGCATGTGGGATCTTCCCAGACCAGGGCTCGAACCCGTGTCCCCTGCATTAGCAGGCAGATTCTCAACCACTGCGCCACCAGGGAAGCCCAAAGTGTATTTTTTTAAATTTTATGTCCACCTTCCCAACTCCACTCCAAGAAAATAAAATGGATGCAGACTTTGGTTCACAACTATGAACTCGGACTGTGCCAAACCCGGAGAAGGGTGACAGGACCAGTGTCCTAAGAGGCTTGAATTTATGGGGAGAATCAGGAGGTGAGCAAGTTGCCAATTCGCTGACACAAAAACCTTTTCTTGGGGAAAACGCACTGAACTTTCAATCTGCTTCTTGAATACTCTAGCTTAGCATCTGCAGTGAGCAGCAAAGAGTGTCCTGTGTGCCAGGAAACAGATAAGCTGTGGGTAAAAGGGCTGCATGGTGGGAGCAAGACAGAAGCCCCAGGACTTCCCTGGCGGTGCAGTGGTTAGGAATCCACCTGCCAGTGCAGGCAACACGGGTTCGAGCTCTGGTCCGGGAAGATCCCACACGCCGCAGAGCCCGTGCGCCACAACTACTGAGCTTGCACTCTAGAGCCTGCGAGCCACAACTACTGAAGCCTGCGAGCCACAACTACTGAGCCCACACGCCACAACAACTGAGTCCATGCACCGCAACTACTGAGCCCACGCACCACAACCACTGAAGCCCATGAGCCTAGAGCCCGTGCTCCACAACAAGAGAAGCCACCGCAATGAGAAGCCTGCGCACAGCAACAAAGAGTAGCCCCCACTCGCTGCAACTAGAGAAAGCCCGCGCACAGCAACGAAGACCCAACGCAGCCAAAAATTAATTAATTACTTAAAATTTAAAAAAAAAAAAGACAAAAGCCCCGGCCATCCACCTGCACAGCACGGAGAGCGGCTGGGAGTCCTCCATAGATGCCAGGCACCCACTCTGCCAGGCTCAGAAGGCCAGGGGCCACAGTGGAGGTGGGGCATTAAAAACCCCTTCCTGTGCCTTATCTCCAGGGAGACGGATAAGACACAAGGAGGTGGTGCGTGTCAGGCAGCTGAGGCGCCTTGAAGAAAACCAGCAGGCACACAGGGTGAGGGGTGCTCTTCGATGCAGAGACAAGGGGAGCCGTGTGAACGGGGCATCTGAGCAGAGCTGAGGGGAGGAGGCATGGTGAGAACTGCCTGGGGTTCCAGGCAGAAGGAACACAAGTACGCAGCCATCAAGAACACAGGAGCTGAAGCCAGACCACCCGAGGCCCGGAGGTCACAGGCGGGCTCTAGATTTCACCACAAGTGTGATGGGATCTCAGCTGGGCTTCCGAAGGACCGTGCTGGCTTCTGTTTGGGGGCAAGCGCAGAGGGCAGGCAGGCAGGCTCTCTCGCTCAGAAGTCACGGCCACAGTCTCTGGCCGCCGGGATGGCTGCCCGTCCTCCCTGTCGGGCTGGCCCAGTACCCGCTGCTCCCTCCCCCAGAGCCTTCGGTGTCTCGCAGGGAAGGGACCAGCAACCCAGGGAACCATGCCAGCTCGCTACCTGGCAAGAGTCACATGAGCCCCGGGAGGTGCCCCAGCTCCGGAAGGTCACCGAGCGGCAGTTTGGACAAAGCCCAGGACTCCTGCCTGGCCTTCATTCGAAGCTCACCCCACGGCAGGCCTCGCCCGAGTTCCTGAATTAAGCTGCAGCGTCCCACTCTCGCCCTTCAAAACTTCTGCGCCCCTCCCACGAACCCGGGGACCAAGGGAGGAGGGCGGCCAGGAGGAGGAGGGTGCAGCAGCTGAGGCTGCCAGTTGGTTTGTCCTGTCTCTTCCCAGCGAGCGTTCCCAGAGGTCAGGGACTGTGTCCCCTCCTCCGTCCCAGGGCCCATATGTCTGGCAACTCAGCAAATAGTGAACGTTGACGCTGCTGCTCGGGCCAGGACAGCCCGTGACTCTTACTGTTTCACCAACTCAAGGACACAGTGGAAACCACACACTGGATTTTTAAAAAGCAAGCAAACTGCAAAGCAATTAGAACAGGCGAATCACAAATATTTAAATATTGAGGCCTAAAATTGACGTCTCCACTTCCTCTTCCAACCCCAGGGCAGCAAGGCCGAGTCCCGGCTCAGACTGCACCAGCCTCCTAGCGGTCACGTCCGCTCTGCCTCTGTCACCCGCAGCTGCTCAGCCTGGCAGGTTTAAACTTCGCTGAAACGCATATTTTGATTTACTGAGAAACTTGCGTTGGCCGCAGGCAAATAATAACTATGAGAATATTTCACATAGCACCTTCCTCCTGCACTCCCTTTAGGGAAAAGACTGCCGCGCTCAAAAATGAAGGGGAGGGAAAATAAAATAAAAAATACATCGAAATAACAGCCACCTAGCGAGGAGGGGAGGCAGATTTCTGAGCCAACCTCCAAACTCACGTGGCTCTGATCTACCTTTGACACAATCTCACTCTGCGTTCTGTTGCTTAAACAGTAATTATTAAAGGCATCAATGAAAAACGCCCGCTCCACCGCTACCGGGGCCGCGATCCCCGGCCCATCCCTGCCGCCACCCTGGCTTTCTGCGTCAGTGGGGCAGGACCGGGCTAGAATAGAGCCTCTTCTCTGGCTCCAAGTGCCACTTCATTTAAGGCCAGAAGAGAGACCACGGCCCACCCACGGCCCTGCCAGGAGTGAGGAGGAGCAGACACGACGTGGGCCTGTTCTGCCGTCCCTCATCAGCATCAGTAGCCCAGACACAGCACCTGCGCTTGGCGAGGAAGACAACTCCCCTGTGAGGAGACAACCTTTCCATCTCCTGTGGAAGGACTCCAGCCAGTGAGTGGGTTTCTCCCCATCCTCCTCCCCAGCCCTCCCCAGGAAGGGAAGCCTGGGAGAGTCCGATTGCCGGGACCCCTTGGGACGTGACATGAAAGAGGCAATCCCTCTTCTCAGCATCAATGCTGGAAAGCTTCCAGATCCCAGAGTGGTCCCTCCTGGTCGTCAGAAGAGATGGTGGGTGACTCGGAGGGCTCCTGTGGCCAGAGCGCAGACACTCATAGACAGGAAAGTGCAGCACCAGCTCCGCATCCCTTGGGGCATCTGGGGGAGCCCAGAGTGTGGGAGCGTGGAGCCTTTCCAGGGAGGGGGAGGCAGGCGCTTCCACCAGGCTGCCCAGGCGGACTTCAATAACCCTATGTGGGCCCCTCTGGGTATGAGGCCGTGTGTCTGGGCCCAGGACACACGAGTGAGAGATCCAGTACCGTCCCCAGTGTGTGTATACACACTCACGAATTACCAATAAAGAAATACGTGAAGTGCCACACAAACCCAAAGCAGGGAACAACCCATATTCTGCCGGGGGACGAGGGTAACACAGGAGGGGAAATGCACCTGAAACTCACAGGTGCTAACCCTAACCCTAACTGAAATCACGCAGGGACAGGTCACGCAGGGACGGACGGGGCGGGCACTGCGCGGACCAAGGGCTTCATTGTCATTCTAAGGAGCTGAGGCTTTACCTTGAGGAGTGGAGGGAACTGAAAGCAGAAGTGGGTTGTAGGGAAAGGGGGGAGAAGGCAGGGAGACCCAGGAACAGGTCAGGGGGTCATGGGGGCCCACTCTGGGGCAGTGGTGGGAGGGATGGAGAAGACGGAAGTGGGGGAGGGACACGAAGAACAGGCAGAACTTACAGATGTTCATCCACAGACTCCAGAAAGCACCAAAGGCACCAAGCAGCGGTGGGCCTGGGCCACTGGTCTCAGGGGACACCCAGAGCCAGAGGGAACAGTAGCTGGGGGATTGATGAGTTTGGTTTGGACAGTGAGTGTGAAACGTTCAGTACACAATGAAACACAGATGTGAAACTCAGGAGGGAGGCGGGGCCTAAAGATACAGATGCTGTGTCATGGGCGTACAAACAGAAACTGAAACGGCGAGAAAGAAACAGTTTCTTTTAAGCCAGAGTCCTCTTACAAGAGAAAAGAGGGCCAAGGACACACACGGAGGCCCTGGAATCTCAAAGGGGAGCCAGGAAAAAGGCAGGGTCTGTGCGGTGAGCAGGAGAGAGGACGGTGTCCCAGACCAAGGGAGAGGACGGTTTTTCTTCGAGGAAAAAAAGGGACAATTAACATCAACAAATGTTGCAGAGAAGCCAGGAAGGATGAGGGCTGGAAACTGGCCTTGGGATTTGGTCACGTAGCGTTCTTGGTGAATCCTAAAATGAGAAGGTTCTAGTGAATGGGTGGGGAGGCAGAGGCCCGACTTCTATGGTCAAGGAGAAGATGGGAAGGGAAGTGGAAAGAGAAAATAGTAGCAGGAAAGGGCTGAGAGAAACTTTACGGGAAGTGAGAACAACAGCACATTTGTGAGTAAACGAGAGAGAGCAATTCAGAGTAGACATCTAGATCTTTTCTAGCTTCAACTCAGAAGAGAAGTGTGAGCTGCAGATACCTTGGGAATCATCAAAAGAGTGGTGATGGTTGAAGCCGTGCCCATGGACGACACGGCTCACGGAGAGTCTAGACAGAAAAGCAAGGACCCTGGGGTTTAAAAGGAGCTGGAGCAAGAGCTTCTTTTCCAATCCCCATCCCCACATCCACCTCAATCCATAAGGCTGGGATTCCAGCCACATTTCCTTCTAGAAGGGGGCGCCCCGATGATTAAGGCACATGGAAAGTCTTCAAGTTCTTTGCAACACTGAGGTTCTATAAATGGTGAATGGGTAAATAAAGGCAGGTCCTATGGGATCCAGGGTCAAAAACACAGGTTACTTACCTGTCCCTTTGATATTCTGAAGCTTTGAGACATGTCAAATCAATCAATCAGAAGTTGAGCCTTCCCTCTTAACTCCAGGAGAATACTGGATAACATCAACGACATGTACCAAATAGAAACGTGGGTCACGCAAAGTGCACGTAATGATAACCAAACAGAAGGGACAGCTAAAAAAAGTCAGGACTCAACAAAATGTCTACATAAGTGAGATTTTAAGATGCTTCCATTAAAGTATAACTGCCATACAATAAAATGTAGAGACCTTAATTTGTTTGACGATTTTTTTTTAAAACATCTTTATTGGAGTATAATTGCTTTACAATGGTGTGTTAGTTTCTGCTTTATAACAAAGTGAATCAGTTATACATATACATATGTTCCCATATCTCTTCCCTCTTGCATCTCCCTCCCTCCCAACCCTCCCTATCCCACCCTTCTAGGTGGTCACAAAGCACCGAGCTGATCTCCCTGTGCTATGCGGTTGCTTCCCACTAGCTATCTATTTTACATTTGGTAGTGTATATATGTCTATGCCACTCTCTCACCGTGTCACATCTTACCCCTCCCCCTCCCCATATCCTCAAGTCCATTCTCTAGTAGGTCTGTGTCTTTATTCCCATCTTGCCACTAGGTTCTTCATGACCTTTATTTTCCCTTAGATTCCATATATATGTGTTAGCATACTGTATTTGTTTTTCTCTTTCTGACTTACCTCACTCTGTATGACAGACTCTAACTCCATCCACCTCACTACAAATACCTCCATTTCATTTCTTTTTATGGCTGAGTAATATTCCATTGTATATATGTGCCACATCTTCTTTATCCATTCATCTGTCAATGGACACTTAGGTTGCTTCCATGTCCTGGCTATTGTAGATAGAGCTGCAATGAACATTTTGGTACATGACTCTTTTTGAATTATGGTCTTCTCAGGGTATATGCCCAGTAGTGGGATTGCTGGGTCGTATGGTAGTTCTATTTTTAGTTTTTTAAGGAACCTCCATACTGTTCTCCATAGTGGCTGTATCAATTTACATTCTCACCAACAGTGCAAGAGTGTTCCCTTTTCTCCACACCCTCTCCAGCATTTATTGTTTCTAGATTTTTTGATGATGGCCATTCTGACCGGTGTGAGATGATATCTCATTGCAGTTTTGATTTGCATTTCTCTAATGATTAATGATGTTGAGCATTCTTTCATGTGTCTGTTGGCAATCTGTATATCTTCTTTGGAGAAATGTCTATTTAGGTCTTCTGCCCATTTTTGGATTGGGTTGTTTGTTTTTTTGTTATTGAGCTGCATGAGCTGCTTGTAAATCTTGGAGATTAATCCTTTGTCAGTTGCTTCATTTGCAAATATTTTCTCCCATTCTGAGGGTTGTCTTTTGGTCTTGTTTATGGTTTCCTTTGCTGTGCAAAAGCTTTTAAGTTTCATTAGGTCCCATTTGTTTATTTGTGTTTTTATTTCCATTTCTCTAGGAGGTGGGTCAAAAAGGATCTTGCTGTGATTTATGTCATAGAGTGTTCTGCCTATGTTTTCCTCTAAGAGTTTGATAGTGTGTTTGACGAGTTTTAACAACTACCTATGCCCATGTGATCATAGCCCCAATCGGCATTTAGTTCTTTTCCATCACCGAGGCAGCTTCCTTGCTCTTCCTAGTCACTTCCCCTCCCTGCCCTCAAGAAGCCACTTTACCAGCATAGATTGGTTTGTACTTCGTTTTCTAGATCCATCCATATGGTTGTATCAGTAGTTCATTCTTTGTATTGCTCAGTGGTATTCCATTGTGATAACAATTTATTTACCCATTTTTCAGATGATAGGTATTTGGGCTGTTTCCAGTTTGGGGCTTTATATGAACATTCCTGCACAAGTCTTTTCATGAATGTGTATTTTCTTCTAAGGTATTGGAATTGCTGGATCATACTGTAGATGTTCAATTTCATAAAAAGTGCCAAACAGGTCTCCAAAGAGGTTGTACCACTGAATGCACGTAATACTCCACAATCTCACCAATATTTAATGTTGGCAGTCTTTCTCATTTGAGCCATTCTAATAGGTGGTATCTCATGGTGGTTTTCATTTGTATTCCCTGATGAGTGAGATGTCCAGCACCTTTCCACATGTTTATTGGCCATCCGGGGATCTTCCTTTGTGAAGTAACTGCTCAAAAGTGCACAGGTCTATAGGTTCTGACAAACAGAGTTGTGTGACCACAACCATAATCAAAATATAGAAAATTTCCATCACCCCCAAAAGTTCCCGTGTGCCCTTCTTGGCCAACTCACCTCCACATCTAATGCCCAGCAACCACTGATCTGTTTTCTTTCCATATAGTTTTACCTTTTCCAGAATGTCAGATAAATGGAATCAGGCAGTACATAGCCTGTTGAGTCTCTGGCTTCTTTTCACTCACAGAATGCATGTGAGATTTAGCCACATTGTATCAGTCTGTTTTTATTGCTGAGTAGTATTCCAACAAAGGTGTTGATTCATTCACCAGTTGAACGAATGCCATTTGGGTTTTCAGCTATTGGAAATCATGAATAAAGCCACTGTAAACGTAACTTTTCATTCTCTTAGGTAAATACCTAGAAGTGGGATTGCTGGTTCATATTGTAAGTATAGATTTAAAATTGTTTTAAAGGGCAGATTTGTAAGAAACTGCCAAACTTCTTTCCAAAACGGCTGTGCCACTCTGCCTTCCCACCAGCAAGGTATGAGAGTTGGTATTATCAGGTTTTGGTTTTTTTTTGTTTTATATATTTATATATCTATTTATTTATTTATTTGGCTGTACCAGGTCTTAGCTGTGGCACACAGGATCTTCATTGTGGCATGTGGGCTCTTAATTTCATCATACGGGATATAGTTCCCGGACCAGGGATCGAACCTGGGCCCCCTGCACTGGGAGCGTGGAGTCTTAACCACTGGACCACCAGGGAAGTCCCTGTTTGTTTTTGTTTTGAAGGCATTCTAACAGGTGTTTACTAGTACCTCATTGTGGCTTTTAGTTTCATTTCCCTGATAATGAGGTTGAACTTCTTTCATGTGCTTTGCCGCCATCTGTACATCTTAAAGTGTCTATTCAAATCTCTTGCCCATTTTTAAACTGCGTTGTTTTCATATTATTGAGTTTTAAGAGTTCTTCATATATCCTGGATAGAAGTCCTTTATTAGACATATGCTTTGCAAAAGTTCCCTCCCAGTCTGTGTCTTTCCATTGTCTTAACGGTACCTTTGGAAGAACAGAATTTTAAATTTTTGATCAAGTCTGAAATACATTTTTTTTCTCTTGTGGATTGGCCTTTCGGTATCTAAGAAATCTTTGCTTGTTCCAAAGTCACAAAAACTTTCTCTTTTTTCTTCTGGAAGCTTTACAGTTTTAGAATCTAAACTTTGGCCTATAATTCATTTTGAGTTAATTTTTGTACATGGTCCAAGGTATGGGTCGAGAGGTTCATGTTTTTTTGCATATGATGTCTAACTGTTCCATTATGATTTGTTGAAAAGACTATCCTTTCTCCATTGAATTGCCTTTGCACCTTTGTCAAAAATCAACTGACCATGTATGTGTGGGTCTATTTCTGTACTGTCTGTTCTATCCCATTGATCTATGTGTCTATCCTTTTGCAATACCAAACTGTCTTGATTACTGTAGCTTTATAGGAAGTCTTGAAAATCAGGCAATGCAATCTTCCAGCTTTGTTCTTTTTCAAAATTGATTTGGCTTTTCTAGGTCCTTTGCATTTCCACATAAACTTTACAATCAACTTGTCTAAACTTTCACTAGGATGGCACAGAATTCATCAATCATTTTAGGGAAAGGGGGCATCTTAACTACACTGAATCTCTCAATCCGCAGTACAGCCCTCCATTTACGTAGCTCTTCTCTCATGCCTCCCAGCAATGTTTTGTAGTTTTCAGTGTAGAAGTCTTTACACACATTTACTTAGTTTTACTCTAAGGTATTTGATGTTTTTGAAACTATTGTAAATGGTATTGATTTTTTAATTTTTCTTTTTTTTCCTAATATATAAAAATACAATTGACCTTACATCTTGCAGCCTTGTTGAATTCACTCATTCTTTCATGCGCTGCATATACGTATATATTTATTCCCCAGGATTTTTCATAATCATGTTGTTCGCAAATACAGGTTACATTCTGGAGATAGATTACTTTGTCTGAAACTACAAAAGATAGGTGCTTTTCAATGATTAGAAAGTGTTCCAAATTTCAGGGGGGAAAAAAAAAAGCCTTGGAGAAAATTTACTGTAACTGTGTAAGTTGAGATGGCAGATTTTTATCTCAGAGTTTTATTTCCTTCTCTTGTTAGATTAACACCCTCTTACAAGGGAGGGTGGGAGGCTGTTTCGCTGCATGGCAGTGGGATGCGGTCATCAGGGCATTCGGGTGGACGGGACAACCTACACACAGCTTCGTTACTCCTTCTATACATCGTCTCTTTCTCCGGTGTGGTGTCAGTGCCGGCAACAAGCCTGGAGAACACCAGCAGCCCAGGGAATGAAGCAGACGTCTTAGTGCCTCTCCACCCTCTATCATCTGGATATTTACCATAAGCTTCTGATAATAAGATCTCCGTGGGCCTGGTAAACAAACTTTGGATTTCACGTGTGATTTTTCAAAGAGCTCCAGGGAGTGGGGCTGTTAATAGCACTTTTTCCACCAGCACATGAGGCACGTGATAAAGCCTCAATTACAGGTAACCAATAATCCGATGACAATAAACACATAGCAGTGTTTGAAATGTAAAAACTAAAAGACCCTTGTTGAACAGGAAGGCAGCATCAAGTTCACCAAGTTTATGGCTCAATTACTGAAGTCCACAGAAACAAGGAAACAGATCAACTGATGAAAGACTTGCCAAGGGATTGGGTTTTAAATGTGTTTCTGCCACCTTCTGATTTTCTTCCATCCTGCAATCTTATATAATTTGACTAAAGTCCTCAGTCAGGTCTATGGTATCAACCACTAGGATCTGTTTGAAGTTAATAATTGCCTCCATCACAAAAATCAAGTAATTACTTATCATGCTAGTGTTTTTGCCCAATAGCTTCACATGTGATTTCTCTATTATGAGGCAGTGAGACTATATATGTGTGTGCATTTGTGTGTTATATATACAATTTTTTTAACAGAGAAATAACTCTAGAGCACTCCGCTACCATTCTATCAAATGCAAGGCAAGTGATTGCTGAGTTCCCAATTATGTTCAACCTTAAATCACACTGCTTGGTCTGGTTGTATATCCAGCCCTACAGGGAGTTGTGCAAAGGCATATATTTGGCAAGCTTTCAAACCACGGCTACAAAACATGTGCTGAAGAAAATGATTCAAAATATTAAGAAAGCAGTCATTTATTTTAGAAAGCCTGTTCATGTGAGACAATAAGCTGCTTCCCAGAATAGGCTCCATCCATCAGGAAAGCACTACAAGCCAGCACACGCCGCTGGGGCCTGAGGCTCAGCCACTGCACTGCCGTGATTATGATTCACCATCCACGGCGCATCTGAGATGGATAAGCAGGCTGGCCACGCTTCCACGATGGCGGCCGAGCCGTCCAGGGTGGCAAACCCTCCCCCACCCTGGAGGCGCACCCCAAGCACAGGTGATCTCGTGGACCCCAGAAAATCACCTGGTTTTCCCTGCGGAGCACTGAGGCACAGAAGAGGGATGGAAGGCCGGAGCACCTTGGTGCTGGGTCTAGATCAACTACTACTCCATTAAGAGATAACAGTTCAAACAAAACAAACCAGGGCTCCATGGCAACCAAGTACCTGTGGTCAACCAGGAGGTCTGCTATGTGATAAGAGGCCAGTGGCCCTTCTAGGGATCGGGCTAGCTGGGCCAGTTAACCTTGGCCAACTGAAGCAAAGGAGATTCCGTCTGAGATGAGGCTCGGGAAATCTCTTTCCAGTGTCTTTCCTGAACTCCCCCTGGAAACCTTCTGTACCACCCTGAGGGGCCAACCCACAAGCCAATTCCACCCAGAATAACTGTTCCCAATGACTAGCCCATTCTCTCACTGTCTGTGAGCTTTAACTTATCTGCCTGAAAGAGAGAATTTATAACATCTCCTTCCATCACTCCAACCTGAGGAATGGGCAACAGATGAATCTTGTAAAGTATACATAATGATTAGTCTTCTCTAGCTCAGGACATACTAAAATTTAACAAATATTTAAGTCTCTCAACCAACTTTAAGAAACATTTAGGGACTTCCCTGGTGGCACAGTGGTTAAGAATCCGCCTGCCAATGCAGGGGACACGGGTTCAAGCCCTGGTCCGGGAAGTTCCCACATGCTGGGGAGCAACTAAGCCCATGCACCACAACTACTGAGCCTGTGCTCTAGAGCCCATGAGCCACAACTGCTGAGCCCGCGTGCCTAGAGCCCGTGCTCCGCAACAAGAAAAGCCACCGCGATGAGAAGCCCGCGCACCGCAAGGAAGAGTAGCCCCCGCTCGCCGCAACTAGAGAAAGCCCGCGCGCAGCAACGAAGACCCAGGGCAGGCAAAAACAAATTAATTAATTTATTTATTTAAAAAAATAAGAAGAAACATTTAATGAGCCAACCACAGTACCAAGACAAGGAACATAAAACTGCATCTTACTAACTGAACCACTGGAATCTCAGCTTTCCTAAGGCAACCACTTTGAATCGGTGGGGGGTTTCAGATACCGCTAAACACAGCATCTGCAACGAAGACGGAAGTTACTGGCTGGTGGACAGCCAGAAATGTCTGCAAATATCTAAGACAAGAGAGGACATACCAGAAAAAGACAACCAAGCAGTTCGTGAGTAGGAAATCATTTAGGCTCTTTTAAGGGTTAGAAAGGAGAAATGAACTATGGTAAATGAGTGCTTTTCCCTTGCTAACATCCAAGGCCAGTGAAATATGGCCAGTGAAATGCATCCAGTGTGTCCATCAAGAAGGGCCAGCCTCACTTATTCAAGCTGGATCAGAGGGCCCTGTCTGTTTCATTTTCAAACAATTAAATAACAAGGACCATACACACTAAATGTGTGTCACACACACTGTCAAGTGTACCGTACACACTAATTTCTAATAAGCCACATGGGAAAGTCACTGCCCTTCAAATGCTTAACGGGATTATTGACCACTAGCAGCCAGGTATGTACGGGAATAGGTTTAGAGTATTCAGTTGACTAAGCCAGCATGTTAATTTCAAAAGCAATCAACCAAAGGGTCGAATCAGGAAAGCGAGACCATTTAAGAGTATGCAGTGGATGGTTTCTAGTGATTGTTATCAGAGAAAAGTGGCTCCAGTGGAGACAGGCTTATTGAGTGTTCGGTAACTAGGAAACCAATGACGGACAGGCACTCCCAACTCTTCTCCCTGCGACCAGCTGGCCCTAAACACACACCAGCTCACCAGCAACTCATGGTGGGAACACTGCCTGCTGTGCTGCCCACTTCTCACAAACAAGACCCTCCATAGACTGGTCAGAACCCATCTTCCAGCCCTATCTACCCACCTTCATCTCTCACGTCTCAATCCTGCACAGGCCAGGCAAGGTGGGACCAGGCAGTCGGGTACCTTGACTTGGGTGGCGTCAGGCTCCATCACACGTGGAAGGGAGAGATTGTCTCAAACCGAGTCCAATGAGCTGATGCTCAGAAACGACTCAACTCCTCCTGCTCAAGGGCTCTGTCCACAGGTCTGAGTTCTAAAAAGGTCCACTTCACTATAAATCATCTGAGAAGTTACTGTTTTTATTCATAAAACCCAACCACTGTAACAACGTGCTGATCAAGGTAGCAGCAAGAATGGAAAGCTGCACAGGGGAGATTTTGCTTAGCAGACGGGCCTCCTGGGTTCTACAACCCAGTCCCCAACTAGCACATTTGAGACCAAAGTAAATGCTTCAATCGCCAGCATGGAGTGGCATGATATAGTTGAGATTCAGTGAGCTGGAAATATGATTCTTTTCTCCCTGAGGAAGGTGAACGTGAAGGGTTCAATTAACTACTTCCAGGCACTGTCACCAACTTCCTAGGTATCAGCAGACTTACCACATTTTCCTCCTAAAAATCTGAGATGTCTCCAGGAGGAAAACCAAGGAAGCAAAAAGAAAGCTCCCCACACCAAAGTTTAGATTTCTGCAAATATCGGTATCCTAGCAGATTTGTTCCCTCACCCCAGAATGAAGGTGGAACATAGAAAGCGTCCCCACCATGCTCATAAGAAACACGCCACAGGAGAAATCACAGAAAATGAGGCCTGGCTTTCAAGCTGGGTGCAAGGGAGTTCAAATTCAGCCTCTGGCAAGGGAGGCAGCGCTGCCCTGTCCCATGGCCCCAGCAAAGACTCAGAGCACCGCTGGGAGGGCTCCCACTGAGAGCCAAGAATGCCGGCAACATTAACTTTTCATGGGCGGGGGGCGGGGGCAACCACATTCACATCCTTCTCAGGACACAGGCCGATTCTGTTGGAAGTACAGCCATTCCGTGAACCCCGGAATGCCAACTTTCAATGTCTAAAGGCAAGGTTTACAGCAGTGTTTCCTCAACGGTTCCCCAAAGGACTTCAGTGCTGTCCTAGGGGCCCAGTTATACCAGGTCAGGGCTCCCCTAGGACAGCAGTGATCTCCGGGGTTCCTCGCCCGCATCCCCTTCATCAGTGATGATCTGTGCACTTACCGGCACTTCTAGCTGCTGGGAATACAGCTGAGGAGACAAGGTCCCTGCCCTAAAAGAGCATGCATTCTAGTGGGTGGGGAGGAGAGGAGAAAAGTAAGGAAAAGAAAGATAAAACATTTCAGACAGTAATAAATGCTATTAAAAACACACACACAAAACCTGCCAGATGACAGAACGACGGGGGACTATGCTAGATTGGGTTGACCGGGAAGGGCCTCTCTAGGGAGACGACATTTGAGGGGAGACCTGAATGGCATGAAGAAGCCAGCATTGCAAGAGGGGGAGGAGGGCAGGGCATCACGTAGAAGAAACAGCCAATGGGAGAGAAGCACACTTGGTGTGTTCCGGGTACAGGCAGCGTCAGTGTGCCCAGGAGGAGGGCAAACGGCGGGAAGTGTGAGCCGTGGCAGGACCAGACCACGAAGGCCGACTGTACGCCACACGGATGGAGAGTCACCGCAGGGTCCAAGCAAGCTAGTGACCTCATCCTAATTACATCTGGGTAACTCGCCCCGGCCCCGCCCAGGGAGCCGAGGAGTCCACCCGGGAAAAGGTGATGGATGTCCAGGCAAAGAAAACGAGGGATGCTTGGACTCGGGAGGTACCCGTGGAGACGTGCAAAGCAGAACACATCCTGGAAGGAGAACCGAAGGACTTACAGACGGAGTCCACGTTTGGGTTGGGGGAAAGGGCAGAATCAAGGACACACCTGAGCCTCTGGCTTGAAGCACCGCTGGGTTTGGATGTCTGCCCTCGTCTTCACTTTCACAAGTATTCTCCTGGCTCTTTCCACCAACAGTGAACTTCAACCCTCACCAGCCACCTTTTAACAGTGGACAGAGAACACTGTACCCCCTGCAAAACTGAAAGGCAGACTTAGGAACTAATACTTATAATCATGCTCCAAAATGAAAGGTGAGTAATTCCAGCCTAAGGGAGACCTGACAAGAGTCTAGAAGAAGCTGCCTGAGCTACTCACCCGACTCCGCCCGTGACACCACCCTCTCGACTGGGAAGACTCCCAGTTTCCTGGCTCTGCCCAGGCCCTCCAGACGGAGAGCTGCTCACGGAGCATTTTCAGCTTCCTTTAACCAGGCTTTTTAAAACAGATACTTTTTCTACCCTAAGTTTGTCACCATTTAAAATGTTGTGCTGGTTAGTGGTAATTATGTAAACGCAAGCAGCCATGTCTATTTTTAAAAGGGAACCCCATTTTGCATTCTTACATCCTGAAATGTTTAAAATAGCTAGTCCAGTGATGTTTTCACTTTAGTCGAACCGTTTGTGTGGATTTAAATACAGGTTCAGCAGAAACCAAAGCAAGCCACACATTTACTTTCTATGAAACATCTAAATCAGAAGATTAAAAGCCTATTTCACATTTAACAGAAAGAAGCCGTCAAATCAGCAAAGCAACAGCCTCACTGTATTTACTGCCAACCAGGGCTGAGGTTTGAGAGGTAATCAATTTCGGAGGGGAGGGATGGGTTTCTTTAAACTCTTCAAAAAAGGAAAAATACATTTGAGCAAACCTTTAATTACAGTATCTTTCAAAGAACCTACAAAGCCTTTATTCTTTCCAAGCCTAATGCTTTTTAAAGGCAACTCTTGCCCCTTAATTCCACATGAAATATTCAGTATAGCATAATTAAATTTTATTCCACGCTATTTTTGTTGGATTCATGGAAATAGAGGGTGGTAGCATCTTTTAAAACAAACTTCCCAGCAACTTCACTTTCACAGTGAATGGCTGATTCTCAAAACTGAATTTAAAATGCAAACCCCACTCTAAATGCATATTTCAGTCCAGGACAGACAGGTGGGTTGTAACACCCAACCTGCAAAGAAACGACTGCCCCCCTCCTCCACTCACTAAACTGCGTGTGCCACAAGGTGCCTCTGAGCAAAGATCTCATTTTTCAACATGTAAATACCGGGGCCTTGTTTAGTTCTTCATGTGAATCTATCCGGTGGGTAAAGAAAACAGAAAGGAAGAAGACAGGGAAAGAATCGCCCATCTGTGGCAGAAAGACGTGTAATCTGAATAACTATTTGGGTAACTGGATCGTTTGTGGGGGAGTGGGCTTGATGTTTTTGGTCACTATGGTAACTTACATAACCAAAATCTTATCTCTTTTCCAATCGGTGTCAGTCAGCTCCAAGTGGACACAAACCATCTCTCTCTCAGACTGGTGACCCAGATCACAGGACTCAAAGAAACAGAAGTGGTAACACACTTCTCGAGGGATCCACAGCCAAGTCCACCAGCCACAGGAAGCCTGGGACCCCATCTAGTCTGACTTTCCGGCATCAGTCCCATGGGAGCCCCCCCGATGGGACATAATCCTATTAAAACATGCATCGCCCCCATAATGTGCACAGGAAGCTAAAGTCTTCATTTTACATTTTGCAAATATATCAATAGGGACCATCTCAGATCAATGGTGACCCAACCTCTCAGTCCAGCCAGACCATCCCATTTGCTTTATAACTTCCTAAAAGGCACCAAACCTAAAGAGGGAAACCAAAACAACGACCACAAAGATTTATCAAGTGACATCCGACACTGTTGTAAGAGAGCAGCATGTCCACCCATGCTAGAGGCCATTAGAAAAGCCACCGGGGATTTATCCCGGATGCTGCTCCAGAATTCTGAGCTGCCAGGCTAGAACCAGGAAAACACCTGGATGCTTCGTCAGCTTAAAAAAAGTTTTTAAAAACGATGGTTCTTGAGACTGTTAGAACTTCAAAAGATTAAAATGTATCTTAAAATAATAAAATAAAATGTGTCTTAATTTGTACACTTGACTTTGGCTTTGTAGATTCGTCTACTTTATTGATTTTAAAAAAGACCACCCACCAAACTCAGCCAAGTGATCAGTGAGAACTTAACAGCCTGGGAAAAGCTGCCACTACAGCCACCAGTGGGTTCCTCTGAACTCATGGTTCCAGAAGGGTTAAAATGAGCTGCTAAAAATGGAGACCTAACCAAAACAAACAAACAAATGTGACGACAAAATTAAATTTTTAAACCACAGAAACAGGTATTCGAATTTAAAGCATCTACCCCACCATATTTGCAAAAAAAATTTTTGAGACTCATTTTCGTTTTCTGTTCAGATCTAAATGTTTAAACAAGACGTCTGCTAGCTTTTCAAAAAACCTGGCCCATTTATCACTTTTTCGAACTACATCATCTTCCCATCCAAATATCTCAGTGACTCCTGTAGGAAAGATGCTGCTCGTGTCCCTAATGTCGAGGTGTCTCTGCAGCACAGGGTGTACCCAAAGATCACAAACAGGATGCCGCCTCAGTAGAAGCTGCAGTTATACTGGGGACTGCGGAGGCTCGGTGACGGCACAGACCAGTTATTTCCCCTGAAGGCACAGCATGGGGAGATTCTGTTAAATCAAGCCTAATATTGCTGATTTCACAATACTCAGTAAGGGTCTGGGCTGAAACAAAATACATCAACTGTCAATTAAGTATTGAAGAAATGTTTTGCATATTAAAAGCATAAATATCACTGGGGTGGAAGTTGGCCAATTTAAACGGGGGAGGAAAGGAGCATTTTCACAGCCACATCCTTGCAGGAGTACCAGGCAGACGTGGGCTGGAGGGGCTCAGTCTATGTCTGCAGGACGCCTCTACTGAACTTCAACTCCAGCTCTTGCTATGTGACCTCAACCAGGGGTGACAAAGCTTTCCCTGCCTCTCTCTCGGGGTTGTTAAGAAACCAAATAACATGTCTGTGAAATCATTTGCTTAACCGTAAAGGCACATAAAATTTGAGTTGCTGCTATTTTTGGTTTATATAATAATACTAATTATAGATTACTGATATATTAAAACTAGCCAGTGAACCCAGCAAGTTTCTTTCTGTATCTCTGAATATTAGAAATATTGGGGGATTGGGGGAGGGGGGGACTGAAAATGCATGTGCTTCTACCTTGACTTAAACTGTGATGGTGTGAGAAGCAGCTCTGAGACTGCAAAAATGCCCAGTTGAAATAATGACATAAACTGCCTATTTCGTCTTTCCTTTGGTTGTACAGCTCATTAACTGCATAAACAGGGAAACTATTTAGGTGTTAAGATCCTGGAAAATCAAAGAAGGTATTCTGATGTCAAATGGTCACAGACATGGACCAACGTAAAAACGGAAAGATGGTTTGGAAGCAAATGCCACATCTACAGCAAGACTCAGGTATTCAAGGCCATCATTTCAGCCTTAGCAAAGCAGTGAATTGGCACTTAAAGCCAAATCTGATCAAAGTTCACAGGGATTATACATGAAAAGTTATCAGGAAAACTCAACAGTATAAAAGTGAGGCTTGCAGGAAAAACTAGGTAAGGAGTATATGAGAACTCTGTACCATTTTTGCAACTTTGCTGTAAGTATAAAACTATTCCAAAATAAAAAGTTCGTTTTTCGAAATGATCTCTTAAATTTAAAACGGGGGGAGAAGCTTGCTTTTGAGGAAGAAAAGGAAGCTACCATATTTAATAGCACTCTGTTCAATATAAGACTTTTTCACATATCAACTCATTTCAACCTCACAACCATCTCTTGACACAGGTTAGAATCAGCAGCAGCAGTCCTACCTGACAGCTAAAGAAACTCATAAAAGAACGATCTTCCCAGGGGATCCCACAGCTTTTCAGAGGTGGAGGTGGGATCCAGTTCCTGGTCCGCCTGACCCCAAAGCCCAAAGCCCACAGCGTAAGCAGGTCTGGCCAGGGGACCTAAGTGGGGAAGGTGGGGCTGCCCTCTAGGGAAGATGGAAACGGGACACGGACGTCCACGTAATACTAATCCACTGGGCAGGCTCATCTCAGCCGCACCAGTGAGTCACCCAAAGGCCATCAGTCCAGGATGTGACATGGTCCCCTCCTTGAGAAGGCAAGTTAAGAGATACATCTAAAAATGGATGTCCTGGTGCCCCGTGGAAAACCTTGACGTTGGTATACCTTCTTACAGCAAGTTCACCCGAAAATGCTTTCAACCCAGAAATGGACCCACAAGCTAAGCTTCTAAAGAAGGCACCCTGGGGACATCCCTGCTGGCGGCAGTGGTTAAGAATCCACCTGCTAATGCAGGGGACACGGGTTTGAGCCTTGGTCCAGGAAGATCCCACATGCAGTGGAGCAACTAAGCCCGTGCGCCACAACTACTGAGCCTGCGCTCTAAAGCCCGCGTGCCACACCTGCTGAGCCCAGGCGTCACAACTACTGAAGCCCGCACGTCGAGAGCCCATGCTCCGCGACGAGAAGCCACCGCAATAAGAAGCTCACGCGCTGCAACGAAGAGTAGCCCCCGCTCGCTGCAACAAGAGAAAGCCTGAGCACAGCAACAAAGACCCAATGCAGCCAAAAATAAATAAATAAATAAATTTTTAAAAAATAAAATAAAGGAGGCTCCCTGAAAGGCTGTTACTAGTGAACTCAGGGCCACAGCTCCACGGAATAGGAAACTGACAAGCACCACACACGTGAAAAATACAAAATCACAGGTGGGCATAAACCAACCACCATGCGACTTTTCAAAACCCACCAAAAAGGAAAGCTCAGAAAGAACCAATTATAAGGTGGCTCCCCTTTAGAAGAGCCATCTGAAGGCTCATGGGTCACCCTCTCTGCCTGACGTCCTGTGTGCCACCAGAGGGCACTAACTCATGTAATCGCTCTTGAAATCCTAAAGTCACACATTTTGAACTGCAGGAATGTTGAATGAAAGCTAGATTTCAAATCAATGAAAGGACAAATTTGATAGGGGCTTTAAGGACTTGGTAGTCATAAATTTCAATTTAATTCCATAAAACTTAGAAGTACACATATGACGCGGAAGAGTATGCTAAAAACAGTAAGTTAACCAACTCTTCAGATTTATGAAAATAATGGATTTCAAAATAAAGCTAAGAGCTACACATTTGCTCCTGCATCTTTTGTCACTGGGGCTGTCATTTGTATAACATGTCCCAGCAGCTTTGACATGTGTACACAAAAGAGCACAAAGAAAAACATTTCACTTCTTCGTTGCTTTAAAAAGCCACTCTTCATTGAATTACCAGTGGACATTGACCATAATAAAATTATAGTACAGCTTATTATGCATGATTAAAACATGATTTAATCTTTTGTATGAAAACCCCTGTAAGAATATATAGCGAACATTTACCGGTGCTCATTACGCCCTAGGTTGCTATTCTGAGTACATTATACACTTATTTAATACAACATCCCTCTGAGAGGCTGTAAAACTCTATTTTAGTAAAAAGTTCAACCTTGCATTTCTTGAAGGCAATCAAGAATTTTTCTTTACATTTGTGCCTTCCACCGATGATTTATTTGTCCACAAGACTATAAATGCAGATTTGTGAGTTCTGCTTCATTAACCCCCTTCTGCAATTATTTCTTCACCCCAGAATTCACGCTTCTAACACTTCCATGCGACGATAAGATTACATAATCAAGAGTTCAGTGATCAGTTTAATGAAAAATGCATTATGCCCTGAAAGGGGTTTTTGTTTTGTTTTGTGGTACACAAAAATCTAGTCTTGGCTTTTCACACTTAATTTAAAAGGAACTGAAACATATTTACTGTTTGATCAGAAATGCTGGTTACTTCTCTGTGTGACATAAAATGCAAGTTCAATTGGTCCTGCTTTTTCTGCTTTTAGTTGATTCCTTCAGTGTCCAATAAATAACTGAAGTTTACACTGAAATGGGCAAAATCGGACCAAAAAAATACGCTACACCTGAAAAGAAGTTTCAGTTCTTTAAACAATTCGTCACGAGCTGGTGCCACAAATAAACTCACCTTGAGATAACAGCCCACATCACAGGATACTGTCTCCTTGGTTTTGTTTTTGCGGGAGAGAGGGAGGGAGGAAGGAAGGAAGGAAGGAAGGAAGGGAGGGAGGAGGGAGAGAGGGAGGGAGGAGGGAGGAGGGAGGGAAGGAGGGAGGGAGGAAGGAGGGAGAAAGGGAGGAGGGAGAAAGGGAGGAGGGAGAAAGGGAGGAGGGAGAAAGGGGGAGGGAGGAGGGAGGAGGGAGGGAGGGAAGGAGGGAGGGAGGGAAGGAGGGAGGGAGGGAGGAAGGAGGGAGAAAGGGAGGAGGGAGAAAGGGAGGAGGGAGAAAGGGAGGAGGGAGAAAGGGAGGAGGGAGGAGGGAGGAGAGAGGGAGGGAGGGAGGGAGGAGGGAAGGAACAACCTCCTCAAAGAACAACATCTTCAAGAACAACATCGGTATTCCGGCCTATGCCAGCACACAAAGAATAAAGATGGAGTCCCTGTCACATTCATGAAGGTAATCTGGAACAAAAGTACTCTGTTACTACCATCTAAATAAATACCTCCAAGTTCCCTCTGTATCTCTGTTAATGCCCATTTGATCTAGGAAATATTTTGGTTTACCTTGTTTACTTGATGCCAAATTTTATTATCTTAAATGATTAAATATCAAGAAAAGATTTTAATGTCTGCTTATTTTCTACCTCCCTATTTTATTTTTCAACGTTTCTTCCTAGACTCTCATTAGATGTCTTGATATTAAAATATTCCAGAGACATGAGTCATGTTTTTCCTGCATCTATTTCTTCTATTTCTGCATCAGGAGGCATGGATACCATAACATGTAGTAAGTTTTATAATTCATAATTCCAAGTCCTGATATGCTCTTGTGAACACCCTCTACTAGTCTGACAGTCATTTCAATCACAACAAAATTTTTATATTTCTCCCCAGATTTCACTGCTTTATCATTTTTAGAAGTCATGTATAAAAGGCAAATTAAAAGGAAAACATTCAGGAAGGATGCAGTGCCAGGTGACCCATTCACCCACTCGGCAGCATTTATTTAGACTCTATGCTGTGCAGGCTCTGTCCTACGCGCTGGGGACACAGGGTGGACACGACAGAGGCCCTGCTCTCGTGCAGCTTCCTTTCTCCCAGGAGTCAGACCAACAAACAGACTGTTGCTCTTACAAAAAGAGCAGCTCGCTAAGGGGACCGAGAGTGGCATCTGGGCATATGGGTGGTCACAAGGCCTCTGTGACCAGGTGGCATGTGGACAGAGACCCCCTCTACCTGAGCTAGGTCAGGCCAGAGATCTCCTTCATAGTAACTCTGGATGAAGCAAGACTGGGTCACTTTAATCTTTTTAGTAACATTCAGTTCAAATTAATTTCAGGTTTTGAGTACAATTAATTCACTAATAGAATTGTCTTGAAGCCAGATATGGAGCTGGCAGGATGGCAAAGCTCTCCCTACGAATTCTGCCAGCTTTCATTCCAATATGTCAGCCCTCACAGCTCCAGCTCTGTGGATCCCTCCTCTTGCTGCGCCCATGAACAAGTGTGTGGTGAGAGCCTGAAATAAATAAGTGTAAAATGGGTCAAGACCATCGCTTCTATTTCTGTTTTTAACTAAAGAAAATTTGCCCCATTTCCAGAGGCAGAGAGAGGAGACCTCTGGGTGAAGGCAAACTAAAGTATATATTAAACGCATATATATGTATGTATATGTACATGCATGTATGTACATATATATTCCCACACATCTGACTTATTTCCCTATGGTAACTCAAAATTGGTTCTTTTACAACCGTTCTTTTCGTAATCATTACAGCATAACTTTTATTGGGTTGTAGGTTGTATCTTTAAGAGGCCACAAAACTTTTTTAAAGGATCAAATTAAAAATTAAAGGTTTGAAGATGATCAAGGTTCAGATTCAATTAACATTAATTTTAGAAGAATTTTTTACTGACTATGCATATTCAGTACACTACTTAAGTTTTTGTTTTGTTTTTTTCTAACATAGCGTCCCGGCGGAGTCATTATGTACAATCAGCTCTCTAATTCAGATTAACGTGTCTAAGTACACATTGATATAACAGAACACAATGTTTCAAGAGGCTCCCCTGCAAGAGACTATTAGTTGAAGCACAGAACTAAAAAGGTGAACTTCTTAAACTGAATTCCCAGCACTCCCAATCGTTACTTCCTAGGCCAGTTTCACAGGTTAGAAAAATACAGGATTTCAAAGGATACTGAATAAGGAAACAGACTACCAGTTGCTAATTATGGAAGATCCTAATAATAAGCTGTAGGTGATTTCTGCAGTCCCCTTAAAATTACCCAAATGCACACTGATGGTGAAGGAAAGCCTCATAAAATCTGTTTTCTCGAATCTGTCTCTCATTTACATCCCCTTGCTTAGGTACTCTTGGGGGGAAGAGCCATAAAGTAAGTGATTTGGGGTAAAACACTGAACACTGTACCAATGAGTCTTACAGGGCAAGTTGGGAACGCATCGTGTTCTGGGGGGAGGTGATGCTGTCTAATTTGTTTTTTGATTTGGGGACTGATTTCCAACCAATCCTCAAATTGACTGAATATAAGCACGACCACTGAATTCCAGTGAATTGAGGTAAGTAAAAAAGAACCATCATATTCAGGCACGTGTCCAATGCTCAAAGGACAGTCAATTTCACAAGCCTTGAAGGTGTCCTAAAAAGGACACATTACAAAAAGAAAAGAGCTTCTTACAAGGGAAGTTCTCATGACATTTATATCTATTTCCCTAGGTGCTATTCAATTAAATAATTAGTTAATTAAGACAGCAGAACAACAGATGGAAAGTTTCAAGGCAATCAAATGTAAATTTTATATATACATATATATGTGTGTGTGTGTGTGGGTATATACATATATTTTTGTTTGTTTGTTTTTAACCATAACGTGATTGTCTCTATGGAATCAGACAGCCGTTTCTGACTTGTTTTCTATCGCTCTTTGCCCATCTGCTTTCTGCTACCAAAATTTTAAGATCTGTATCAACAAAAACAGTATTTATTCTCTTCCCTCAAAACAGTTATTAAGTGTACCTCTTTGGCTTGAAGGTACATGACCACAGTGTGTCACCTGCCCCACTCAGCCACCCACAACTACATGCAGATGCTGGGCTGGGTGCTATGGAAACAGAAATAGGTGAGGCCCAGCACCTGCTCCAGACTCACAGTTTAGTGAATTAAAGATGCCAATAAAGAGAGAAATTACAGTACAAGGTGGCAAGGGCCCTCAGAGGGCTATGGAAAGCAGTGCCCATGGTAAGAGTGGAACCAACAGGTCAGGCTGCACAGAAAGGGTGTGTGGAGAAGTGACAGCTGGGCTGGCCTCTAGAAGGAACTTCTGCCAGATAAAGCAGATCTGGGGAGGAAGGGCCAGGGGAGAGAAAGAAACAGCACGTGTGAAAGGACAGAAGTGTCCGGCGGTGGGGGTGAGGTGAGAGGTGGCTGGTGCAGGCGTGTTGTACTTGATCACGAAGGGCTGTGGGCTCTGGTATTTCTCCACCTGCACCTACACCTACATCCAGAGACGGGAGCATCAGGTTAATGAGTACGTTACTAGTAACGGCAGATCCAGATGACCGTGCACAGGACCATCCAGAGAGCTGGCATGCGCGTGGGTTCTCTGTACCCTGAGGAGGCAGGAGGGGCAAGAGCTTGCCTGCTGCAGCCCAAACACCTGCCTTGGTTGAGGTTACACCGACTACGTGGTTAAAGCTTAAATTTCAGCAGTAAATTTCTGAAGGAATAAATTACAGATTTAAATGTTATACTCTGGATTTTTTGAGGCAAGAATTATAACAAGAGCACGCTAGCGACCTAGGTCTAAATTTTTAAAAAATGAACAAATGTCCAAATGCTCACCTTCCTGGTCTCCTAGACACGCTGACCTTCACTTTCTAAGAAACCAGAATTGTGTGTGTAGCAAATTAAGTAATTACGCTAACAACAATTTTAAAAAGCTAATCCTTTGGTTCTCTAACATAACGTGTTATAATTTACAAGTGGCATCATAAAATAGCTCTTCTTTTGCTGGGATACATTCCAGTCCATTCGTCATAAAGATGTGTGTGTAAAGGAGTGACTTTATAAGTAAAATACCACTTACTGGGGAGGAAAACCTCAAAACAAATGGCGATTAAGCCATTAATGTTCTTTTAATTTCTTGCTTGATTTCCAGCTCTTGGTATTCATTTCCCCATCAGATGGAAACATTTTAATTAGAATAAAGAGAGTTTAAGAAAACTTATATAATGAGTAAAGCTTTCATTATTACTAAATTGTGTTTACTGAGTTTTTTCTTTCGTGTGAATACGATGGGCGAGAAGGCCATCATACTTAAAAGATAAACTTAAAATATAAAAGTGCACAGTCAGGGACCAAGCGGATTCTCTGTGACACTAAGGGCATTACTGAAGTTGGGATGCTGAAAACACAGACTACCTAGGTAGACCCTGCTTTCTCGTGATGTCAGCTCACACGAAATCAACAAGCAATGACTCCCTCAACACGAAGTCATCCAAGGGCGTATGGTTCACAAATGCATGGCTCAAAGTGGGCTCCCCCTAATTTGGGGGCTGATAGGACTTTTGAGGATTTGGGGGTTAATCTTAATACAGAAAACAAACTAAAGGGAACCTAAAGTAATTTAAACTTGATACAGGGACAGAATCAGGGTAGCCATTCACCTTTTCCCCGGGGGGTTCATTATTGGTATGGGAAGTAGTAAGAGCGTGTGTGCCGCTGAGATGTTCTGTTCACTCTTTCCAAACAGTTCACCTTCCCTAGCCTACAAGGCTAAAAAATAGCTTTCCGACCTCACCTTCAATGTTGATTAACCTTTAAAGACACACTGTGGATCAAAGCCTATACATACACATACATACACACACACACACACACACACACAGACAGAGGCATAACTCGTTTTATTGCACCTCACAATATCGCGTTTTTGACAAATTGGAAGGTTGGTGGCAGCCCTGTAACAAGCAAGTCTATAAGCACCATTTTTCCAACAGCATTTGCCTACTTCATGTCTCTGTGTCACGTTTTGGTAACTCTTGCAATATTTCAAACTTTTCCATTATTATTCTACGATCTTTGATACTACTCTTGCAAAAAGATTATGACTCGGTGAAGGCTTGATGATGGTTAACATTTTCTAGCAATAAAGTATGTTTTTAATTAAAGTATGTACCTTGTTTTTTAGACATAATGCTATTATTGCACACTTAACAGAGTACAGTACAGTGTAAACATAACTTTTGAATGCACTGGGAAACCAAAAAAATTCATCTGACTCTCTTTACTGCATTATTTAATTTATTGCAGTGGTCTGGAACCAAACCCGCAGTATCTCTGACGTCTGCCTGTACACACACACACATGTATGTAAAGTCTTTGCATAATAAAAGGCTGACCATGCCTGCCTTTTAAAAGCATCAGAGGGCAGGCAGGTCCTGTATACTGTATTACATGGGACTGCCTCAAAGCTTCTCAATGTGGTCTTCTGCAGGGATTCAAACACATTTAGGATTGTTAAATACAATTAATAGAATTTGAAGATTATGCCAAAATAAAGATAGGAATCTAAAGATATGACAAAATAAAGATAAGAATCTAAAGGATAAAAGTAAAAACCCCAGTGAAAAGTTGCCATTTGGGGGAGATCCTGCAAAATTACGGCCTTGTGTTCTGATGTTTTCTGTGACTCAGAAATCTTGCCTCAAACCCCTAATTCCAAAGAGTTACCACTTGGATCTGACTTGAGGCAAGAACAATCCCCCAGAACCTCACAGATGCTTTGAGAAATGTAACGGGATCAGGGGCAGAAAGGCTCCTTGGTGGGTAGAAAGTTAGAGCAGAGGCCACTGAAGCAGCAACCCTACCAACAGCTCCGGCCTCCCTCTCCTGCCTCTCCGACCCTGCTTGTCTCATCAGGATCATAAGTGGTTTCAGATCCACACAGACAACCCTTCACAAACCCTGGCCTCCCTGTTCCTTGACCCAATCCCCTCCAGTACCCTTGGACTGTATATCCACAATCATTCCCAAGACCTACGCTGTCCAGTATGGTAGCCACAAGCCACATGTGGCTATTGAAATGTGCCTAGTCTGAACTAAGATGCTTTGCAAGCATAAAATCCATAGCAAATGTCAAAGATGTAGTACAAAATAAAGGTAAAATATCTCAACAATGTTTATATTGATTACATGTTCACATAATACGTGGGGCTAAATAAATTATTAAAATTAATTTCGTTTGTTTATACTTTTTAAAAATACGGGTCCTAGAACATTACGAATTACACATGCGGCTCACATTATATTTCTACTGGACAGCACTGCCCTAGACCTTGATGTTAACCAAAACTGCACCCCTTGGTAATACCAGATTCAAGCATCCCGCTCTCTGACTGTCCCTACGCCAACGATTCCATGGCCCTACTCCCGAGTCCAGCGACCCCAGGGCCTCTTGCTGCCCCTCGTGTCCCTCACGCTCCACTTCTGCCCCCGGCCAGGCTCAGAGTCCACTGCCCATTGTCCCGTCAGCGCTCGGCTCCTTTGCCCCTCGCTCCCTTCCCAGCACTTCCCTGGCAAAATCCCCATCCCAGGTTAAATCCAACTCTCTGCCCTCTCCTGGCCCGCACTGGGGCAGCAGAAAATACAACTCCTTGAAAGCACCTGCTCCGCTTCCTCTCCTCCCATTTTTGCTTGAACCAGCTGGAATCGGTGACGTCCTCACCATTTCGCTCATCTGGCTCTTATCAAAGTCACCAATGACCTCCACGCTGCCAGATCCAGGGTCAGTTCTCAGTCTGTATCTTACCTGACGTTTAGCAACACTTGAACACAGACGATCACGCTCTCTGCTTTGAAACACGTCCCTTCAGGACACCCCGCTCTCCCCGGTTTCCTTCCCTCGTGTTCCTTCTCATCTCCTTCGCTTCCTTCTCAACCCTCCTCTTATCACCGGGTACCTCCCGTGCTCTGTGTCTGAACTTCTCCATCCATCCACACCCACCACGGATTTCATCTATCCCAGAGCTTCAAGAACCTTCGATACGCTGACAACACTGAAGACTCTGGCTCAGGGCTAGGCCCCTCCTCGAAACCGTGACTGCCCACGGGACACCTCCACGCGGCATCACGAGGTTAACACAGCCAAGAGCCTTCTCCTCGCCCACCTCCCCAGCCGGCTGCTCCCACCGGCCTCCCCATCTCGGTGAACAGGAGCTGCTCTTACAGCTGCTCGGTGCAAAAACACTGGCATCAGCCCCAACTCCTCACGTCTGCAGACAGCCAATCAGCTCTCCCTTTGAAACACACCCAGCATCTGACCACTTCTTGCTGCTCTGCTCCAAGCCACCACCGGCCCCTGCAACCGTCTCCTCACGGGTCTCCCTGACTCCAGCCCTATCCCCCTACACCAGGAATCAGCAAACTTTTTCTTAAAGAGCCAGACAGTAAATACTGGAGACTCTGTGGGCCAGATGGTCTCTGCTGCAACTACTCAACTTGGCTGTTGCAGCTTGGAAGCAGCCTCAGACAATACACAGACAAATGAGCATGGCCCTGCACCAATAAAACTGGAACTTAAACGGACACTGAAATCTGGACTTCATGTAAGTTTCATGTGCCACAAAATATTACTATGCACCTTACTTCTTCAGCCATCTAAAAATGTGAAAAGCATTCTTAGTCTGCTGGCTGCACAAAAACAGGTGGCAGGCTGGATTTGGCCCTCCGGCCTACACAGTATGCAGACCCCTGCCCTAGACTACTCTCTGCACTGCATTCAAAGTGATCCTTTTAATCATGTTGTTTTCCCGCTCAAAAGTTCTTGGATGGCTCCCCTTCTCATTCAGTAAAATCAAAGACCTTCCTACGCCCTATAAGGCCCCAAGGGCTCTTGCTCCTGACCGCCTCATCTGCTCCTGTCCACTGTGCTCACTCAATGCGACCATGGCAGCCTCCCTGCTTCTCTTTTGCTATTGCCAAGCCCACATCTACCCTGGGGCCTCTGCCTTTGCTGTTCTCTCTGCTTGGAATACTCTTAGCCCAGATATCTACATGCATCAATGTGTCACTTCCTTCAAATCACCTTAGGAGAGACACCTGCTCCAGCCATGCCAGCCAAAGCAGCGCGCGCGCGTGCACACCAACATCCAGGGACCCTCAAAACAGTTTACCTTGCTTCGTTGTTCTGCGTCACACTTACTGTCATATGATGTTTCTTCATGATATTTATTTAGGTAGAAATAAACTGATCAGGCAGTTTTTTTAACAGGGAGACAAAATAGCATGGTGTTTAAGAGCATGAAACCTGGAGGCAGATTACCTGGGTTGGAATGCCAACAGCACCGTGTACTAGCTGTGTGACACTGAGCGAGTTATTTTTACCTCTCTGTACCTCAGTTTCCTCCTCTGTGAAATGGGGACAATCACAGCGCCTACCTCCTCAGTGTTCTGAGCGCTGATGAGGTAATAAATGTAACTGGCACATGTAAATCACTCAGCGCTTCTTGCTTTTTGTTTATTGTTTACTGACCCTTCCCAGAAAACAGGCTCTTTGTGAGAGAAATGGCCTTGTTTTGTTTACTGCTTTACTCCGGGCACCCAGGACAGTGCCTGGTACTAGGCATTCCGTAAATACTTACTGAACGAATGCATAAACCTTTGAATTTAAGTCCCTCTCGGAGAGGGCAGAACACTCCCCCACCCCAGCACCACACAGACACCAGGAAGGGCAAAGCTTTCTTCAAACCCACCGCGGAGAGAGAAATAAAAGCCCGACTATTACAGGTGGGTCTGCTGATGTTCCTCTCTGTGGAGAAACCTTGAAGTGAGCCATAACCGCCGTGCTCCGAGCAGCACCAGTGTCACTTCGTAAGGAGCCTCCTACAATCCCAAACTGTGCTGCAGCCTCAGAGGCCACGTGTTCAGGTCTCTAACCAGATTAGAGAAGAAACAGACTCCACAGTCAGGTTCAAATTCCGCATGCAAAATGCCAACCCAGCAGCACAGTTCTGTACAGGCCTGACCAAATTTCCTGGATAAGCACAAAAGACTGCTTACTCAAAGTAGCTGACATTTAATTGACTTCTAAAAACAAAGAACATCTCATCAAATAAAAGTCTTTCCCGAGCAAAAAGGTGGTAAAAACACTTCCATCCACCCGTCATACACACTCAATCACTCACAACCATCACAGTACTATGGATTCGGCCACTCTCCTAAGAGGACTGAGTTTTGATTTATAAATGGTATTAACATGAGCTAAAGTACTTCCGAGTTCTACCATTCTGGGGACGAGTCTTTAATGTGAAGATACTGATACATGTCCTGGTGTCACACAGGCTCTTCTTCCAGTGAGAACCCCCTACTTCCTTTAAAAGAAACAGGAACGATAGGGTCACACACCATTAAGCAAAGCAGACAACCGCCCTCCTGACCCTCTAAGATGTTTCCCTGTGAAATAAGGAACATCTTCAGTATTGGTTCTACCAAGTGGGAAACAAATGAGTGAGATGTAGGTGGTAAAAACACACCTATATCCATTAGTAGAGAATTCAGGTGTATAAGTGCCTCCCTGCACTGAATGCCAGAAAACCGTGTGCCTGGATAAGTAAAACACTATGAGGAAGGGTAAGAAATTGGGGGTCAAGGAGGGGATGAACCCCAAGAGGTCAAAGTGAACTGCCTGCCCCCTACCTGCATGGCTCTGGCCTCCTGCTGACAGGGATATAGCAGAGCAAATGGCCAGGGTCACTGGGGGCAGGTTTTTTCCCAGAAATGATAAGACCTGAGATTTGTCTTTTCCTGGTATCCCAGTGATGGTTTCGTTTTTTCATTCTGCAGTTCGCTGGTCACTCGGGTCACCGTGACACAGCACAGAGGACACACATGTGGCAGGCAGCACCCATCCCATCTCAGTCCTGCACTGCTACACGGGGGCAGAACCTGAAACGTCAGGATGATAGCGCTCTAATTTAATACTGTATTTAGCTGATGATCCTAAATAACACTTTGTCAGCTTTTGTGATCTAGCACAAAACCACATGCCTTGTGATATACCAGCTGGGCTCTGGTAATGCCCTTGACTTGAGGCTTAAAAGCTTTGGCTGGGACATAACTTTGATGTATTGAATTTCCATTTCAAACTGCGATGATTATCCCTGGCTTTGGCATCGCACAGAGTGCTACCAAAATTAGATTATGGCTAGTTAATAAGACTACCTCTCCCCTCTGGTCCACTTCTGGGAGCGCCGCTGCTACTCTCTGCTTTGCTTGTTTGCAAGATCAAAAAGCCATGGCTGTTTAGTTTACAGGATGCGGGGATAAGAACCATCTGCCTGGTCTGGTGTTTCTTTAATTAAAACTTTAATTACAGATATATCTCTGCACAGATACGTGCAGTCTATCAGCTCCTGTTCTTAATTACCTGTGCTAATGACAGCTGAAAGGAGAGTGAACGTTTGCTGGGTGTCTCCTACGTGCCAGCACTTGTGCCAGATGCCGTAAAACATGCCAGAGCAGGTAAGAGAAACCCAGAGTCAAACGGCCGCCAACAACTTGCCACCCTCCCTGCCAGTCCTCTTCCCATTGCTACGGAGGAAGGAGAAATGTCCTTCGGGCTTCTCCCAGGGGAAAATGAGGGGCGGAGAGGGGTGAAATACTCCAAAGGATCAATAAGAAGAGAGAGGAGAACTCGGCATCACAGGCTGACTAATATCCACGTTCTGTGCGGGCACATGTGTCTATCACACGGCATATTTCTGAACCCACCTAGAGACACGTGTGGAAAGTGGAAAGTCTGGTCTAAATCCTATGATTCGGAGGCATGTCACCTGGTGCCACGGTAACCAGGGCCACGGTTTCCCGGGGAGATAACACCCACAAAGGAGAACAAACAGGAGATGCTTCCCGTTTGCTCCCGCCGCCGCCTTGGCCTTCAGTCACCCCCTGCTGGCGAGGGCAGATTTTCACTGAAGAATGACAAAAAATATCTTTTCACCCTTGGACCATGTTTCTTGGTCTCCTACTGCCTCCAGAGGGGTTAAACGCCATCCGAACTGCCCCCCAAGGGGCCTGCTCAGCGCAGGGGCCCCTCCTACCCACCACCCTACCCACCAGGGCCGGGTATTTCTCCGTCATCTCCCGCGGCACACAGGTCACCGCGCATGGCCACAGGACATCCACACGCCCCGGCGCTGGCTCTGCTCCCCTCCCCGGGCAGCAAATCTGGATTGGCTGAGGGCCTCCGGGAAGGGCTCGCCCTCTCAGCAATGGTTCCTCGTCACCAAAATGGGGGGCCTGACCCTGACCTCAGAACTTAAGCAGCAAATACACTAAAAGCCGGATGCAAGTGCCTCTAGAAGGGTCAAGTCCATCATTGTCCAGCACTCTGTCCTAGTTACTGATGGCGTTTCTCAAACTGTCATGCCAAATTATCTAAATTTTCAAGATAAAGCACCCAACTTAAGGTTGATGATCACAAACAAAATCTGACAACTTTCAGGGTGACTCGGGATAGCGCCTTCACCTCTGAAAGATCCCAGGACATACCGAGACGCGTCAACTGCTAGGAACACCCGCGATGTGCCCGGCCCCCTTGCAGGATTTCAAGTATTTACAGTCTGATGACAGATACACTCAGAAGCATCTGGCAGACGATGGAGAAAGAGACAGAGGAAAGATAAGAGAGGGAAGGGTTGGGGAGGAGAGGGAAGGAGGGTTGTAAAAAATAAATGCACGCAAGCGGGGCAGAGAAAAGAAAGTGAAAAGGCGAAAGAGAAAGGAGACAGCGCACTGCTTCATTTCGCCCCATGAGCGATCTCAAACCCGGTTTTTGTGATGGTCAGATGCCCACTTCCAGAAGACTACATCCTACCGAAAGGAGAGCTGGGACTCTTCCCACAAAAAGGCTGCTGGCTGCTGGTGAGTGCACCACCAAACTGGCCCACAAAGGCCCACTGTAGCTTACAATGCAGCTAACTATAGAATTAACAGCACTGGCCCGTGTTCTGGAAGCATGGGTCCACACATGCACAGATTAGTGACAGTTTTTTCTTACTTACAAATAACATAAACATCCTGCATCTTTGTGCTGTTGATCAGTGGTTCTCTGCTAGAACAGGCAGCTCAGAGTCTGGGATGGGGCCGGTGCTCCACATTTTAAAGCTGTACCAGGGATGCGGGATGTGCAGCCAAGAGCAAGGAAGCCGCTGCTACGGAGCCCCTCAAGGCACCACGCGAATGGCGGGGCCTTCCTGGTGATGTGGGTGGTGGGGTGCTGGAGGCCTCACTAAGTAAGTCTGGGGCACTGACGGCTGAGGGACACAAATGCATGCGGAGGAGGCCCCTGCAACCAAATGGCAGAATCTCTTGTCAGGGGTGCAGCCAGGTTTGCCGGCAAGCACAAGGCAGCAGGTACCAGAAGGGCAGCACCTGGATTTAAGTCCCAGTTTTGCAATCTACTCAGGGTGTGACCCTGCACGAGTTTATTTAACCTACCTGAGTGTCGGTGTTCTCAGGTGCAAAACAGGGTTAACAAACACCACCAACCTCATAGATAAATGTATATAATTACGTGGAAACACTTGGGAATATGTGACACACAGCAGTGACTTTCTTCCCCCTTATTCTACTGAGGATGAAGCAGTGAAGCCTCCTACAGCAAGGTAAAAATCTCGCAACACATAAATGCTTTCTGACTCCGTGAAAGCTCACTAGACAGCTGGCTGAAGCTGAGAGAATGAGTAAGTGCTGACTAAGTAAAGGATGGGGTCTCTCCCACGGGTCTTTCCTGTGTCTCCACAGCCAAAAATAGCTAAAACAAAAGAACCTGTCAACAAAGGGCCAATCAGCTCTTAATTATCTAAACTTCTCTTCCTAAAAGGTTAGGAGCCCAGATTTAACTTGCAGCACCTGAACTTGTATTGTTTTAGAGGTGCCTGATTCCCATAAACTATCCAGTGCCTCTGCCTGTAAGCATGCCTGGGCCTCCAAGACAATAGTAGAATACTAACAGGGACACTCTTTCAAGTTTAGTTTTCTGCAAGGTGTAGAAAATTCCATTTCATGGGAACTCCCAGGCCGCCTGGGTTTCTCCTGGCGCGCAGGATCGGGCCCAGATGCCACAGCCATGTCCACACTGCCTGCCGGCTGCTGCTCTAAGCACACACTTCACGTGCAGCAGCTCACCTAGGACTCTTCATGACCCTCTGAGTAGGTACTGTTATTATCAACCCCCCTTTAAAGAGGAGGAAGCTGCAGCACAGAGGGGTAAGATAACTGTCTCGATCCGACCACCTGCAAAGGGCCGAGGCGGGATGCGACGCGAGGCAGCCTGGCCCCAGCGCCCACGCTCCCGGCCGCTCCCCAGAGGATGCACTACAGCAGCCTCTCAGCACGAAGACTGCGGCTACTGAGAGCACGGCCCTCGCATGAGGTTTACTTTCAAAGGCACCTTTCTTCTGGGTTCCCAGGGTGTCCGTCACGCATTTTCATTTATCCTGCCAACAACCCTAAGAAGCAAGTAGGAGACATATAATGTCTACGTTTCACACAGGATAAAACTGAAGTCGAATCAGTGAAATGTTCTACACACTCCTGTACGTTAAGTGGAACAACTGATTTCACTGTTTTCAAGCCTAACGTGGAAGTCTTGTGAAGTCTTGCTCTCTGAGTTTCTGAGTTTTGTGTGTCGCTACCTCACAAGATGCCCCTGCCACATCCAGAGACCCGCTGGTCCAAAGCAGGTTTTCTGACTCTCAGCCTAGGGTTTTCTCACTGAATCATGCTCACAGAAACTACATCCATGTGGCTTACAACTCACTAGAATTCCTAAACACTAACCAAATAAACACTGCTCATTGAAAATAGGTAATGAATGTGTCCGTATACCAGCTCTCTTTGACCTAATTGCAAAATAAAATTATCACAATAAAAACATCTCTCTTGGGTGCCTATTAATGTCGCCTTAGCTCCTACTGGACTTATGAATAAAGTATTCGACTGTCTCTAGAGGACCTAGGAGCCTTCAGGGAGATGTCAAGAGGCCCTGATTCTGTCAACAGGGAGCTTGTGACTCTCATCAGCTAGCTCCCCCTCAGGGGTCGGGCACAGGTATAGGGCTGCTTAAGCAAGAGGAGTGGAGCAGACCGCCACTCACAGCCCCTTTCAGCCCTGTGACGCCTGTTCAATAAACTCCAAGCTACACATTATTCTTCTGGTGCTAGAAGGATACGGAATACATTCCTATGCAACTCTGAAAGCATTATCATAAAAAAAAAAGAAAATCACCTTAAAATGCAAGGTTGGATAAATAAATGCTCCTAACTTCTAGAACATTCATTCCATGTGCTTTCTGGCTTTGTAATCATGGGATGTTTTACCTACTCATAGTTCTCAGCTCTGATATTTTGCAATTCTGTGAAAAGATACCCAACAGGCCAAACGCAATTTCCCAGGTATGTAAGTATAACAGACAAAGACGAGCTAGTAAGCCTGAAGAAGTGTTCCTAAGAGTTCCAATCTCCAATGAGCAGCTCACTACAACTAATTTTAATTTGTGGTTCTAATGAATGACATAAACTTTTATAGGTATCAACAAAGCTCAGAGAGGACTTAAATCCATTTCAGTGCTCATTTAGCAGCTTCAGCTGTGTGCAATTAAAGCATCAGCATTAAATGTTGGAGAATAAAATAATGAGACACAAAAAATAATCTGTGCTTCAGCAGGCCATGCTAGGAGATTTCACATGATTTTTTTTTTTTAAAGAACATTTCTAAGGAATATCTTGTCAGTTCCAAGAACTAACTCAAGTTTCATTTTTTAGATTTCAGTTTTTTTGCTTTTGAATAAGAATTTTTTGAAAAGTGGAATACAATTAAAAATGCATTGTCTGAAAAACAGTCATGAAACAGCATACGGCATAAAGCAATCTGGTATATGGACCATCACAGCTGACTGACCAGGTTTCAGCAGAGACAAAAGGCCACTTTTGATCAGGTTAAAAATGTTGCTCGTTCTTAACTTATACCTCAAATAAAGAATAAAATACTGAAGGAGGGGGAAAGGTGAATTTTGGAAATGAGACAACTTTCTTATCTTCCAGCCCATACATGGAATTAAAGGGCTAAACTTTTCCTCCCACCAACACTTGAAAATATAAAACGTAATGTGAGGTTGTACAATGTGGCAGCTGAGACCAGTAAGTTCAAGTTGCCACTATTTCTGAAACATGAGTTAATCTGCAAAGGAAGGGGTGTGTGGTGATCATGAGGGGGTGTGTGTGAGAAGGGGCAGGGCAGGGGCATGGAGGGGTGGGGCTCTGGGTGTCCACCGTGTATGCGAGTTATGCGTGAACACCAAGTTCATTTGGCTATTGCAAAACATGAATAGAAGAGGAAATATACTGCATGGGGAAATGCACTCATTAAACTTAAATTTTAAAAGGATGAAAACACAGATTACACTTTATTTTTAAAACTGAAATGAATTTTAATACAGAAAATGAAGACAGCATTTTGCAAATTTATCGCTCAAAAGGGTATCTCTATTTGAGGAAATCAGCGTGTTACACTTTGAGAGATGAAATGTTACAGCTTGTACACCAAAATCAAAAAATGAAATTAAATTAAAAAATGAAATGGTTACCAAGGTAATGCAGGTCAGGGGATCAAAGGTGAAGGGTCACACATTATTAAAAAGAAATCCAAAAGGACGGCTGCATCATGATCTCTGCAAAACAAAGGAGCTCCAGTAAGTAAAACTAATATCTCCGAGAATTTAAAATCAAGTTCTTGAAAAGAAGACTCCCCTGTAATTGAACACAGTCATTCCTGATTCCGTGTAGAGCCATTTTTATTTAGGTACAACACCAAATTTTAATTACCTTTTTGTAAAAATTTAACCATTCAATCATATTAAAACCCCAAATATCCCCCATTATAAGTGACTAAGAAGTGCTGACAATTCCACTGGATCCCAGACCCTGTTTTCTGGAAATGACAGTGTTTGTTAAGTTGCCAACATATCAGAAATCTAATTTGGTCACAGTGTGGTGAGTTTTTTTCCTCTCCTTAAGGAATGAGTTCCAAAATTGAGTTTTTGCAAATTTGTTTCATTTGAAGTAGCTGCATAAAATTTCCATTATTGGAACATTTAGTATAACAATGTTCTAGAAGACAGCAATAAAGTGATACATGATAAAATAAACTGTGTAACTATATCTATTAAGATCTGTTCTCACATTCAACTCTCACTGAGGGGGCGGGTGGGGGGGACACGACATTTTAAGCAAAATAACTTGCTGTCTCCACTGGAATTACACAGAATTAATAGAAGCTTGACACCAGCAATATCTTAACAACAGAAAAAGAGTATATGACAACTTAGGCCTCAATTTCCTGTTATTATTTACTCATCTCCCTCATTAACAAACTAAAAAGGACATTAATAAACCTTAAAAGGACAGAAAGGGCTAAGGTTTTGTTTTGCATCACGTGGCCACCACGGATATCATGACAAACATACTTATTAACTTTGCGGCAATAGCAAGCATAATGATTAGGAGTTACAGTAAATAATTTCCATATTCCTTTCACTAGTAAATAAAATGACTACTATTAGTGATCTTTAGTCTCATCGCTAAAACTAAACTTGAGCAGGCTACACTTCCCTGATTTCAGGATCCAAATTCCTTACTTGTTGCTGGACAGGCAATAGAAACAATGCCTCTCGCTCTACGAGGGTACATGGGAGCATCACTAGCAAAAAAGGACTTTAAGTACCACTCCTTCTTCCAGTCTCCTAGTTTAGTTTCAATCTCACAATATCTAATGTTTGAGTTTACCTTGATAAAATCAAATTCCCAAAATACTTCCATATTAAAATATAGACAACTGCTCCAAAGGATTTTATTAAGAGGAACAGAATACTCTTACTGGTGGCTTAGAGCAATCAATAAATAAACTCTATAAAGATTTTGTTCCCCCGATTAGGTTTTGTTAAAAAATAACTTGCAGAGCTTCATGCACTAGACACAAGTGTGTTAGCGCCTCAAGGCCACATTTCTAAAAAACGACTTTTTTTTAAGTTCCAGAGCTACTGAAAAGTAAACTAGCATTTCATTTATCTGGGATGCTCATCTCATGTAAAGTCTGTCACATACGTATTTGTTGCTGGGAGGCATGCAAGCAATTTTGAACACTATAGAAGAAATCGATACCCCATCAAAACAAGGCATATGTTGTTTTAGTAGCACTGTTATTCAGACCACTTTAGCACGTTTGTAAGAAAAGGCAAGAAGCCAGCAAGTATATATACCATTAGCCAAGTCTTGTTTTATTAAAATATTTCCTATTAAAAATGAGAAAAAGTATATTCAGATCAAATATATGTACCCCTTCATTATCAAAACACATGTATTTATTTAAAAACTTCTTGACAACAAGAGGAGAATACTTATAGATGCTTCTCGAAACTCTAAATCATTTCTAAAATTCACCGACTCAGAAAAATGTGTTAGCCCAAATTTTCTACTAGCTTAAGCCCTGCCAAAAGTTGCACACACCAGCCTATGCCAACATGATGTGATCCCCAAGTATAAGGAACTGCTCTTTGAGGACCTGAAAGCATTACAACCAACCAAATTCCCACAAATAATTTCATGGAAATGAATATAATCTAAGTAATAAACACAAAACAAACAGAACACTCCCCACCTAGGCACTCAGAAGTTCCAACAAACAATCTGAATAAACTTGTGCCAGTAATGATAACATTTTAGGTGATTTAAGAAAATCTGTAATATGAAGGACCTTCAGCTAATGTTTTCAAATGTGTTTGCTATTTGGAGTGGAAGAAGGGAAGGGCTACCAGGAAGGAGTTTACCACGTCCCTAATATTCAAGGATCCTAGAATATAATTTAATAAGTAATAAGAGGGCTAGAAACAGCCAGGGGCCAGCACAACTGGGGAGCATGGATTCAGCCGCAACAACGAAGAGCTGAGGCCAGAGCCCCTTCGTGGAAGCAGGTATCTGGGACACACATCCTTCTTCCCACAGAAACAGTCTGACATCTGCCTACTTAACCGGAAGTCTGTTGAAGCAACAGTTCTGCTCCAAATTCTAGAGGCTATGGGACCTGAGGAGCTTTTTCTTTTTTCCCAAAGGATTGGCCCAAGCTGAAATTTAGGCAACAAAACATTCTACTAGCCCCATTCCTGGGCCCCAGACAGAGTGCCTCAAGGACTACGAATGAAATGGATTCATACATACCAATACATGCAAAGATTCAGGGTAGGCGGGGGCGGGGGTGGGGGGGTGTTCTTTAACCCAAAACAAATCCTAAGTGGGAGAACTAGCACTTTTACATCAAGGGGTGGAGGAGAGTCCTCTTCCAAATGATAAGCACTAACTGAACTAAACAGGGAATGCTCAAAAATCCTACTAACTCCTAAAACCTTAGGAGCATAACTAGCAGATACCCTTTATCCTCAACCTAAAACTGGAAAGAAAACTGTACTCCCGCACTGGTGAGTTATGTTACTGAAATAAGAAACACACCAAGTTTCACTTTCACAAGACCAACAAGTCACTGGAGTTCTAGCAAAGAAGACTGCCAGGGAAATTCTCACCCATATTAAGCTCTCACTTCCTGGACTTTTTGTAGGGATATGTTTTCCAACATGCTCAATTTGTACTCTAAGTTTTTGAGGGGTTGTTTTTTGCAGTTTTTGCTTTGGTTTGGTGTTTTTTGTTTGTTGTTGTTGGTTTTTGTTTTTTTTTTTATTTTGGGCCAAGGACCAGCCAGCATTTATAAGCAAAGAGAATTGGTTCATTTCTCAACTAAACAGACATAGAACAAAGAATGTCATTTCTAATAAGGTTAAATCATGACAGAAATGCTGCCATTCTCACCTCAAGCATATTACTTTCAAAACACATAGAAGAACCAGAAAGAAATAAAAAAATAAAGCGCCAAGAAAATTCAGAGAGCCAGAGAAGCTACAAGACAGTTGAAGAAACCCATTAAAATAGAGCCCTATATCTTTTACTAATTCTTTACAAAATGGCTATTAACTCAACAATATAATGCTCTCTGCAACAGAAACTAATCTCGTCAAGTGTATTCAGAGTAAAAGGAGAAATGTCCAGCCAAAAGTTTATTATAGTGATGAGGCAGAAAAAAATTTTAATCTATAAACATAAATAAATAAATCACCAAAACGTCACTCAATAAAACAGGTAATTCACTAGAATAAAATGCACTTGAGCTAAGTATATCCTTCTGTTAAGTGGGGATTATATTTCTATTACCCTTTCATGTTAGAATTTGTTAGTTTTTTCAGCATATTAGAAATACTGCCTGGCTGAAAAACCAAGAAAATAAAAGCATTTGGTCTCCATGTTTGTGGCTCCTCCAAGTGGGGCCCAGGGCAGCACAGCCAGCAAGAGGTACCCCCTCCCTGACCCCCTTCCCACAACATACACCATCTCTGCCATTTTTTTCAACCTTTCTGAAAATATATTTCCCCTGTCAAGTTTCTCAAAGATAGTCTGTTCTAAACTATGTGCCTGTTTCTCAAAACATTTTATAAATGATACAGCAACATACACCTGCAATCATCATATTATTTCTGCTACAATCCTCAAAAAGAAAACAAAAGCTAAAACTACAAGTTAAATACCTTTCTACTTAGGACTTTATCCTCAACAATATAATTTTTTCCCTAATAGCTTCAAAGATTTCACAAAAGGAGAAAGCAAGTGGGAGGAAGGGACTGCCATGAGCACAAGGGAACTCTTAAGAGTGATGGATACACTCATTCTGGTGGAATAGTGATGGCCATGGGGTGTGTGCATGTGCACACTTCTCAAAAGTATGTGCAATTTATTATATGCCAATTATACCTCAAAAAAGCTATTTAAGAATGGGGTCAGAGACTGAAAAACTCTAAATTCACCAAGCATTGGGCAGAGTACTCAAGCACTGTGTAGAAGGCCTCAGGAGTGGAGAAAAAATTAGCCTTAGACTGAGCACTACTGCAGACCCACTTAACAAAGCAAAACCCTAAAGGTTCAAACTGCTTAAAAGTAACTTAGTTGCATCCCAGAACAAAGTTCAAGAAGAATTAAAGGGTCCTGCTTTCTTTTTTTTTTTTTTTTTTTTAAATTTATTTATTTTTATTTTTGGCTGCATTGGGTCTTGGTTGCTGTGTGCAGACTTTCTCTTGTTGCGGTGTGCAGGGGTTGCTTCTCGTTGTGGTGTGCAGGCTTCTCATTGCGGTGACTTCTCCTGTTGCGGAGCACGGGCTCTAGGTGCACGGGCTCAGTAGTTGTGGCACGCAGGCTCAGTAGTTGTGGCTCGTGGGCTCAGTAGTTGTGGCTCACGGGCTCTAGAGCACAGGCTCAGTAGCTGTGGCGCACGGGCTTAGTTGCTCCGCGGCATGTGGGATCTTCCTGGACCAGGGCTCGAACCCGTGTCCCCTGCATTGGCAGGCGGATTCTTAACCACTGCGCCACCAGGGAAGCCCGGGTCCTGCTTTCTTAAATCTACTCTGTCAATCTCCCACCTTCTAATCAGGATGTTTAGTCCATTTACAGTTAATATAATTACAGATATGGTTGGGTTTTAGTGAACCATCCTGTTGTTTTCTATTTATTTCCTGTGTTCTTTGTTCCTTTGCTCTTCCTTTCTGCCTTCTTTTGGATTAATCAAGTATTTTTAGTTTAAAAAAAATTTTTTTAAAGAATGGGGGCGGTCAAAAGGCAGGGACTTTGCCCTCTCCCTGCACACTTTAAACCACACAGACATGCTGTAGCCACCATGCAGAAGAAGCCAAGAGTCACAGGGGAGACAGTGGGAGCCACCTTCCAAGCCACTGAACCAACCAATTCTGGAACCACCTGGTTCTGGTCTTCTTAGGTGAAATAATAAAAGTAATCTCATTGTTTAAAATAAATGCATATAGCACAGGGAGATCAGCTCAGTGCTTTGTGATGACCTAGAGGGGTGGGAGGGAGGCTCAAGAGGGAGGGGATATGGGGATATATGTATGCATATAGCTGATTCACTTTGTTGTACAGCAGAAATTAACACAACATTGTAAAGCAATTATACTCCAATAAAGATGTATATAAATAAATTAATTAATTTTAAAAAACTGGGCAAAGAAACTGGAAAAAATTTTTTAATAAAATAAATGCATAAATACATAAATATTATATATTTAAAACATTTGATACTGATTACTAGCTTTCATATTAGCCACAAACCTGAAATTACCATAGTTTCTAAATTGAAAATCAAGGCACAATATGACAGTTTCTCTAAGAGACTTGAAAAATCAGCTTTAGACATACTCCTAGCTTTGCAAATGATATGCAAATTCACCAAATATTCTTAAATTTCTTCCTCAGATTTAGCATTTATATTATGTCAACTCTATCACAACTGAGACCCATTCCTTTCAGGTACTATCCCCACTAGGGAAAAAGAATAATACAATATATGCCAAATTTCCCCAAACACAAATTTATAAGAAATAAAACAAAAGTGAAACAGACCCACCCAGTGTTGACTTTATTTCTATACAACCTGTTTTTAAGCTTACTAACCTACACGCAGTGCTTTCTTTAATTGCTCTACTGGCTTCCTACAATGACAGTCAGAACGATTAGACTCCAACATTTCCCACTTCCTCTAGTCATTGATTCTCAAGCTTCAGATGAATAAGAATCCCCTATTTAAACCAAGTCATTTGTAAAAATAGTTCTCAAGTCCTTCCCCTAAGAGATTACAGTTTAGTACATCAAAAGAGGAGCTAAACAATCTGCATTAGTAAAACCCCAGGTGAGTCTGACTACAACAGTCCACAATCCTCACTTTAAGAAAAACTGCCCAGGACTTCCCTGGTGGCGCAGTGGTTAAGAATCCGCCTGCCAATGCAGGGGACACGGGTTCAAGCCCTGGTCCAGGAAGATCCCACATGCCATGGAGCAACTAAGCCCGTGCACCACAACTACTGAGCCTGCGCTCTAGAACCCACAAGCTACAACTACTGAGCCCGCACGCCACAACTACTGAAGCCCGCGCGCCTAGAGCCCGTGCTCCGCAACAAGAGAAGCCACCGCAATGAGAAGCCCGCGCACCACAACAAAGAGTAGCCCCCCCCCGCCACAACTAGAGAAAGCCTGCGCGCAGCAATGAAGACCCGAAGCAGCCAAAAATAATTTTATTTATTTACAAAAATATTTAATGTTTTATTTGTTTATTTACTTCAAAGAAGAGAAAAGAAAAACTGCCCAGGTGGGTCCACCACATCCTCCAATCTCCACACACACCCGCCTCCTGCAGACACCCAGGCACAGATGTCAGAGCTGCCAAAGGGTAAAGAAACAAATTCCAGCTGCTATCAGCTTAAGGTGGCCCTTAAGTTTTTAAATGCCAATGGATGCTTAAAAAGTCTCTAAAACCCCAAAGAATAAAGCTATACTGAAAGATAGGGTAGCTATATAAGATACAGGGAGTTCTTTTCCAATTAGAATCAATTCTAGGTTCCAGTAATAGCTCTACCACTTACTACTTCTATGACCTTGGACAAATTATTTAGCTTTTTTAACTAAGCCACATTTTCTTCATTTACAACATGAAGATAACAACATCCCTACCTTATAGGGTTGCTATGAATATTAATGAAAATAAGTAATATAAACTGAGTAGCATGGTGCTTAGGACTTAAAAAGCAATAAACATAAAGAAGATGTGGCACATATATACAATGGAATATTACTCAGCCATAAAAAGGAACGAAATTGAGTTATCTGTAGTGAGGTGGATGGACCTAGAGTCTGTCATACAGAGTGAAGTAAGTCAGAAAGAGAAAAACAAATACCATATGCTAACACATATATATGGAATCTAAAAAAAAAAAAAAAGAAAGAAAAAATGGTTCTGATGAATCTAGGGGCAGGACAGGAATAAAGACGCTGATGTAGAGAATGGACTTGAGGACATGGGGAGGGGGAAGTGTAAGCTGGGATGAAGTGAGAGAGTAGCACTGACATATATACACTACCAAATGTAAAATACATAGCTAGTGGGAAGCAGCCGCATAGCACAGGGAGATCAGCTTGGTGCTTTGTGACCACCTAGAGGGGTGGGATAGGGAGGGTGGGAGGGAGACGCAAGAGGGAGGGGATGTGGGGATATACGTATAGCTGATTCACTTTGTGATACAGCAGCAACTAACACAACAATGTAAAGCAATTATACTCCAATAACGATTTTTTTTAAAAAAAGCAATAAACACTGGCTCTGTGATTACTATGATTATGATGCTGATCATCTTCCATTCTTTTGCTTATCTGATTCTTTCCAAGGTATACAAGAGGGATACTGCTATCCCCATTTTTTCAGATGAGCAACGGTTAAGGTTCAAGATGTAAACCTTAAAAATGTCAGAGCTGGAATTGAAACTCCATCTGTCCAGGTCTGTCCTACTCCACGGCTCTGGCCCTGACAGGTATGGAAGGTGTTCCGCCAGCCCTGACAGCCTCCCATGTCCGTGCTCTGCACAGGGCTCTGCACACTGAGGTTCCCAATCATGTTTGGGGAATAAGGCAATGAATGAATAGTAAGGTCCTCAGGGGCAGCAGAGGGGAATGTACTCTTCTAGATCCACTACCGTACCTATCCCACCGCCCCTTACACAATGCATTTAGAAGGATACATGTGGGACTTCAATCAGGGGAACCACAGATATAAATTCAAGAACTTGCACACAAAAAAAGGAAGAGTAATGATTTTCCACTCTGCAGTTCTACTCACTAATTTAACTTAAAGACAAATTCATTCGTTCAACAAATGTATATTGAGCACCTAACCATGGGGCAGGCTCGGTTACTAGGTGCCCGGGATGTGTGGTGAAGAGCAGAGAAGAGGTCCCAGCTTTGTCTATCTTAGCCACTGAGGCGAGGATTCAGACACGGAACAAGTCATTTCAAGCACCATGAGCAGAGTGCAGGATGCTACGGAAATACACGGCAAGGGTACCTCATCGATTCTGCTAGGGGGGCCAGGCAATTTTCCCTGGGGAAATAATGTTTAGCTGAGATCTGGAAGATGATAAGGTGGAGAGGGACCATATTCTAAGAAGAAGAAAAAACGACACGTAAAAGGCAACGTGGGAGGAAGAACATGAGTGTAGAAGGAACTCAGGGGGAGAACAGACAACAAGGGGAGAAAGGCCAGGCAGGACGCTGGAGGGGTGACAGACAAGATTACACAGGCCTTGAGGACCATGTTGAGAAGTTGGATGGTATCTTAAGTATACGATGGAAAATTATTCAAAGGATTGAGAAATGGGGTACCATAATCCAACTGGCATTTTTAAAAAACCACTCTGGCATCTGGGCGGAGACTGGGTTGGGAGGGGGCAAGGGTGCAAGTAGGGACAGGGGCCAGGAGATCTCTAGAAGCCGTCTGGGCACAGGTAATTGTGGCCTGGACTGGAGAGGTGGCTGTAAAGAGTGATTAAGACTGAATGGAAATTTATTTGGAAATAGAACTAGTAGTCTTGGATTCAATACGTAAAAGATGAAGGCGGTGTCAAAAATGACCTCTGAGAGGAAAAAACTAGTAACTCTAGATTGGAGAAACCTGACAAGCACTGCCTCAGCCAGGTGACGAAGGTTAAGAGCACCACACTGAGAAGTCCTGTTGACAGCAGGCACCCCTGACACGATGAGATGAGAAGGGCTCTGCACCTTCATGGTCTTCCCTCCCAAAACCCATAATCCCAGCCTCATCACAAGCAAAGCAGCAGACAAACCCAAACTGAAGGACATCACACAAATACCTGATCTGTCAAGATCACCAAAAACAAGGAAAGTCTGAGAAACTGTCACAGTCCAGAGGAGCCTGAGGAGACATGATGACTAAATGTCAGGTGGCCTCCTGGATGGGGTCCTGGAGCAGTAAAGGACATCAGGGGAAAACTAAGGAAATCTGAAGAATGTGTGGAGTTTAGCTTATAATCCTACATCAGTACTGGTTACTGGCTGGGATGAACGTACCACCCTAATGTTATTAGGGGAAACTGGGTGTGTGGTACACAGGAACTCTGTAATATTCTTGCAACTTTCCTGTAAATCTGAAACTACTCTAAATGTAAAAGTTTATCTTAAAACTGGCCCCCTGGTCTGACTTAAGCACCTGGGAGGTGCCCTTTATTGAGACAGGAGAGACAGACGGGAATACCACAAGCTCACTGCAGATACATGAAACAGGACAAATCCTGCACTGGAGGAATCAGATATCAGGTGGGCAGCTCTGGTGGGGCCCTCGGCAGAGAGAGCTGAGCTCAAAACAAATGTAGGAGCCCTCGGCAGGCTGAAGCTACGGGAGTGGGCAGGGTCACTGAGAGCAGAAGTGGATATCAGGAGGTGAAGGGCCTCGGTTGCTTCCTGAGAAATATCCACGTTTACCAGTCACACAAGAAGAAGGTCTAGTCTCAAGCCCTGAGGAAATCCCACCTTAGATGCTGGGTAGAAGAGAGCAAGATGGAACATCCAACACAGGGGAGAAAAACCCAGGGGTGCATGCCAACCCAGAGGCCAAGGGAAAAGGCATGGTGAACTTGTGTGAATATGTCTGAGAAATCAAATAAGCACTGGAAAATGCTCCTTATCTTTAACAATTCTGAGATCACTAGTGATCTATGAAAGAGCTTTCAGAGGAATGATGGGAATTAAATTCAGACTGGAATAGCTGAGTAAGAGGTGAAAAAATGAGGAAAAACTGACTCTTACAAGAAGTCTGGCTCTCAGATTTGCACATCCATGGTCACAGCAACATTACTCACAACACCTAAAGGTG